>NC_057713.1:121463272-121525517 GCF_004010195.1 Chiloscyllium plagiosum
TCCATTTGCCACCTTTCTGCCCAGCTCTGCAACTTATCTATATCCCGCTGTAACCTGACATCCTTCCTCACTGTCTACAACTCCACCGACTTTCGTATCATCCGCAAACTTGCTCACCCAACCTTCTAGCCCCTCCTCCAGGACATTTATAAAAAAGACAAACAGCAATGGTCCCAAAACAGATCCTTGCGGAACACCGCCAGTAACTGCACTCCACGATGAACCTTTACCATCAACTACTACCCTCTGTCTTCTTCCAGCCAGCCAATTCCTAATCCAAACCTCCAACTCCCCCTCAATGCCATACCTCCATGTTTTTTGCTGTAGCCTTTCTGTGTTCCGTTTCCTTCCACTTACTTGAAGGATGTAATCGCTTTGGAGGCAGTTCTGAAAAAGTTCACTAGATTAATTTCAAAGATGAAAGATTTGGCTTTCGGAGGAGAGATTGAACAGTTTAAGCCTATACTTACTAGAGTTTAGAAGAATGAAAGCTGATCTAATTAAGGTATCAAAATGCTAAAGAGAATTGCCAAAGTGGACTTGGAGTGAATGTGTCTCCTTTAATTAGAGTTTTAAAGGGTTATTGGTTTGGACAGAAAAGTGGAGTTGATGCTGGGATGAGATCACCCATGATGGTCTTAAATGGCAGAGCAGGCTCGAGGGGCTGAACGGCCTACTGTTGTTCCGAGTTCTTTTGTTCTCACCTGAATCTGAAGTCACCATGTCAACACCAGAAAACTATTTCTTTTGTGGATCTGTAAAGAAGATTTCTAAGATTTTTTTTTTTTGTTTTTATGAAAACCATAAGGCACAAGAACAGAAGTAGGCCATTGGGCCCATCAAGTGTTCTCCAATATTCAGTGAAATCATGGCTGATGTGATAATCCTCAACTCCGTTTCCCTGCCTTTGCCCTCACTATCCTTGATCCCTTTACTGATGAAAAATTGGTTTATCTCAGCCTTGATGACCCAACCATGACAGCCCTCTGTGGTAAAGAATTCTATAAATTCATTACCTTCTGAGAAAAGAAGATCTTACTTCTCTCTGACTTAAATGAGGAACCCCATATTCTGAGCTTATGCTTCTGGTCCTATACTCTTCCATAAGCAGGAAACAACATTTCTACATCTACCCAGTTAAGCCCCTGAGAATCTTCTATGTTTCAATAAGGCCTCATTTTATTTCTTTTGATAGCATGGGTGAGCTGCTGGATGCAGAAGAATGGGATTGTGGGAGATATACCAGTTTGGATCAGTAATTGGCTTGCTGAAAGAAGATAGAGGGTGGTGGTTGATGGGAAATGTTCATCCTGGAGTCCAGTTACCAGTGGTGTACCGCAAGAGTCGGTGTTGGGTCCACTGCTGTTCGTCATTGTTATAAACAACCTGGATGAGGGTGTAGAAGGGTGGGTTAGTAAATTTGCAGACGACACTAAGGTCGGCGGAGTTGTGGATAGTGACAAAGGATGTTGTAGGTTACAGAGAGACATAGATAAGCTGCAGAGCTGGGCTGAGAGGTGGCAAATGGAGTTTAATGCAGAAAAGTGTGAAGTGATTCACTTTGGTCAGAGTAACCGGAATGCAAACTACTGGGCTCATGGTAAGATTCTTGGTAGTGTAGATGAGCAGAGAGATCTCAGTGTCCAGGTACACAGATCCTTGAAAGTTTCCACCCAGGTTGACAGGGTTGTTAAGAAGGCATACACTGTTTTAGCTTTTATTTAATAGAGGGATTGAGTTCCGGAACCATGAGGTTATGCAACAGCTGTACAAAACTCTGGTGTGGCTGCACTTGGACTATTGTGTACAGTTCTGGTCACTGCATTATAAGAAGGATGTGGAAGCTTTGCGAAGGATGCAGAGGAGATTTACTAGGATGTTGCCTGGTATGGAGGGAAGGTCTTATGAGGAAAGGCTGAGGGACTTGAGGCTGTTTTCGTTAGAGAGAAGAAGGTTGAGAGGTGACTTAATAGAAACGTGTAAGATAATCGGAGGGTTAGATGGGGTGAACAGGGAGAGCCTTTTTCCAAGTATGGTGAAGGTGAGCACGAGGGGGCATAGCTTTAAATTGAGGGGTGATTGATATAGGACAGATGTCAGAGGTAGTATCGTTACTCAGAGAGTAGTAAGGGTATGGAATGCTTTGCCTGCAACAGTAGTAGATTCGCCAACTTTAAGTACATTTAAGTCATCATTGGACAAGCATATGGATGTACATGGAATAGTGTAGGTTAGATGGGCTTGATTGGTATGACAGGTCAGCGCAACATCGAGGGCCAAAGGGCCTGTACTGCGCTGTAGTGTTCTGTGTTCTATGTTACTGCCATAAGTTCATAAGATATAGCAACAGAATTAGGCCAATCGGCCCATCGAGTCTGCCCTGCCATTCAACCATTGCAATTATTCTTCTCAACCCCATTTTCTTGCCGTCTTTCCATATCCCTTCAACCTGTTACCAATTAAAGATCTGTCTAACTCCTCCTTAAATTTACTCACTGTCCCAGCATCCACTGCACTTTGGGGGAGTGAGTTCCACAGATTCACAACCCTTTGGGCGAAGTAGTTTATTCTCAACTCTTTTTTTTTTTAGATTTGCTACCCCTTATCCTGTCTTTATTTTGAATTCATAAATGACAGTGCCACAATGCGACCTGAAATCACAGTCCATTCTACTGGAAATGTTCAACTTTCTCAAGCAAAGTGAACTCTGTAATGCTTTAAGTGTTTGGGATGCCCACAAATTGTCAGCAAAGCTTTTGTTGCACATGATATCTGCAGGAAAAATGTAATATAAAATATGGCTTAATGTGCATTGACTTTTAACATTAATTTGAAGTATCCTTCAGAAGGATGAGTTATTGTTAAGTTAACATGAATCAAGTGATAGATGTATTGTTGCATTTTGGAGAGTAATTCCTTTATTCCATTAAATCGAGCAAATTTGGAGCATGGGATCTCCCAGTCTGAGCAAGTCACAACAGTGAGTGCAACTTATTCAAAGTAACCGATTACTTAATAAAAACCTTTTTCTTATAGTTTAACCAGCGTGTACTTGCTGGAGTAAAATCAGATGCTGCAGTGCTGGGCTGTTAGGATTGCTTTGGAAGGATAAATTAAAATCAACCAATGGCATTTATCATCTTAATGACCACGTGGATCTAATAATGCAATCAGTTTAGGCATTTTTGTTGTCAACAACAGTTTTAAGTAGGTCAGTGGCATGCAGATTGCTGCCTCCTAATACTCCTCTATGGATTGTGTTGTATGTATGGCTGCTGAAATTTCATGAAAGATTTATTGTGGTGCCTTTATGTATTTTATATTTTAAGTATGTTTAAAATACAATTGGTGTATGAATGTGACTAGTGTTCTCAACTGTTTACACATTACTTGGCGTCTGATTTGCCAGTCATGCAATACGACACAACAAGAATACACATTCAAGCAGAATTAACTCGATGTAATCCAAGGGCTGTTGGTCATTGGAAGGCCACAGGGGCCCCCAACCTTGAAGCTGAAAGGAGGCATAATTGCTACTTATAGAGTAACAGCACAGAAACAGACCCTCCTGTCCAAATTGTCCATTCCAACCAAGTTTCCCTAACTAAACTAGCTTCTTCCCTTTATCTCCCACTCCCTGACTTGTGTTATAATGTTCGGTAGGGTTTCACACTATATTTTTCACTGAAAATGTGCATTCTTTCAAGTGCTTAACAGATCAAAATGAAAGCAAAACTTACTGTGCATGCTAGAAATCTGAAAATAAAACAGAATGCTGGAGAAACTCAGCAGGTCTGACAGGATCTTTTGGAGAGAGAATAGGAACTCAGAAACATAGGAAATAAGTGCAAGAGTAGGCCCTTCAAGCCTGCATCACCATTCAATATGGTCATGGCTGGTCATGCAAACTCAGTATCCCATTCCCACTTTCTCTCTATTCCCCTTGATCCCTTTAACCACAGGGGTCACGTCCAGCTCCCTCTTGAATATGTCTAATAAAATGGCTCTAACAGCTTCCTGGGGGAGAGAATTCCACAGATTCACAACGCTGAGTGAAAAAGTTCTACCTCGTCTCAGTCCTGAGTGGCTGACCCTTTATTCTGGACTGTGAACCTTAGTTCTGGACTTGCCCAACACCGAGAACATTCTTTCCACAATTAGGGGTAATCAGAGTTAATGTTTCGAGTGCAGGTTGACTCTCCTTCAGAACTGAATGATGCTAGAAAAGTTTTTTTTAAATACTTTTGATACAGACAGAGGTTAAGTACAAAATGCAAAGGAGTTCTTAATGGCGGAGAAAGAGAAAAAGTGATGTAAAGTGAGTGTAAATTAAAGTGTGAAAGGGAACGATTGGTTCCTTGCTAATAACAGCAAAATAAAGAAGACCCAACCAAGACAAGGGGTCATGCTGGAGTGAATTTAAGAAAAATGGAGTACAGATATAATACGATCAGGCTGTGCAGTTGCGAAATTCAATGTCGGGACCTGTAAGCCAAAAATGAGGTGTTATTCTTCAAATTTGCATTGTGCTTAATTGGAACATTGTAGCGGGTTTGGGTTAGAAATGTTAGCATGTGAGCAAGATAGTTTAACGAAAAGGCAAGCAACTAGGGGTGGGGCGTGGGATAACGATCATTCCTACAGACACAGTGGTGATGTTCCTCAAAGCTGTCACTTTGTCTGCATTTGGTCTCGCCAGTGTAAAAAAGGTCACCAGGTTTAGCAGCATCTCTGGAAAGAACTCCGAGTTAACGTTTCGGGTCGAGTGACCTTCCCTCGTAACCAGACCCTGCTGAGCTTACGCAGCAACTTCTGTTTTTGTTTCTGATTTACAGCATCCGCAGTTCTTTCAGTTTTTAAAAGACGTCATGTGGGGAGCAAATGCAATAGGCGAGATTGAAAGAAGTACAGGTGAAATGCTGCTTCACCTTGGATGATGTTTTTGGGGCTTTGAAGGAGGAGGTGAATGGGCAAATGAAGTTTCTCAATTGCACTTCTGCCTATTGCATGGAAAGGTTCCAAGGAGGAGTGAGGAAGCTTTAGGACTGACGGAAAAGTGGACCAGGGTGTCACAGAGGGAACCGTCCCTGTGGAATGCCTACAGTGGAGTGGAAGATGTGTTTAGTGGTAACATCCTACTGGAAGTGGTGGAAATGGCAGAGGATGATCCTTTTGAATATTAATGGAATGGAAAATAAGTACAAAGGGAACCCTGTTGTGGTTCTGAGAAAGAGGAGGGGTAAAGGTAGATGTGTGGGTGATGGGTTAGACATTACTAAAGGCCCTGCCAACGCAATAGGGCCGGAGTGGGTGGGATGAGGAAAAAGGAAGTCTTGCCAGAGATGGCATCATCAGTACATATGTGAATTCAGAAATTGGAATATGTTTAGAGAGATATAAAATAACCCCAGTACTTTCATCTGCAAAATTATTTGAATTTTAATTGTTTTTTATTTTGGTAATTAAACTCTGATTCCAGCACATTTAAAAGCTGCTTGCAATGAGAGTATATTATTGGAGCAGGAGAGGGGAATGAAGACAAATTCTTTCATCGTTTGCCAAGGAAGAAAGTTTTGAACTTCTGCTTGTTCATATCCCATTGTCAGAACATCTTTGCCCAAAATCTCAGTTTAACAAGTCTGCAATGTTGTGAACCCACTAAAACAGTTACCAGAACAGCTGTTTTGGAACTTAAAGGTCGGAGGTAACTTCAGTTCTTTTGCAAAACATTCAGCCTTTGCTTTCTTCATTAGAAGCACATTCCTTTTGAAGGAAAACACAAGCTGGCAGTGGGGTATTTTCAGTTTCAGAAGAGATTTACTTGCATAACTAAAATAAGGGGAATTAATTCCAAATCCACCATAAATAATCCTACATAATAGCTTCGAACTGAAACTGCTTGTATTTGGAAGAATCTGTTGTTTATGACTCCTCATGCAAGATGTAATATGATCTGCATAATACGACAGATCAGTGCACCACTAATTCACTCCCATTTATCTTGTGTCAGATACAATGTAGGAATAGACCACTAAAAGGTAAAGGAGATGTTGCATTCTTTAGCAATGAAGCAGAGTGTTCAATCTAGAAAACATTTTGTTTTTTAAAAAAAATTGGTTAAGCAACGCTCAGACAGTGCACCACAAGTTAATCTCTGAAACATTGATATAACAGCATTCTTACTAAAGTGAGTCATTGACTCTCTTTCTTAAAGAACATGAGAATTAGGAGCAGCAGTAGGTAATTCAGCCCCCTCGAGCCTGCTCTGCCATTTGATACTATCATGGCTGATTTCATCTTGGCCTCAACTCCACCTTCCTGCCCCCTCTCCATAACCCTTGAACCCACTATTAAGTAAAAATCTCTCTATTTCCTCCTTCAATTTATTCAATGTCCCAGCATCCATTGCACTCTAAGGTAGTGAATTCCACATATTCCCAAGCCTTTGAGAGAAGTAATTTCTCCTCATCCCTGTTTTAAGGAAAAGGGCAGCAGACTTAATACTATGACTCTTGTTCAATGGGGGTTGCCCCACATGAGGACACATCCTTTCTACGACTACTTTGTCAATTCACTTTAGCATCTTATATACCTCAATTAGGTCTACTGTCAATCTAACAAATGTCAGAGAATTAGGCCTAAACATTTTACCAAATATCAGAGAGTTGGGCTAAACTACACAGTTTGTCTTCATAAGACAATGTTATCCTCCTCACTAGCCAACAATTCTTGTATCATCTACAAATTTACTGATCAACCCTTCTGCATTAATTCTAAATCATTTCTATATACTACAAAGAGCAAGGGTCCCAATAATCACCTATGGAATCCCACTGTACACCGGTGTCCAGTCACAAAACACCCCTCCAACATCACCCTCTGCTTCCTGCCAGTCAGACAATTTTGGATCCAATTAGCCAAATGTCCTTGGATCCCATGGCCTTGTACCTTTGCTACCAGTCTTCCATGAGACATGATCAATGGCCTTGCTGGAGTCCAAGTGCCGTCACTGCACAACTGGTCACTTCTGCAAAAAAGATCAATCAAGTTGGTCAGCCATGACCCAACAAAACCAGACTGATAGTCCCTGATTAATCCCTGCCTCGCCATGCGAGGATTAATTCTGTCCCTCAGTGTTGTTTCTAATAGTTCCCGCATCACTGAGGTTAGGCTGACTGGCCTGTAGTTTCCTGGTT
Organism: Chiloscyllium plagiosum; assembly: GCF_004010195.1. Classification (NCBI taxonomy): domain Eukaryota; kingdom Metazoa; phylum Chordata; class Chondrichthyes; order Orectolobiformes; family Hemiscylliidae; genus Chiloscyllium; species Chiloscyllium plagiosum. Next base: position 121,470,469 of record NC_057713.1, read on the forward strand.
TATCGCTTGCTCCCTTTCTTGAATAACAGTACCATATTTGCTGTCCTTCAATTCTCTGGCAACTCACCTGTAGCCAGGGTTTCCAGTAAGATGGCGGCAGAGTACAGCATCTGAACCTGGGACTTTTCCACTTATCTCTTCATATCTTTTTACACTTTTTCTTTTTTTACATTTTCTACTTTTCATGAATATTTTACTCCCCTCTTGGACACAGTCGTGGAAAGCGCATTGGTAGCGGCAGGTAGGCCCAGAATGCGGACTGGTGGTGGTCAGTGAGTGGACCCACAGCATGGACTGGTGGTGGTCAGTGTGTAGGCCCAGAGTGGGGACTGGTGGTGGTCAGTGAGTGGACCCAGAGCGCGGACTGGTGGTGGTCAGTGAGTGGACCCAGAGCGCGGACTGGTGGTGGTCAGTGAGTGGACCCAGAGCGCGGACTGGTGGTGGTCAGTGAGCGGACCCAGAGCACGGACTGATGGTGGTCAGTGAGCGGACCCAGAGCGTGGACTGGTGGAGGTCAGTGAGCGGGCCCAGAGCATGGACTGGTAGTGGTCAGTGAGCGGGCCCAGAGCGTGGACTGGTGGTGGTCAGTGAGCGGGCCCAGAGCGTGGACTGGTGGTGGTCAGTGAGTGGACACAGTGCAGACTTGTGATGCCATCAGGGGCAACAGTGGGTTCCCAGCAGCTTCTGCATTGTTGAGGTGATCCTAATGCCAACTCATGAAGGTAGCAGTAGAGGTGGGTTTGGGCCCAGTAGGAGACCCAGTGACATCAGCAGCAGAGAGGTTGGCCTGAAGCAGACTCATGGCCACAGCAGAGTCTGGTTTGGGCCAGTATGGTATCCGGCACATTCGGTGATGTGTGCATTGGTGAGATCCAGCATGGACTTATAGTGGCAGGACATCGGTGGAAGCGAGATGTCACTGAAGGGTGGCAACTTTCACACCAGCAGCAGCATGGTGAAGGGGACTTGTGCCTGACTACCAGGCCCCGTAGCCCATAGAGGGGCACTTAAAAATAAGGACAACTGGACACTATTTATTTAACCTTCTGCCTCTGTAATCTGTGTTTTAGTTTTTTTTGTCTTTTAATGTGGCAATACTATACACCACATTACACTGTATTTTGTAATATAATACATGTGGCAATAAATGAATCAAATGATTGCTGGCGCCAGTTTCCTCCCTCGCTTCTTTTATCAGACTGGGATACATTTCATCCAGCCCTGCTTACTAGTTTTGTGATTCATTCACGAGGACTCCCAGATCTCTCTGCGCAAAAGCACTGTTGTTTCTCTTCGTTCAGGTAATAAGTTGTCTGTCCCTTCAAATTAAATGGATAACCTCACAGTTATCCAAGTTAAAACTCATAGAATCATAGAATTCTTACAGTGCAGAAAGAGGCCATTTGGTCCATCAGATCTGAACTGACTCTCCAAAGAGCATCCCACACAGATGCACTTCCCTTAACTGCATCCTCCTAACCCTGTGTGGGGTCATTACCATGGTTACCATTCATCTAACCTGTGCATCCCTGGACACTATGGGGCAATTGGCACAGCCAATCCCCAGTTCGATTCCAGCCTTGGGTAATGTATGTGTGGAGTTTGCACATTCTCTCTGTGTCCGTGTGGGTTTCTGCAGAGTGCTCTTGTTTCCTCCACAGTCCGGCTGCTAAATTTTGACCCGTTTGCCTCACCTTTCCACATATATAGTTCATGATTCATTATATGATATTTGCAGTAAATTACATGCTTCACTTGCCTTTTCTCATTGTTTGACTCTAATGAAAATGTGTCAATAGGATATTGTTAACAACATGTATCTGTATCATTATTTTTGGAAAGGGCGCTTTGCAAAGCAAAGGAAACTGACTGCAGCAGGAAACAAATGTACTTGCAATGAACACAAGTTGCTACATTAGAGTGACTGAATCTACAATACTTTCAGATACTTCAATACTTTCAGAGAGTCTTAGGGTACTACAGCATGGAAACAGACCTTGTGCATGCCGACCAGATATTTGACCTAGTCCCATTTGCCAGCATTTGGCCCACATCCCTCTAAAACCTTCCTATTCATATACCCATTCAGATGCTTTTAAATATTATAATTGTACCAGCCTCCACCACTTCCTCTGGCAGCTCGTTCCATACATGCCCTGCCCTCTGTGAAAACGTTACTGCGCAGGTCGCTTTTAAATCTTTCCCTTCTCAGCATAAACAATATCTATTGTGTGGGTTCCTTCAAGCATGAAATGATCTGGCATGGATTAGGATGTGCATCTTTCTAGTCTAACTGGAAGAGCCTGGTTGAGTGGCTGATATGAACTTAATTGCATCATTGCAACTATTTATAGGTTACATAAATACAACCGACATTATTATAGAGACAGTTCAAAGAATACCACCCCCAGGTATGACCCCCTACAAACTCCCTCGTTCTTCTGACAACATTCTCATGACATAGTCGCAGTGGGTGATGTTTGTGGTACATATTCGAGAATTAACCCCTTCAGATCCTTTTCAATACATGGTAGTGAGCAGCAAGAACCCTGACTGATGCGTTCCCTCTCTAACGCCAGGAATTCAGGCTGGTGGAGACTACTTATCCAGTTTGAGAATGTAATAAAGCTCCTGGTGCAATAGCCTTTTCCCTCGGTCTTTCTTTGAAACCCCTCTCATCAAAACTTGGGAGTGCAAAACTCATCAGAAGTACTCGTCAACACAAGTGGACAACTAGAAAAGCAAATTCAATTGACTGTACCTGATCCAGGAAGACAGTCCAGAACTTGTGTGCAAAATTACTTTGGCTGCAGACAAACATTTGGATAATCTGTGAATAATTCTTTTTCCTGAATCTGAGTGTTAGTTGCCCAAAATTTCCTTTTGAGGTTCTGAGTGCGTATATAATACTTCAATAAAAATCATTGTAAATATTTGCAGAGTTTAAATAATCTGTGAATAGTCTTTGTGACAGGATGCTTTGTTTGGCTAGGTTTGCCAGATTTATTACTGGCTGATTTGGTTTCTGATACCGAGGTATATGCAGTATGATTGGCAATGTCGCCTTCAAAATTCAAACTTTGAGTGTGAGGGAGTGATTGAAGGAAAGTAATTAGTCCACCCCTCCTAATTGTGTTGTAACAATTTAAACACTGAAGATTCTTCATTGTGGATGTAAGAAAAGGTTACTCTTTTACTAGCCACCTGTCAATAATGCAGTTAATCAGGATTGTTTTGTGTTTTGTATTACAGGTACTACAGAACTCTTTCTACCCTGATGTGGTTGGACAACAGAAATTTGTTTCCTTTTCCCTAATGGCTCCAAATTCTGTTGATATTGTTGGTCGTGTGCCAGGGGTATTTGAAAGTGGACAACACCCAGTCATTCTCTGGGTTCTGCTTGCCATGGTCTGTGCTGTTTTGCTCCTGACCATTCTAGTTTTTCTATGCAGTAACTGCGACAGGTAAGAATGACACTTCACAGGGAAAATGACTTGCGGTATCGTACTCTGTTATGTCACAAAGTGATGACAGTGACTGTCAAGCTATTATATTTCAAATGATCCCACACCAATTATAGTAACTGACGTGGAATTCTTTTGTTGTTCAAAAGAAATTTTTCAATTTTTTCCAATGTAATTAAAATGTGTGGCTCTCTGGATATCCAACAGTCTCTAATCCGATGAATTTTCATGGAACAGAAGCAGATTTTTTTTTTTGAAGAGGGGAATATGACAGGCATTGTAATGAGGCAGTATGAGTATAAAGATGAATGAGCAAAGTAGGTTTGTGAAACATGGTAACTTGGCAATGGATCAAAATAACGATGAACTTATCTTCAAATGAATGATAGGGATAATGCTTTGTGGCGTTTCAAGATTAAAATACTGAAATTCTGAAGTGGAGTTTATCTTTTTGTTCCTTCAGAATTTTTAAAACTACCTTTTGGATTTGTCTCAGTCTGGATTTCTGCCACGCTGAGGTTACAGTGCATTTCTGGGTCTGATGCTGTAATGCATTACTTTTGGTGTCTTCCCCTATTTAAACACCTCTTGTAGAATTTAGGTCATAATGAATTGAGGTAGTAGGCCAGAAATTCTGCCAGTTACTCCTCTTGCATCTATACCAGGCACCAGAGGACAATACTGTTTTTGGAGTGGTGCTGCATCGTCAATGTGCAAGAAGGGGAACAGCAAAATTTGATGCGTAAAGTCAAAATTGCAGTATGGCCTGATCATCAAATAGTTACTAAATAAAATGTTGTCATATGCCTATGTTTTTTAATTAAGTTATACATTGAGCTTTTTCCCCAAAGGAATGGTTTGCTATTGTATTTCCTCCCTCTATTACGGTACAAAATAGCTTCTCCAGGAGCTGATATGCAACTATGTGACTGCAAGGGGGGATGATGTTTGCAGAATGTGCTTCACTAATTAGAGTCATAGAGATGTACAGCACGGAAACAGACCCTTTGGTCCAACTCGTCCGTGCCGACCAGATATCCCAACCCAATGTAGTCCCACCTGCCAGCACTCGGCCCATATCACTCCAAACCTTTCCTATTCATATACCCATCCAGATGCCTTTTTAAATGTTGAAATTGTACCAGCCTCCACTACTTCCTTTGGCAGCTCATTCCATACACATACCACCTTTTGCGTGAAAAGGTTGCCCCTTAGGTCTCCTCTTTATCTTTCCCCTCTCTCACCCTAAACCTATGCCCTCTTGTTTTGGACTCCCCCAACCCAGGGAAAAGACTGTCCATTTATCCTATCCATGCTCTGATCAAGATCCTGTTGTAATCTGAGGTAACCATCTTCGCTGTCCACTACACCTCCAATTTTGGTGTCATCTACAAACTTACTAACTATACCTCTTATGCTCACATCCAAATCATTTATGTAAATGAAGAAAAGTAGTGGACCCAGCACCGATCCTTGTGGCTATCCACTGGTCACAGGCCTCCAGTCTGAAAAACAACCCTCCACACCACCCTCTGGCTTCTACCTTTGAGCCTGATCTGTATACAAATGGCTAGTTCTCCCTGTATTCCATGAGATCTAACCTTGCTAACCAGTGTCCCATGGGGAACCTTGTCAACCGCCTTCCTGAAGTCCATATAGATCACGTCCACCGTTCTGTCCTCATCAATCCTGTTTGTTACTTCTTCAAAAAACTCAATCAAGTTTGTGAGACATGATTTCCCACACACCAAGCCATGTCGACTATCCCTAATCAGTCCTTGCCTTTCCAAACACATGTACAAAGGGCTATGAAACTTAGGAAATAGAGCTGTTCCAGATATTAGTCAACATGTTTTGATAGAAAGAAAGCCAAAACATTTTGATTTTTAATGATTTCCTAAGAATATTCATTGCAGAATGAGCACATGATCCAAATTTTAAGATTTTTGCTAAATTACAGGCAGCAATAATAACACTCAACAAGAAAGGGATGTCTTCTACTATTTCGAGTGTAACTTATTGGCGTTATATGGAACCTTCCCCGAAAAGAAATTGAAATCCTATGGATGTAGTAACCTACATGGATTAACACTAGGCAATATATTCAGTAACATTATATGATAAGAGTTTGCCTCTAGCATGGTGTAATACCTGATGCATCAATGCTTATGTTATCTCTCATAACATTACCATAATATGCAGGTCCATTTTGTTTTTACTGAAGAATCCAATAGACATTTTTGCAACTAACTATTACATACAAGCATCAGCAGATGATTCACCTATATTTGTTCATGTGTTTCTAATGATGGAGGGTAAATAATGTGACATCAATCAACTCCTCAGCTTTGCAATACCTTGTAGCTATTCAAGTGAAACTAGAGTGCTTCAGGTTGTGAACATATTCATGAACTGCAGTAATACTGCTGTGTAACAATCAGGAAGTACTCTTAGAACAGAATCAGAAATACAATATCACCCTTTCATGGTTTCTTATCACCGTGATTCATGTGACAAGTTGCAACTTAATATTTTCTGTCCCGAAACTGAATTGGCAAATCAGTTCAGGCACCAAGCTGGATTATAGAGTATATCTCAACCTTTAAAATACTACTTTTACCTCTGCTCACAATTTATATCAGGAAATTTAGATAAGAAAACCTCTACTAATAGGTATCAAAATACAACTCAAGGTGTGATGGCCTCATGACTCAGTGTGATTACAAAGTTTGTGCAAGAGACAATTCCTGAGGATGATTTTTGGAGCAATGTTGACAGCTGCTTTTCTATTCTGTGGACTTGTGTTTTCAAGGCCATGAAGTTTTTTGTTGCTGATTGGTTTAGCATCATTAATATAGCTAATGCATTCAAGTTGTACTTTGTGCTTTCTAATATAACATTCAAACAAGCAAATTTCAATTTAATGTGCGACACTTGTAAACATCACAGGTCAATGAGGATTGAAGGATGACTGCTGTTTTATTTTTAAAAATACAAGTTTTGTCTTGTTCAAATGCATGAAACACACATTTATAACTGATCTAATGATGCATATGCCTTTCCATTACCAGACACCTGACCATTGCTGAACAGAATGGAGACAATGAAAATCTAATGAGTGTGGTATGTGTCGTACAATTAGTAGCTCTGTATCAAAATCCAGCAAAATACTGTATAACAATATGGTGTCTTTAAAACAAATAAAAATAAGTATACCACTCTGACATCTTTTCACTTGTAAATGTTAACTTACATTTTTCTAGGTGATTTTAGCTATTTTGATCAGAATAGAGAATTCTCCAAAAGCGTTTTCATTTATCGTCGTTTCATTGTTTCATGGAGCAATGCAGATGACACCCCTTTTCATTAATACCACAGTTTGCCTCTGCGCTGTTTTATAAGAAAGTCAAAGTCAATATCTATATCCTTTCAGAATTTTGTATACCCAAACATAGTTGAGCATTATCGTGTGTAGAAATGATATCCAACTTTTTAAGCAGTGAAAGGACTGACTGAGGATTCATTTCCATGAGGGGTTGATAACAGAAACTGCTTAATACCAGTGCCAGTTTTCTATTTCAAGAATACTCGAAATTGCTCTTCCTGTCAGTGTCCTTTTGTGCCCCATCTTTCCTTTCCTTCTTATAGAGCTATACTGCATGGAAACAAACCCTTTGGTCCAATTAGCCCACGCTGATCATAATCCCATACTAGACCAGTCCCATCTACCTCCTCTTGGCCCACATCCCTCCAAACATTTCTTATTCATGTGCTTACCTAAATGTCTTTTAAACGTTGTAACTGTACCTGCATTCACTACTTCCTCTGGAAATTCATTCCACATGCGAACCACTCTGTGTATTTAAAAAAAACAAAATGCCCCTCATGTCTTTTTAAAATCTTTCTCTTCTTACCTTTAAAAATATCCCTTTAGTCTTCAAAACCCCACTCTAGGGAAACAAACACCTGCCATTCATCTTATCTGTAATCCTCATGATTTTATAAATCTCACCCTCTAACAGTCACCCTCTATCTCCTATGTTGTAGTGAAAAAGGTCCAAGCCTTCCACCTCAAACTATTCCCGGCAGCATCCTGGCAAATCATTTCTCTCCTACCCCTTTCTTGCCTGTCTACCTTTCCTTCCTTCCTCTCCTTTCTGCTGTAATATTGTAACACTTGTAAACCAAAAGTTGTGGGTTCTAGGCCTGTTCCAGAAACTTGAACAAAAATCTCAGCTGATGCTTTAGTGTGATAGAAAGGAATAGTTGAATTGATGGAGATGACACATATCCGATAAGGTATTAAACTGAGAACCAAAGCCTTTTCTGTATGCTTATTTGAATGTAAAGGTCTCCTGGACACTATTTTGAAGAAGACCAGGGCAGGTCTCCATGGTGCCTTAGTTAATATTTATCCCCCAATCAACATGAAAAAACAGATTATCTGGTCATTGACGCATTGGTGTTTCTGTGAACTTGCTGTGTACAATTTGGCTCTAACATTTTCTACTTTGCAAAGGTGACTATACTTCAAAAGTACTTCTTTGGCTGTAATGTGCTGTGAGATACTCTGAGCAGTGCTCTTCATAGTGCGCACCCAAGTGTGATAAATTGACACAATTAACTTTGTGAGGGTGGAGATGGCTACAAGTGCAAATAGCTGGAGTGACATTAGGAAAAGGCATAGACTTGGTTGGCAGAACAGTGATCACAACAAAGAGGGAATCTGTCATTGGAGCTCTAGCAAGCAGTAGAAAGAGAAAACTCAGAGTGGAAGAGCTGCAAACAAGAGGTGCATGTGTGATTGGAGCAGGAGAAAGTGTGGGATGGATCAAATCTGTGGATGGCAGAGCAAGATCACATGAGGGGAGCTATGACTGTAAATGGAAAGTGCACAGAAAAAATGGCAAGAAGTCAGACAACACCTTGGAACCTCAAAGGACCTGGTTTTCGAAGGAAAGAACACTCCAAATTCATCAGTCAAGGGTTGTCTTGAGACATGTTCGATAATCAGAGAGTTGGATAGGTTGGACAGTGAGAGCCTTTTTCCTCAAATGGCGATGGCTAGCACAAGGGGAATAGCTTTAAATTGAGGGGTGATAGATAAAGAACAGATGTCACAGTTAGTTTCTCTACTCGGAGTATAGTAGGAGCATGGAACGCACTGCCTGTAACAGTAGTAGACTTGCCAACTTTAAGGGCATTTAATTGGCCATTGGATAGGCATATAGATGAGAAGAATAGTGTAGGTTAGATGGGCTTCAGATTGGTTTCACAGGTTGGTGCAACATTGAGGGCCAAAGGGCCTATACTGTGGTGTAATGTTCTATGTCAGTCAACCTGGGCAACACTCAGGGTAAGTGCCACAGCAGCTGAAAATGTGTTGCTGGAAAAGCGCAGCAGGTCAGGCAGCATCCAAGGAACAGGAGAATCGATGTTTCGGGCATAAGCCCTTCTTCAGGAAAGTGCCACAGCAGTCAGTCATCTTGTGAGGAGAGAGGCCACGCGGCTGAATGTAATGGGACCTATGGGGCGTACAGTTGGAGTGAAGTTTGCACATTCTCCGCATGTCTGCATGGGTTTCCTCTGGGTGCTCTGGTTTCCTCCCACAGTCCAAGGTTAGGTGGATTGACCATGCTAAATTGCTAGAGATTAGAGTCAAGAGTGTGGTGCTGGAAAAGCACAGCAGGTCAGGCAGCATCCGAGGAGCAGGAGAATTAGTCTGCTGTGCTTTTCCAGCACCACACTCTCAACTCATGCTAAGTTGCCCATAGTGTCTGAGATGTGTAGGCTAAGTGGGTTAACTATGGGAAATGTAGGGTTACAGGATTAGGGTAAGGAGGTGAATGTGGTTGGCATGCACTTTGTAGAATCGGTGTGGGCTTGATGGAACAAATGGCCAGCTTCCACACTATAGAGATTCTATGATTTATCATTGACCAAGCTATTTATAGCATCCTGTCAACTGTAGATTAATTGAAGTGGGCTTGGTTAATAGATGACAGTTAAGAGAACTGGGTAAATATGTTTTCATCCACTCTTTAGCATGATTTTTCCAGTTGCTTATGATCTAGATTCCGGATTTCAAGCTATGTACAATTCCCCCCTCCTTACACCTTTCCTAACTCCTGAAAGTGCAATGTTTTTTTTCAGAAAGGAAAAGTAGCACTCCAAATCTATGCTGTGTAAGGAAAGACAGAATGGGATGTATGAAGAGAAATAGAATGCAGTCAGTGAGTGGAGAGTTAGAATGGGGCATATATGAGGAGGAGGAGGAGGAGAGAGGTGGATTGGAACCAGGTGAAGTGTGAAGGTGAATGAGAACTTGAAGGAGAGGGAGGACGAGAATTAAGAAAGCAGCATTCCCTCCAAGATGCCAGTTTCTGAGCCATGCAGCAATCTAGAACACTCCACAAGCTGAAATAAACTGGCAGCTTACAACAGTATAGAAATACAATGAATTGTAATATACAAGTTGCCCATAAATAACACGGTGGTCAGAGGAATTTGAAACTCATCTAGGACAAAAGGATTAGGTGAAAAATTGGTTCTTGGATCATGAAGAGAACTTTAGAAACTTGAACCTTTTTTTCAGAGCATCCCTTTCCTTCTCCCAGACCCTTTTCCACTTCCATCAAGCAACAAGGAGAGAAAAGATCCTGGTGAGATTGTAGCATTTGGTGTAGGGGGTCTGAAAGTCTTTTGCCTGGCAGCCAACTGTGCCAGAATATTGGCAACCTCAGGCACGCCCGTTAAAACTTGGTTGTTCCAAGGTGGACAACCTTTTCACTCCAATCTTATTACAGAGCCACATAAGATATTCCTAAAGTGCACACCACTATGGAAATAATCCTCCAGTCGGAACATCTGATCTGCTCACTGCTTTCTGGGCATGTCTTCAAAAGATTTTCATTTAGATTTGAGTTTTTGTCCTCCAGTAAACTGTTATCAGAGTAGTGCACAATTCTGCTTGTCTTGACTGAGGTGAGAGCACAGTACTAGTGGAGTTGGGTATCAATTCCTGCTATTGAAACCCTGTAGCATTGTATGTGCTTTTACATTCCCATGAGCTCAATGGGATATCGATGTATACTCACCATTATTAAGGAGGGCCTTAGATAGCAACCTCTGACATCTGCATAGGTGCAGTTAAGCACAAAAATTGAAAATGTTTCATCTGAGTTTCTGTACTGCTCTAAAGGCTTTGCTCTAGCAGTACCATGCCAAGTGATTCTATTCCAAAATATTCTGAATGGGGTGAGTTAGTGACACTATGTGATTGATACTGATTCAAAAATATTTAGGACTTGTCCATACAAATGTAGGTGAATATCCAATGGTGTGATTAAATTTTACTTGCTGCTAATCAACCTCTCTGGCCTTGGACATTTGGTTTTACAAAATGTGGAGTCTCCATAGCTTCACATTTCAATTGGAGGTTTCTTAAAATATTTTTTTTTTTTTCTGTCTTTAATCTCATTCTCAATCCCATCTTTATTTTCCCCTCATTATTTAGAATTCTGTGAACTTGCTTTGGATTCTGTGTATTTCGATGAGAACTCTTCCATCTGACTGGTTGGAGAGACATTCTGTTCGCCTTGCTTACACAGACTCCTGTTCCCTACAGACTTTGCAGTATTGCTTTGAATGTCCGAAAACTGTTAAGTCACAGTGAGAGAGCTCAACTAAGTGCAATGAATATCATGTGCTGTTCAGTTGCTGCTAAAATTGAAATTCCAGCAAATGCATATAATTTTTCAAAAGTTTTTTTTTAAATCTTGTCTCCCACTTAATTCCTTCTGTTATTTAGCATGGGTGCCATATTTTTCCAACCAAAATGGTGACCAAGTGACCTGTGTTTGGTATTTGGTGAAAAAAACTTCTTGCCAGTTATGAGGAACAAAAGAGGAAGCAAATGATTCCATTTTCTCTCTCTCTCTCCTTTTTCTCTCTTTTGTCACAGATTTAATTTTAAACTCTTTGTGTAAAATTACAAGTATGTATATCCTGGTGAATTGTGTGACTACACTGCTGCTTCAGAGTTTTATTTTCATAGCAATTCTTCCTTGATCCTATTTGGTGTGATCATGCTGATCTGCATCCCAAAACTCTCTATTTTTACATTTATGCCCGACTCTCTTCAATTGCTTTGATTAGCAGTAGCCTGTTATATTCCGTTTTAAATTTAACAACCTTGCTATTTCCAAAAGGGAGTTTCTAACTTTTATCACCCTTTGCGTTTAGAAACATTTACTAATTGTGAAAATGGTGACAGTTTCTTCTTTAAAGTTTTCCTTTTGTGGTTAAACGGTTTGTTTGATGAAACTTAATCTTACAAAATATTAATTTCCTATGAACAGCTCCACATATGCATCAATTAAAATAACCACATAACAGACAAGACCGTAAATGTACAATGTTTACGTGGAAGTCGACTATCTAAGTTTTTGTGTTGCAAGATATTTTCTTTCGTGCTTTATTTTGGGGGAATCTCTTTCAATTTTTTACAATTATAGTATGAAGATGAAATTAATTGTCTAAGGAAAAGCACCAGAGGAACTGCAAGAGTCAAGTTATTTTTGACATAGCTAATTTCGAAGCAGTTATTTTTGCTTGTTTAAAGTAATGTCTTAATGCAGATCTTAAATGTACTTCTTTATAAAATCAAGATCATGTTCCAATTTTGTTGATGTATTTTACAGCCTTCAGAGAAAGAGACCAACAGCTATTCAGTTACAAATTTTGGGAATGAGGTGCCAGTAAATGGACATGCTGACAGCCTTGCAAATGGAGACCGTAAGTGAGCAATTAGCATTTAGGTACATAGTGGCATTTAAAGTAATATTCTCTCTATTTGACTTAAGCAATCATAAAGTGATCATGCTTGGTAATATTCCATTAGGTAGTATTTACAGTCAGTTCTGCTGTAACACAATAGTTCTGTTCTCATGCAATCCCATGTTATATGAAAATCGCGTAATAACAGCGCCATTTAAACCAATTGGGCCGGAATCACGTTATATCCAATACACGTTTTAAGCGTTCACACTATAGAAACAGTGTCCCCAGTTCGTCATTCGTGTTACAGCAAATTCGCATTAATGAAATGCATGTTATAGCAGAAAGACCTGTATTCCTTAAATAGTTCATAAGACCTAATAAATGCTCTTTTTGTAGAAATGTCACTTGTGTATTTGTCAAACAGTTGGGTCATTGCCATTTTCTGTTACTCTATTCACATTATATGAAAAGCATCACAGCGAAAAACCACCATCGTCACATTTCTTTTATACTGTTAGATTTTGGAACAATTGTCACCCAAATGCAAATAATTATCTTTTAAACAACATTATCTTTTAAAATGGAATGATGAATGAATCATTTTATTTTGACAGTTCTTTCAGATGAGATTCCAAATAGTCATTCTTCTGAAAATGCAGGGCTTCCGATTTTAGTAAACCAACAAGAAAGCTCCTGTAGGACTTCAAAATGTCCCCAGAGTAGAGAACTGCCACAAATACCTGGGAATGATTCCATACCAAACAACGAATCGACAACAGTGACTGAAAGAGAGACTGCTCATGGAGCATATGAGCCCTACGAGGTGCTAAAGGACAGTTCTTCGCAAGATATAATTGTTGAAGACTCTCTCTATGAAACTGTGAAGGAGCTAAAAGATGAATCCGGCAGCGTGGAAAATGAAATTTATTCTCAATCTGAAAATGTGGATTTGAACATTGTGGTACAGTGCCAAAATCCCAAACTTGCTGGTGCTACTCCAGAATATGCAACAGTAAGCAAGGTGAAAATGAATCAGCAGAGCACTTCAACAGAAGAGATGATGATTGGTGAGGATGAATTACCACCGCTTCCAATAAAGGAACTGAGTGAAAATGAGAATGTGGATGGTAAAAGTACAGAGGTGAGCTATTTGATATTATTCCTTCATATCTGTTCTTCGAAATACTAAATCTCTCTCATTGGGTCGAGAAGGATCTACCAGATGGGATTGAAATAACTCCAGAGGCTGATATCCTGTCACCCTTTATTTACACATGGACACTGGTCCAGCTCCCTCAGAGGCAGCTTTCAGAGAGAACGGAACCTGGTTCACTCCTGTTGATATGCCAGCCAGGGCTCCCTGATTGGGGCTGCTAATCTAATCCAATGAGAGAACCCATATTCTATAAGGTCCACCTGGCTGACCATGTTATAATCACTACAGGGATCTCTTCAACTTTGGTCAACAGTGTTGTTGACATTTTTATTTTTATATATGATTTTATATTTTAAAAAATGTGTTGTTTGTGAACCTTTTTTCTGTTTTATCTTCAAAGTACTTCATTTTCTCTATACCATTGCTGTGTTTCTTGCCCATTGATACCTTTACTATTAAAAAAAGACTTCTACCATGCCTTTCATAGGAAAGTATTTTCTGAAACATAATTTAAAAGAACTTAAGTTCACTTTCAAATGAAAATGTAAACATTTTTGATTGACAAGCTCCTATCCAATAGAAGTCGAACTCTTTGTATTAAATAGCAATTAATCTTTAATTCTAGATCTTTAATTCACTATTTTACTTGTTTATGATCATCCTAATGGAAGGATGGATATTTTGCTAGTGGCAGTTTCTAATAAAGTGACTGGCAGGTCTCAGCTGATATTGCTTACAATGAATTGCAGGGATATGGCCCAAGAATAGGTAAGTGGGACTAGTTTAGTTTAGGATTATGTTCGGCATGGACTGGTTGGACTGAAGGGTCTTTTTTCGTGCTGTATTACTCTAAGAGTTTAACTGGTTACTTTTGCTGGCACTGCAATGACCTCTGTCTGGAAGCATTGAGAATTAAGCCATGTGGGTGGGTTCATATCTGAACCCAAATCTTGGACATTTCCTCCTCCTGCCCCCTACCCCATCCTCTCCTCATTTCATTATCTGAAGCAGGCAATGTCCTCATCCTTCCCCAAACACCGGTAGCAGCAAAATATAATTCGATGGGACATAATTCCAATTTTGCATGCTCCCATAGATTTTCTTACTTTTCAAACTGAGAAATAAGGGAGAAATTAGTATTATATGCTCCTGAAGGGCTACTGTTTGTATCTTTTGCAGCTTATCATGTGAAAAATCACTAAATAGACTAGGTTGTGGACAATCACCTGACGAAGGAGCAGTGCTCCGAAAACTAGTGCTTCCAAGTAAACCTGTTTGCCTATAACCTGGTGTTGTGATTTTTAACTTTGGACACCCCAGTCCAACACTGGCATCTCCAAATCATGACCTGATCAGATCATTGAAATTCTTGCTCAATCTTCCACCACTCTATTCACATGTATGAAAACAAATTTATTGCACCCTGTATGTCTGTACGTTACAGATTGACAATATGTGCCTTTAAGAGGGAGTTGTTCTGTCCTGGTCCCCTCGAAGACTGGTCATGTCGGTCTGGTGACAAGATGTCTGCTCCATGAAAAGCAGAGTAAAACACGTTTTTTTTTAAAAAATCTAGACAAAATCAGTGGGTGAGGTCATGCTCCCATAGACTCAGTGTTTTATTTTTGCTTTCAGGTGTTGAAGTTGGTGTTTTTGGAGTTGAGGCTGCTAGATCTCTCTAAAGATAAGAGAGCATTCTCTCTTTGTTGCTCAATTCATTCTGTTAGTGTTCCTTATCTTGGTCTGGAGGAGGCAGCAAGTGAGAGAAATCTGTTTTGCTAAATTTACCTTTGCCAAAGGTGTATTTATGGAATGCTGTTATATTGGAACAATTGATGAGTAGTAGTTAAATAATATATTATTTTGTTAAGTATTCTGATAGAGTTAAAGTTATGCCAATTCTTATTTTTGTTTGTATTTTAACTGGGATGTAAGAATAAAATGTGTTTTGCTTAAAGCCTAGTAGTTTGACTAGTCAAATCACATCTGGAACACAGCGCCTTACATTAGCCTTGAATAAGATAAAAGTTAGTGTCTAAGCTATAACCTTGATATGTTCTGAGGGGGTTTGTTCTGGTCCATAACACAGATGGGGGCTATATAGTTGGAAGGGGTTAAGCTGGTTCCTCTTTCCTTTAGTTTCATCAAGAAGGAACTGCACTACCTCATATAAGAAATGCAAAACCTTCACCTTACTGCATTATCCTGTGTGTTGGTCACTTGTGAGATGGGAAGGGTTGGAGGCTATTGATATGCTAGAGACTAAGAAGCTGCTCCTCTGCCTTATCAGAAGACAATATTTTCTCTTCCATTGTAACCCCATTGGTTTGGTTTTGGCTTATTCCTGATCACATTAGAAAATCAGGCAAAGAAACATCTCTTTTGTTTTTGGATACGTCCTAATTAGAATGGCTGGATTCCAGCATGTTTTGATTGAGAAAATAATATTTTCAGGGTTTTCTGTTGATCAGCCAAGCAGAAAATTCAAGGCCTGTGTGTTGGACTCTGCAACATGTTACCAGGGAGACCACAGCATCGAGCTATCCAACATTATAACTGAAATTAGCTCTGCAACATTTACCTAGCTACCTGCCATGAAGGGAAATCTGAAGGGAAATTCCTAACATAACATTCAACAAACATTTAGTGCAAATATAAATTGCACCTTCAGCTAAAAGAAAACTGAGAACAAGCATCCCCTCGATGGATTTCAGAAATGAAAATTGATTGATCTTCAATATATTGTTTGTGCAGTTTTCTTTGAGCTCATATTTGGCAGTTCAAGCTTTTGTTTGTTCCAGATAATTGGATTAAACAATTACCCACATCTTTAGGTATATTCTGTGCTGGAGCTTCCTGGATAGATGCCTCCTTTCGTGAACATTTCCATGTGTCCTTGAGTCCAGCAGTGGAGAGAATGTGTGAAAAACCCGCTTCCTGTTGTGGCAGTCAGTTTGCTGTCAATTATTAACACTATAATGGGGAAGGTATATTAGCTCCGATAAAGGGGTAAAGCTTAGAAGGGGCAGAAAATGATCATGGAGGTTTAAACAGACCCCCAAACTGCTACAGTAATGCTGGGGAAGGCTTTAAACAAGAAGTTAACGATACAGCTATGGGTGCCTTTAGTCTGCGTACGGTTGGGCAAGTCATATCAGTAACAATAAGGCAGATCAGGAATTCCTGAAGTTTGCAAGAGATATTTTATTTGGATCAATATGTTGAGGGACCAATTAGAGGATAGGCCATCCTTGACTGGGTATTCTGTAATGAAGGAATAATTGACAACCTAACTGTGTGGGGCCCCTCAGGGAAGAGTGACCATAATATGATAGAATTCTTCATTAAGATGGAAAGTGATGTAGTGGTCGGGATTAGGGTCCTGAATCTAAATAGAGGAAACAGCGATGGTATAAGGCACAGGGGTTACTTAAAGGAATGAAGATGAATAGGCAATGGCAAACATTTAAAGAGTGTAAGGAGGAACTGCAACAAGTATTCATTCCTGTCTGGCATAAAAATAAAATGGGAGAAATGGTCTGATCACTGCTAACAAGTGGAATTAGGGATAGTTTTCGATCCAAGTAAATGGCACATAGATTGGCCAAAAAGAGCAGCTGACCAGAGGATTGGGAGCAGTTTAGATTTCAGCAAAGGAGGACAAAGGGATTGGTTAAGAGGGGAAAAACTGGGAAAGCTAATTTGGGGAAATGCTCAGGTCCAGCTGGTTTTTTGGGAATTCAGAATTTTTTGAATTTCAGAATAAGTGGCAGTTTGATGATGAAATTTTAAAAAATCTTTCAGAAGAATAGACTTACTGTGAGTAAAACTGGCTCTGAAACAAAATTGAGGCCTGCCAGTGCTGGGTCAAGCCCCCACACATCGCATCTGAGTGACACGCATCAAGTGGGTGTGGACTTGGGTTAACTGCTTTTTACGCCAAACAACCTTGTTAATGAGAAAAAAAATTCACAAAAAAACCTTCGGATTTTGGAGCTTTTCGGATTTTGGGATTTCAGATAAAGGGTTGTCTACCTATATTAGTAGGAAAATTATCTTGAGGAATTTGGGATTAAAAGCTAACAAATCTCCACATCACAGAGTACATAAGGAAGTGGCCCTAGAAATAGCGGTCCACTCATCAAGATTCTATGACTCTGGAGCAGCTTCTATGGATTGAGGGTAGCTAATGTAACCTCGAAATTAAAACAGAGAAAACCAGGAATTATAGATCGGTTCACCTGACCTCAGAGGTAGGGAAAATGCTGAGCTCCTTATAGAAGATTTAATACCAGAGCACTTTGAAAACAGTGACAGGATTGGACAGAGTCATTGTCGATTTATGGAAGAGAAATCATGCTTGATAAATCTGTTGGAATTTCTCGAGGAAATAACTAGTAGAATTGACAAGGTGGAGCCCGTAGATGTAACTTGGAGATAGTGAGGACTGTTGATACTGGAAAGTCAGAGTCGATAAAATATGGAGCTGGATAAAGCACAGCAGGTCAGGCAGCATCAGAGGAATAGGGGTGTCATCAGGACCCTTCATCAGGAAAGGTCCTGCCTGAAACGTTGACTCTCCTACTCTTCTGATGCTGCTTGACCTGCTGTGCTTTTTCCAGCTCCATGTTTTATCAACTCAGAGCCAGTCGATGTAGTTTACTTGGTTTTTCAGTAGGTATTTGATAAGGCCCCATATAAGAAATTAACATGTAAAGTTAATGGGTATGGGATTAGGTTAGTGTGCAGATACAGAAGTGTTTGGCAGACAGGAAACCAAGAGTTGGAATAAATGGATAATTTTCTGAGTGGCAGCTCGTGACCAGTGTAGGAAAGATGTTCCTGATGACCAGGAATCCTGAACTAGGGATCATAGTCTAGGCCATTTAGGACTGAGATGAGGAGAAATTTCTTAACTTGGAGAGTGGCGAGCTTATGGAATTCGCTACAATGGAAAGCAATGATGCCAAAACTTTAAAGGTACTCATGAAGAAGATGGATACAGTTATTGGTACTAAACAGATCAAATGTAATGGGCCAAAAGCAAGAACAGGGTACTGAGTAGGATGATCAGCCAATGGCAGAGAGATTTGAAGGGCTGAATGGCCGCCTCCTATTCCTATTTTCTATGTTCCTGTGTCTATGTTTCTATGCTGTGTTCAGCGATTTTAGTATCTGACAGAACAGCGAGGCACTTTGACAGCTCCAGTGAAAAGGTAAGTACGCAATATAAATGTGGGGTTAAACTGCCAGCTGGTTCAAAATGAGTTGTCAGATTGGTGAGGGGCTGGGGCTAGTGTGCCAGGTGGCTGAGGGAGTTAGTGTGCCAGGTGGGTAGGATTCTAGGTGGGTAAAGTTGGCAGCATATCTGGTCAGTGAGATGCCAGCTGGGTGGCTTGCCCAGTATGTGAATGATTGCTTAGGATGGGAGGATATAAGACAGCAGAGAGATTGGGTTCGGATCTTGGAGTTGGGGCGGGAAACGTGGTGACTATTCATTAGAGGTTGGATCTGGGGTGAGGTGAAGGAGGAGTCTAAGGCCCTTAGGTGGGAAGGGTTGTCTTGTCCAGGATCTGCCAAACTTGCAGGCTAAGTAATGTTCAGTTCTGGAGGGGGAGTCTGTGAGGCCGGTGATGATGCGAGTCCATTCAAGGCCTAATTAGGAGTAAGGTTTGATAAGTGGTGGCGGGTCTAAGGGGTTCAGGTGTTACAGGGGTGGGATGGTCAGTTTGGGATAGGGTGAGCTCGGTGTTAGAACAGATCAGGAGATAGGGGCTAGTGGTGATGTAAAGGACATTTGTGAATCAGATGGGTTTTTCCATGGCCATCATTATACATTTAATTTCCAGATTTTCATTGAATTCAAATTTAAATTCACCATCTGCCATGTCCCTAGAACATCATCTGGCTGTCTGAATTAATAATTTAGTGATAATACCACTAGGCCATCAGTTCCTATTAATCTTAATCATTACTGTTAACCTTAAGTGGAGAAGAGTCCCTCCAAATTCCCTCAAGTTTTAAAGAATTCTTGGAGGTTCCCAGGTTCAGGAGAATTGGCCATTGGAATTTTAAATTTCCCAGACAATTTCCACAGAGTCAGTTGCTTCAAGAATTCCTCATGTTCCTGATGCACAACTCCCATTCTGGGCTGCAGAAATGACTGTGTCCATCAGAATGTTCACTCTGAGACAATTTTGACCATCATGCCTCCACATTTACGCAACAGTGTAACATGCTACAGTCACTGAGCTAATGTTTTTATTGTTACATATCCAAACTTCAAACTGATTGTTTCACATTTTTTTCCCAGTCCCAAGTAATCCTTCAACATAGCTGGAATATTGCAGTTTTAAAGAAGTAATTCCACAGAATGGGAATCTTTGTGCCTAGAAGCTCGAACTGCGGCACAGGTCATTCATCCCTGGAAATTCATATTGACATTTATGTTCCACAAGTATAGCATCCAGATCACATGTGTCACTCTCTTGTTTCTGTCTTCCTCCATCTTTTTCTTCATTTTCCCCTCTGAAATAACTGCACAGAGGCTGGTATCCTGCCACTAAGTCACCTTTGATTTACATGTGCACAGTATATTGGCTGTCACCAGCTAGCTCAGAGCCAGTCCCTGAAGTGAGGGGATTCTCTGAATCCCCTGTTTATATCTGTTAACCAGAGCTCTCTGGCCCAGGTTAATATCCCTAATAAAGGATCTCATGGTATGGAAATTACTCTGGCAGTTATGTTGTTAACTTAGTGTTGTAAGCATGCCTGGGGATCATATTACAGGGCTCCAGTAACAGATAATGGTAGTGCATAGTGATAGGTTAATTAAATCATTGGTAGATGAGAGAATGCTGAAGACAATGGTGCTGTAATGTGATAGGTTAGGTGTAATATAGGGAACCAGTGTGGCAGACAATGATTAGTTTAGAAAGACAAAGCAAGCTGGCTTGATTGGCTATGCTAATATTATCCGATAAGCGCGGGACCAACAACTGTATAAACTGCAGATGAACAAAAACAATCTTGGCAGTCTGCAAAAACATTTTGCTGGCTGCCACAGCTTTGATTTTGCAAGATTGAAGTTTAATTTTGTGAAGGATTTTCTGCGTCTCTTGGTAATTTTTTTATAGAACATTGAGTGATTCTTCCACAACAATGGTCGGGAGATCCACCTGGTTCCAATCATTACATTACACTATCCAATCTAATTGTCAATGTTAACATCATTTCCAGATCAGTCACCAATCTTAGAAATGAATTTCACAGCCTCACAATTTGTGAAGAAATTTCTCTTGCTCACTCTTCTAGATCTCTTACGCAAGTTTATTCTACTTGGCTCTCAATCTAGATTCCTCAGTTGCTGGAACCAGTCTGCTTTCTACCCTAACCTATCATTTCAAGATGTGAAACCCACTCCATCATTGTATCTGGAATCTATATTCTTTAAAATCCCAATCTTTCAAATAATCCAATAAAAAAGGCTTCTTTGTAATTGATTTCTTACTGTAATTTCATGCACAATTTACTGCTTAAAAGCTAATTATACAATGCCAAACTATAACAAAACACCACCTATGACCTAGTTCATCTGGAAAGTTTAATATACATGGGAGACTTATGGTTATGGCATTTCCTGTAATGCTGGACTATAAGGGCCTTGTATAAATAAATTGTGCAAATGTGTTCTGAGCTGTCTGATCATTTGTTTTGATAGTCTTAACTATCTTTGATTTACAACATACTGCAAAGTATCTTTAACTAATTTGGAATTGTCTGATTATTAAAAGTGTACAGGTAAAATCACCATAGTCCCAGAGGGGGAGAGACAACTGGTGGGGCTTTAACTTGAGAGTCAGCACGCTTCAGGCAAGGGGAGAGGATAACCAGGAGGTCCTTCGTGGCGTCCGATTTGGGAATTGAACCCACGCTGTTGGCGTTGCTATGCATTACAAGCCAGCCATCCAAATTAGCTGACCCCATTACTGCTGGGAATAAATGTTGTGTGGGTTGGACACTAATGCCTCACTTCTGGTGCTGTATCTATATCTAAAGTGGAATGATGGGATTAACATTACCTTCGGCACCATGTAAGAGAAAGGAAATGTGAAATGGATACTGGGCAGACTCCATTTCATTCTTTCACAGTCAAAATAACTCTACCTCAACTTGGTGCTAAACCAGTAATCCCATTCAAAGATGTCAAAGGATAGCTAGAATTGGAAATAGAAAAGTCACACTGAGGCAGTGAGGAGTTCTTTTTTGAGATTAGGATAATATCCTGTCTTCAAGAATGCAATATCTGACCTTTTTCTGATACTAATGGTGATTGTTACCAAGAATATTTTTCCTTCAAATAAAACAAATTTCACACAAGTCAATTTTTTTTATATAGTCTTGACGAACATCTTAAATGGAATAAATTGAGATTGAGGGTAGGTTTGACTTTAAATTGGCATTTTAAGAAACAAATTTTGTCTTTTTACAATAAGAATTTTTAAATAACTGAAGGAACACTTGTTTGATAAATTTGCAGGGTTTCTGTCTGTTAAATCAAAGGAGATTTAACTTGGAAGCAGTGAGATCCTGACAAGGTTGAACATGGGGAAAATCAATGAGCAAATAAATGCTTTTAGCCTGTGTTCACTTTGACTCTGAAAGCATTTATTGAGTGGTGCAATATATTTTAACTGTGTTAACTGCTGCCTTCCTGCACATTACTGTATTGAAGATTTTACCATTATTTTTTTCTGTAAGTGCAAATCTGCCAATGCTTCAGAAGGTGTTTACTGAGCTCTGATAAATATTATTGTTCTCAAAGCTAAAAGCAGTAGGCCTTGTGAAATCATCCATCTCAGCTTTACCTATATTAATTATATTGAATGGGTCATAATTTTACCGGTTTTTCATGGTGACTCATGTTCAAAAGCCTTTTTCTTACCATAGAATAAAATCAAATTGAAGAATTAGATTGTCCTTAGTTGTTAACCCGCCTATTCCATTTGTTTGCTTTCAGTCTGAGACCCTTCAAACAAAAATAATGACTCGACCTGATGGTATCTTTATGAAGAACAGTATGCCACCACCATTATGCTTCTTGTTACCACTTAACATCAACTTCATGATTTAACTGATAGATAATTGGGTACTTTTGTATTCATTGCCAGATCAGAAGGGTTAGAAAGGCTATGTGGCATGTTTAAAACACTCCAGATCCACAAAATGTACTTGTTCGGGGCCAGCTAACTAACTTATGCATCCTAAAACCATTTATGTCTGTATGGGCAAATTGGGACCTTGGATTGGAAATGTTGCAGCCATTTTAGAGCTGCATTCATCCAGGCAAGCAGAAAGTATTCTACCACACTCTTGACATGTGCATTGCAGATGTTAGACAGGCTTTGGGGAGTCATGAGGTGAATTACTCTCAGCCAAATTCCTTCTGATCTGGTCTTGTAGCCACAGTATTTGTATGGCTGATCCAGTTAAGTTCCACATCAACATTAATATTCAGAATGTAGATGGTTTGGATTTGAGTCATGGTACTACCATTTAACTATCAAGGGGAAATGATTAGATTCTCTCTTATTGGAGGTGGTCATTGTCTCAAATGAATGTTGCCACTTGTCAGGTCAAGCCCGAATGTTATACAGATCTTGTTACATATTGACATGAGCAGTTTTGGTATCTAAGAAGATGGGTATGTAGTTATTGAGAGAGAGACAAAAAATATTTTGAAGGAAATGGATTAAATTTTTGGAAAAAAAAGACATATGTAAGGATCTTTGGTGGGAGTAATGGGGTTAAAGAGACAGCCTTCTGTGCCAACATTTCTTTAATTCTAAGAAATTGGTCCATTATCTCATCTGAGCTCTGGGATTGGTTTTTGATTTGACTTGATTTATTCAGGTCATGTGTACTGAGATACAATGAAAAGTATTATGTTGCAGGCTAACCAGACAAATCATACCTTATGTAGTTACATCAAAGTAATAGAACAGAATGCAGAATATAGTTACAGCTACAGAGAAAGATCAACTTTAATACATGAGAGGTCTGTTCAAATGTCTGTTAACAGCAGGGAAGAAGCTGCTCTGAAATCGGTTGGAACGTATTTTCTACCTGATGGAAGAGGGTGGAAGCAGGTATAACCAGGGTGGGAAGGGTCTTTGATTATGTTGGCTGCTTTCCTGAGGCAGTGGGAAGTGCAGATGAAGTCAATAGAAGGAAGGCTACTTTTCATGATGGACTGGGTTATATTTATAAGTCTCTGCAATTTCTTGTGGTCTTCAGCAGAGCAATTGCCGTACCAAGCTGTGCTGCATCCAGATATGCCTTCTATGGTGCATCTAGAAAAATTGAGAGGAGTCACTATGGACATACTGAGTTTCCTTAGCCTACTGAGAAAGGAGAGGCATTGGTGTACTTTCTTGATATGGATGGATCAGGATAGATCGTTGTTGATATTTATGACCATCTTCACCTCAGCACTTTTGATACAGACAGGGGCATGTCCTCCATTCCGGTTCCTGAAGTCGATGACCAGAACCTGCATTGTGCTGACATTGAGGGAAAGATTGCACCATGTTAATAAGCTCTTTATCTCTTGCCTGTAATCTGTCTCATTGTTTAGGATCTGACCTTCTGCGGTGCTGTCGTCAGCAAATTTGTAGATGGAGTTAGAACTGAATTTGGCCACATAATTGCGAGTGTATAAGGAGCATAATAAGGGGTTTTGTATTTTGCCTTTATGGGGCACCGGTTTTGAGGATTATTGTGGAGGAGGTGTTGTTGCCTATCCTCACTGATTGCAATCTGCAGGTCAGGAATTCAGAAAAGATTTACCAGGATGCTGCTGGGAATAGAAGGTTTGAGTTATTGAGAGAGAGGCTGGGATTTTTTTCACTGGAGCATTGGAGGTTGAGGGGTGACCGTATAGCGGTTTATAAAATCATGACGGGTAATGATAAGGTGAATGGCAAATATCTTTTCCCTATGGTAGGGGATTTCAAGATTAGGGGTGTATTTTTAAAGTGAGAGGAGAAAGATTTAAAAAGGACACGAGAGGCAAAGTTTTTAAAATGTGAGTGCTTTGAATGAACTTCCAGAGGAAGTGGTAGATGACGAGACAGTTACAGCACTTAAAAGACATTTGGATAAATACATGAATAAGAAATGTTTTGAGCGATATAGGCCAATGCACAGGTGAGACTCGTTTAGTTTGGGATTATGGTCAACATGGACTGGTTGGACCAAAGGGTCTGTTTCTGTACTGTATGACTCTATAAGTCAAGGATCCAGTTGCAGAAGGGAGAGCAGAATCCTGGGTTTCAGAGTTTGGAGATGAATTTTGTTGAAATTATGATGTTGAAAGTGGAGCTAAAGTCAATAAATTTGAGCCTGACGTAGGTGTCCTTGTTATCCAGATGTTCCAGGAATGAGCATGGAGCCAGGGAGATGGTGTCTGCTGTAGACCTGTTGTGATGGGAGGTGAATTATAGCAGATTGAGGTAATCTAGGAGGCTGGAGTTGATGCCATTACTAATCTCTTGGAGAACCTCAAATGATGGATGTCAGAGCCACTGGGCAGCAGTTATTCAGGCCAGTTGCCTGATTGTTATTTGGATCCGGGATGAAATTGACCTTTTTGAAGCAGGTGGGAACCTCGCTGTATTGTTTTGAATGAGGTCAGCCAGGTCAATCTCATAGCATATGAATTCCCTGATTAAGGCTGTTAACCTTGTCCAATCAGGGAATCCTGGCTGACAGAGATAAACAGGAGTGTCATGGATTCTGCTCCAACTAGGAGCTGGCTCTGGATCAGTGTCATGTACTATGCACATGTAAATACAGGGTGACTTGGTAATGGGATGCTGGTCTTCATGTTGTAATGTGGAGAGGTTGTCCATATTAGAGGAGGAAGTGCTGGATGTCTTGAAGTGCTCACAAGTGAATAAATCCCTAGGACCTGATCAAGTGTACCCTAGAACTCTGTGGGAAGCTAAGGAAGTGATTGCTGGGCCACTCGCTGAGATATTTTTATAATTGACAGTCACAGGTGAGATCCTGGAAGACTGGAGGTTGGCGAATGTAGTGCCAGTGCTTAAGAAAGGTGATAAGGACAAGCCAGGGAACTATAGACCGGTGAGCCTGACGTTGGTAGTTGGAAAGTTGTTGGAGGAAATCCTGAGGGACAGGATGTGCATGTATTTGGAAAGGGAAGGACCGATTAGGGATGGTCAACATGGCTTTGTGCGTGGGAAATCATGTCTCACAAACTTGATTGAGTTTTTTGAAGAAGTAACAAAAAGGATTGATGAGGGCAGAGCGGTAGATATAATCTATGTGGACTTCAGTCAGGCATTCGACAAGGTTCCCCATGGGAGATTGGTTAGCAAGGTTAGATCTCATGGAATACAGGGAGAACTAACCATTTGGATACAGAAGTGCTCAAAGGTAGAAGACAGAGAGTGGTGGTGGTGGAGGGTTTTTTTGAGACTGGAGGATTGTGACCAGTGGAGTGCCACAAGGATCGGTGCTGGGTCCACTACTTTTCATCATTTATATAAATGGATTTGGATGTGAGCATGAGAGGTATAGTTAGTAAGTTTGCAGATGACACCAAAATTAGAGGTGTAGTGGACAGCGAAGAAGGTTACCTCATTACAATGGGGTCTTGATCAGATGGGCCAATGGGATGAGAAGTGGCAGATGGAGTTTAGTTTAGATAAATACGAGCTGCTGCATTTTGGGAAAGCAAATCTTAGCAGGGCTAATACACTTAATGGCAAGGTCCTTGGGAATGTTGCTGACCAAAAAGAGACCTTGGAATGCAGGTTCATAGCTCCTTGAAAGTGGAGTCCCAGGTAGATAGGATCGTGAAGAAGGCGTTTGGTATGCTTTCTTTTATTGGTCAGAGTATTGAGTACAGGGATTGGGAGGTCATGTTGCTGCTGTACAGGAATTTGGTTAGGCCACTGTTGGAATATTGCGTGCAATTCTGGTCTCCTTCCTAGTGGAAAGATGTTGTGAAACCTTAAAGGGTTCAGAAAAGATTTACAAGGATGTTGCCAGGGTTGGAGGATTTGTGCGATAGGGAGAGGCTGAATAGGCTAGGGCTGTTTTCCCTTGAGCGTTGGAGGCTGAGGGGTGACCTTATAAAGGTTTATAAAATCATAAGGGGCAAGGATAGAATTAATTAACAAAGTCTTTTTCCTGGGGTGGGGAAGTCAGGAACTAGTGGGCATAGGTTTAGGGTTAGAGGGGAAAGATATAAAAAAAGACCTGATGGACAACTTTTTCATGCAGAGGGTGGTACATGTATGGAATGAGCTGCCAGAGGAAGTGATGGAGGCTAGTACAATTGCAACATTTAAAAGGGATCTGGATGGGTATATGAACAGGAAGGGTTTGGAGGTATATGGGCCAGGCGATGGCAGGTGGGACTAGATTAGGTTGGGATATTTGGTCAGCATGGACAAGTTGGACCGAAGGATTTGTTTCCGTGCTGTACATCTCTATGACTCTCTGACTCTGCGTCTGCAAATACTCCCACTAGCTGGTCCATTAAGATCTTGTTGTCAAGTTGCCCAGATCTCTAAATGTGTTGAAAAAGATGATGCCGTGTATCTTCAGTCTCAGTACTTAAATAAACCCTTTGAGCATATTTTAAAACATACCACCAGGTGTTATGCCCTGCAGAAGATCCAATCTGACTATGAAGATGCAATGACTTCATTTCAGGAAAATGGTGGCCATTTTTGACTCCTCAATGGTTGATTTTTCCAGCAATCTCCACATATTCACAAACACCTGGGAATTACCAGAAATGTTTACTTGCATTCTCAATGCTTCTTCAATAGCGGACTTTACTGTGTTGCCTGCTAGAGACTAGTGTTCAGTATTACATGTGCTCCTTTTTATAAGCCTACAAACCAAACTGAAGAGGAAATAGCAGCTTGACTGTACAAATTCGCAAGAGACTAGGATATAACATCAGTTTATTGCAGAAATGACTCCTCAGCTTCAGTAACAGACTTGAAGTGTTTTCAAACATCATTATTAGAGCACTTTTTCTCAGCCCCTTGATGGTCCCGTGCTGTTTCTCCCGAGATGTTGTGTATTTCTCTATAATGCGCATTTTGGCCAGCTCCCAAGTGAAATAATTGTAATGAGCTGACTATATGAATAAACTGTGCCACTTTTCTAAATGTGTTGACCTTCCACCCAACCCATCTGTCTGTCCACTCAAGCATGTTGCCAGTTTATGTCCAAGTCCCCAATCCCAGTAAGGCCCCTTGTCAAAGCAGGACTGAGATGTTACTTGACAGCACGTTTTTCAAATGTAGCTAGTGGCTGTTCACATGATTTTAACTGTTAGTGGCAGGCAGATCTGCATCACTATCCATTCTTGATGTTTTTATTATTTTGTTTGCACAAGTGACTGTATTTTACATGGTATTTACTTTCCCAAACATTTCCTTTATGATTGGTTTATTGTAACAATGCTTAAATTTGCTAATCCTTTCCTTAGGTTAACATTAGCCTTCCTGATCTAACTTGCAAACTTCATTGTAAACTAGCTGACTGACTGTCGGTGAGTAAAGATTTTGAAGAAATAAACCAAGCATTAGGGTCGTTCGTTTAAATGGTAGCAGCAGGGAGCACCATTGTTGCTCTTTCTTGGCATAGGTGTTCATTTTCCCCATAGACAGCAATGTTCTTTGTACAATGGACTCCCTGGTGTGAACACATTGTCTGTAAAATGGACAGAGTTGGATTAGAATATTTCTGTCGTTTTGATTGTGTGGACCTTATAACTTGAACCATACATGAAAATGTCATTGTTAATGAAAACTGCATGTTCTATTCATTTTTCCAGCTACTACATTCACAAAACTCTGCTTGTAAGAAAACATATTGGGATTCATTTGTATTTCCTCCAATTGCTCTCTTCTTGATTTAAAACTGAAGAAAAATTCATTGGTCAGATATTTTATACATTTATATCTCAAATTCTGTACTCTATAGTACATAAATGTAGTCCTACAAGAGCTGACTCAAAAAGTGGCATTCTTGGCCTCCTGATAAATAATAAAGTTGAACAGTATGTTTGCAAAGGCAGCTATCACTATTACCACTGACTTTGTTATCTGGGTCAGGTGATATAGTGGATGTTAAATATTGATATTATTGGTTTTAATCAGTCTTCATCTCATAGTAGGTATTTGTCCTTTTTCATAATCTGTTTCATGTATTCTGGACTTATAGCTACCAAACTGTAGCCTCAATGGATATTTGAAATCCTTTTAAAATACTCTGAGGTGAAAAAGTATTATTTCCTCCTGATGATTTGTCTTTCAAGTGTCACCCTTGTTACACTTCTGTTAGAAATCAAGCCCTGCTTTTCCTGGAGTCATCACAAAAGTTAAGGATTTTAGAACATGTGCAGAATTCCCCAATTTATCTGGCTTATAAATACCCATGTTGACAGAAACTCACTCAATACGAATTAATATTTATTGCCAATAGATAGATTCTAGCCACAGGTAAACACTATGAATCATCAACATATAACACTAACTCCTTTTATAAACACCCCTGTACTCATACCCAGAAAGATAGGAAAAGAAACCTGAGTGCTATGGGACGGAGGGAAAGGCTGAAAAGGTGGTTCAGTGGTCCCTGTCCACAAGCTTTGTTGAGGTAATCCTATTCGTTTAGGAGAAAGTGAGGACTGCAGATGCTGGAGATCAGAGCTGAAAACAGGCAGCATCCAAGGAGCAGGAGAATTGACGTTTCGGGCATGAGCCCTTCTTCAGGAATCTAAGGGAGGAAGAGAGCTTCTTCAAGGAAGGCATCCTTACAAGATGATTTGCAGTTGGTTAAAATCTTCTAGGAGAAAGTGAGGACTGCAGATGCTGGAGACCAGAGCTGAAAATGTGTTGCTGGAAAAGCTTGATTCCTGAAGAAGGGCTCCTGAAGAGGTTGACTAGAACTTTCAAACAAGCACCAAGACAGGGCTTGGCTGGTGGTGAGAAGGGCTCTGCCGGTGAGATCCTTCATGCACGCCCGGACTCTCTGCCCCACTGCACGCTGCCCTCGAAGCGGCTGTTGAGGGGATGAGACTGTCACACACTTCCTTCTGGAATATCCCCATGCAAAGGAGAGGAATGCAGTGGTGTTTGTTGAGGTTCTTCCCGAGCAGCTCCGCGATGCGGTACTGTATGCTCTATGGCCTGTTCCCTGGGACGCACACTGAGACAAACATCAACTGTGCCTGGAGGATCATCAACTCTTTGGTCTGCCTGAAACCTGTTGATCTTCCAGCTGAAGGAGTTGACCCCGACTGAGGATTGCAGACTGGCACATTCCAAGGTCCAGGGCTACGTGTTGAGGGATGAGCTGAAACCTGGGACAGCTGCCGCCAAGGCGCAGTGGGGAAAGACCACCGTGTAAGGTCTGTCTGCCAAAGAAGAACAGGAGGCCCACCCAGTAATTGGGCTCCGCTGACGCCTCAGCTAAATATCTGGATGGTCAACATGCAGACTTGTATGTACAAATGATATCAAATATTTTTATGAATAAAGTATTTTTTTTTAAAAAAACTGGACTCCCCACATAAGCATGGTGGCTACAAAAGCAGGTCAGAGACTAGGGATATTGTGGCGAATAACTCACCACCTGACCCTGCAAGGCACAAGTCAGGAGTGTGATGGAATGTTCCCTGCTTACCTGGATGGGTGCAGCTCCAACAACACTCAAGAAGCTTGACACCATCCAGGACAAAACAACCTGCTTGATTGGCACCACATCTACAAACATTCAAGTCCTTCACTAATGATGCTCAATAGCAGCAGTGTGCACTACCTACAAGATGCACTGCAGAAGTTCACCAAAGATTCTTAGATAGCACCTTCCAAACCCACGACCGTTTCCATCTAGAAGGACAAGGGTAGCAGGTACTTGGGAACACTACCACTTGCAAGTACCCCTCCAAGCCACTCACCACCCTGACTTGGAATTATACCACTATTCCTTCACAGTCATTGAGTCAAAATCCTGGAATTCTCTCCCTATTGGCATCGTGGGTCAACTCGCAGCAAGTGGACTGCAGCAATTCAAGAAGGCAGCTCACCCCCACCTTCTCAACAACAAATAGGAATGTGCTGTCAATGCTGGCCAGCCAGCCATGCCCAAGTCCCATAAATGATTTTTAAAAAGATTTCACACCAATCTACTAGCACAAATTTAGACATCCATGAGTTAGTGTGGGCCATTATCAGCAATAGAACTGTATTCAACCAAAATGTATAAACTTCTGGCCCAACACATTACTATGAACTCAACATGATTCATTGAAGATTGCATGAGTGCATGTCCAGAGACACCAGGCATAACTAAAGATGAGTGAACTCCAGAACTACCTATACCCTCCAGTCGGCTAATTCAGAACAACCACAACATTAGCAGAGTCGTGTATAAATGTGGTGTGGCATTTTAGGCTGTGTTAAGAACTTATGAGGGAACACTTTTTTCCCTTAGTTATTTGCCTACTAAATGCTTAGTTTAGGCTGATTTTAGTATGTTAGAGTAAACGTCTTTTCTTTAAATTGCTTGCTGAGAAACTTGCATCTATTTTCAAAAGTTATCGGTCTTCAGAGATTGTGACCTGATGCCTTTCTTTTGGATGATATTGCAAAGGGGGAGTGGGAGGGCTCCTGGGGTGGAGACTTCTGAAATAGCCGTGCGTGAACATCAAGACTTTTCTTGGCAGGGGATGCTGTAGTTGTGATGGAATAGATAAAGAAAGAAACAAGCGAGGGTAGCGGGATAATTATTGATCATCATTAATATCACATTTTTAAGTGTATTAATTCCCAGCAACTTCATGAAACTCAAAGAGGGTTAAATGGGAGACTCCATTTTCAAAAAACTAAAGATGGACCTTTGCAAATCAGTCAGCAGGCTTTGGGCCAATTTGTATTCCTTACTTGCTACAATTCACTGGATGAACTGTACTAATATTGGTCTGTGTCATCCATGCATTTGTGTTTAGCAAAACCTGGCACAGTCACACGATTTAGAAAAGAGAATTGGAAGGAATCCAAGTAATTAAATTCTGGAATCAATTGTGCAGGACAAAATAGGAAACATTTGGAAATGTGACTTAATTATATCGCTTCAGTTGGGTTTACAAATGGGAAGCCATGTTAGAGAAATTCACTTAAACTTTCAGCTAGAGTAACGAAGATGTGGTTAAGGGCAAGAACACATAATGTGCTTGCATTTCTGTGAAGATTTTCTGAAGATTCTGTGGCAAAAATGAAACCAGTTTAACTTTAGATTTGTAGAAATTACTTTAATTCCATCACAATAAATAAGTAGTTTAAAAAATCCAAAATTAATGTTGTAGGGACAATTCCTGTCCGTGGACAGAAAACCACTTTAGGGAGAATTCAAATACAAACAATGTGAATTGTCCAGTTGGTTGAGATGATGAATAGATCCTTTTAAATTTAGCTGACAATTACTTAAACACACAAAGCAATGGCAACTATTCTGTGGTATTTAATAAGGCTAAGCCAGTCAAAACAATGCATCAAGCCAATTTAACTTTTAGAAAGACTATTTCTAGAAAAAAAAACTAGACGAGACACAGTATACATGGAAAGAATTACTTTGTATTATAACATCTACAATATGATATATAATTTAGAATGAAGGTTGTCAACTATTTGTGATATCTCTTGTGTCTAATCTGTAGCATAGACTGGATTTTATGAGACGCGTCAATCCCTGCCCCCAGATGGAAACGACTTGGGGAATTTGTCCACATCCCTGTCAGCACAGCAATTTAATGCTGGGAATTACTGCCATGGCCAGGATGAGGCACTTAAGTCACTATAAATTTTAATTGGCCTATTAAGTGCTTTCCTTGGCCCAAGAGTGAGCCTCCCCACTCCCCCATAAAAATCTCAGATGGGTAGTGGGGAGAGCATTAGGTGGAGGAGAGGCCCCTGGCTGGATTTTACATGCCCCTTGCCTTCAAAGCTGCTCGTCAGGGTGTGTAAAATCCAGCTGCAATTTATTAGTTCTATTTAGTACCTTTCGTTAATTCAATTTGCTTTTAACTTGCTACTGTTCCTCTAGGTGTTATTTCGAACTCTCTTTACATGCAAGTTGCTTCAGCACGTTCCCTGGGGCTGATTAAGAGCTTTGAATCTCTGAATTGTTGATCTATAGTTCTTTACCTTTAGCAAACTACCTTTCTCCCCATTAGCCACTAGTTTTGATTGCTATTTTAAGGCTGGGTTAGTACTACATAATTTGACAGACCCCAGCAGGAATCTCAAATGCACATCATGTCGGTAAGATGTTCATGTTCAATAGTGCATTAACCATGAGTTATTTCTTAAAATCCATGAGTTGGCATTTTTGCATGATATCTCATTTGTTTTTGTTCAGTTGTGATATGGTGCATTTATGTGATATTTTAATAACTGGGCCTGTTGTGAAGCTAATAACCATATGATCAGAGGTCACTTGTCATCACTTTCAAGAATAAACATTTCAGGTCATTCATAGGCGATCAGACTTTAGATTCTGAGCCAGCAATGCCTTAAATAATAAAGATCAGCTGCAGATTGGTAACTAGAGATAATGGAGTTAAAAATCACACAACACCAGGTTATAGTCCAACAGGTTTAATTGGAAGCACACTAGCTTTCGGAGCAACGCTCCTTCATCAGGTGATTGTGGAGGGCTCGATCGTAACACAGAATTTATAGCAAAAATTTGCAGTGTGATGTAACTGAAATTATACATTGAAGAATTGATTGTCTGAAGGGAGAAAAAACTGATGTCTCAGGGGTTGGGGACCTCCGTATGACTCTGTTTCATTCAGAGTAACAGTCACTCAGGAGTGAGAGAAAGTTTTTAAGGCTTATGCCCGAAACGTTAATTTCCTGCTTCTCGAATGCTGCCTTACCTGCTGTGCTTTTCCAGCACCACACTCTCACCTAGAGATAATGGCTCAAATAGTCACTGGCGTAGCAGAGACTGGAGCTTTATATCAGGAGCATATGGAATAACTGACACGATTTGATTTTGAGGGAATTGCCAGGGAATTTTACAATACTAATGGACAAGTCACTTGCATCAGGAACTCTCTGAAAGTTGGAGGGTTCTGACTGACTTCAATTTAATAGGGATTCAGGAAATATTAAAGCCTTAAAAACTTTCTCTCACTCCTGAGTGACTGTCACTCTGAATGAAACAGAGTCATACGGAGGTCCCCAACCCCTGAGACATCAGTTTTTTCTCCCTTCTGAAACCTGCCCCTCCTGACCCAACCCTTCCAGCCCCACTGCCATCTCCCTGTCAACACCTCACTGGACCCAGAACCACCACCTCTCCTCCATTCTGACCTATCTTTGCTGGAGCTAACACCCAACCCCTCTCCACCCTGGGTCCATCCCTACCCAGATCTGACACCCTCATCTCCTCACCAGACCCAACAGCAATCTTCACCACACCCCTGCTCCCCGCTCCCCCAGCCTCCACACAATCTGAGCAAGTTTCCATCGACTATACTGGCCTGGCGAGATGTGACCAACATCACCAAGCTGACCTGATGTGACACTGCTGGTCATGACCTCCACTCCACCATTCTCGCATTCCGATCACTTAATCTGCATTATCAACACCCTTTCTCCCCTAGTACTCCAACCCCTCAATATTGTATAAATGCGGCCCCTTCCACTGGCTCTGATGAAGAGTCATCTAAACTCAGTGTTAGCTTAATCTTGCTTCAAGGATAATGCCTCACCTGCAATTTCACAGCATTTTTTGTTTGCTGTCTGTAATTTCTATTGTTTTCTAATATGATCTCAGCTGACTGTACCACTGGACAAGTTGGATCCAAGGATGAAATCTGGCCTGATAGATCTCTCATTTAAGTTAATGTGGTGGTCATTTTTTTTTTGAAACATGGTCGTAATGGGCCTGCAGAATTTCTTTAACAACAGAAGTTTTTTATACAAAGGACAAAAATAAAAGAAAAGAAACCACGTTTTCTAGATTTACAATGTAAATAGGAAAACAACATTCTTAAAATGTCAAGCAAAGCAAAGTTTCCATCTATTTTCGAACATCATCACTTTACACTGATTCATATCCAGAAAGGTTATTCATCTAAATCACATATTTCCAGTCAGGAAGTTGCACAAAATAATTTTTTGACCAGGGTGACTGTCCTTTCCCTCTGTACTCTTTTGTTTTTATTATTAGGAGAGAAACTATATTTGCTTCTGACCACACACAGGACTATGCAAAACTAACAAAATGTTTAGTCTCTGAGTTTACTAAGTTGATATCAATTCTTATTTTGAACCAAAACAAGCTAATGGCTTTCAATCCTCGTGTTTCTTGTCGTAAACAACATAGAACAAGCAATCTTCCAGGGGGTCCCTGCAAATTGACACATATAGAGGAATCTTGATTATTCATAGGACACGGGCGGGGAGTATTTTGTTCGGTTAATTGCATTTCGGATAATCGCGTGCTGGATAACATAGTTTAGCCAAGTATCGGGACCTTGCAATCTCGCAGGATAATCCAATATGCGGATAATCAAACGCCGGATAATCGAGGTTCCTCTGTATACTAGATTGAGCCCCATTCTAGAAAGATGGTCAAAAGTGTTTTTTTTTAAAACACTTTAATAAAATAACCAACCCCATGTGTCACTATTTCAAAATTCTAACTCTTAAAAACGTTATATATAATCTGACACTATTTTTCCCAGCTCTGTTGCAGCATTTGCTTTGTCAGATAATCCGCAGCCAATCATGCTTCAGATTAGCCACTGATTGTGATGTCATTCCTCCAACTATTTTGAGTGATTCAAATATTCTGAGATTTTCTGTTTTGTTCTTCAAGTACTTCCAACTCATTTTGAACCTTCTGGTTTCATACCCTGGTTTCTTTAAATTTGATCAAAGTTTTAGACTTTTTTTGGTCCTGTATACTTTCCTTCTTCATAACCTGCTCTCTAATAACTGTCCAGCGTTTTGATTTGGTAGTTTTTGTGGAAAAGACTGTGGACTCTTCCACTTGCTGCTTCAGTGATTATTTGGTTTCCTGTATGTCCCGTTTGAGTTCTTTCAGTGGACCATCAATGCTGACATTTACTTCTGAAAGGGCCGTCTCCTGATTGATTGACAGCTCCTAGTGGGTGCAGTGTGTCTCCACTTGTTTCTGAATGTCTACCGTTTTCTCCATCATTACATTTGATGTGTGAGTTGTTCCAGATCTCCCTGCATTCTTTTCATTTGAGCGATGGTACAGAGCTTGTGGTTCATCTTGCTTTTATTCTTTCCTTCCAGCTCTTCATTCACTTTTCTTACCTGAGTAGAGGTATAATCTAAAGACTTCATCATCTCTGAGATGATATTCTCAAATTTATCCTGTACTAGCCTTTTTCCATTTTTCTCTTCACAGCAAAGTGCTAAGATTTTATCTCCACTAATTTAGAAGAAAGTCCGATGTTCTATTCCACTTTTGCAAGTTATTCCTTGAATAGTCTGCTATAGTTTCTGTTGAGTCTCTGAAATCTGATTGATTAAATGAATTGTGACTATGAGAAATAATGGCGTGCTTTTTCAGCAGTGTCTGTGATGTGGAACATCTGCTACATCCAGGTGAAATGACCATACTTGCACTCCAGCACAATTGATCCTGCACAGGAAATTCTGTGGACATTTTCACGATATTCCTTTGACCTTCCTTTGCTTGTTGTTCCAGTAGGTGGCCTGATCATTGCATTTCTTAAGTGAATTAAACTAGCCTCTTGAATGCTTACTGGCAACTGTGTTTTCAAAATTCTCCAGAGTAGGTTGAGGATTGTTTCATACACTGTAGCATGATTCAAAACTGTCAAATATGTGTTTCACCTGCACATTAACCTGCTTGCTGATTGTTCAAGCATGATAGACCTTAAAACGTCTAGCAAAATGAAAATTAAATCTATTTCCCAATATCATCATTTTACACGGATTCAAATCCAGGGAAGTTACCCCTTGATACCAAGTATTTAAGTTTGACATCACTGATTCTACCTTGTTCATTCCTGTTAACTGTGAAGTTTTCTTACATGAATACATAAAAACTAACAGTTTAGACTTTCTCTGCTTTTTAGCAACCTGCAGATCTCTAACCAAAT
Source organism: Chiloscyllium plagiosum (assembly GCF_004010195.1). Taxonomy (NCBI): domain Eukaryota; kingdom Metazoa; phylum Chordata; class Chondrichthyes; order Orectolobiformes; family Hemiscylliidae; genus Chiloscyllium; species Chiloscyllium plagiosum. The sequence goes on from NC_057713.1 coordinate 121,507,097, forward strand.
ATTTCAAGTCAGGAAGTTGCACAAAATAAATGTTTTCTACTTGTGTAACTATGCTTTCCTCTTTTTTTTTTAGAAGAGATTATTATCTGGTCTAATAATCGTTCTCGTGTCAGATTAATTAACTCTGTGGGTTAGTTTATTTAAAACCGTGAAACTCAAGCTATGAATCAGGCATTTCAGTAATGCAACTGATTTCTCTGCATGCAGCTCGCAAAATCTATAGCAGATTGACTGTCAGGCAGAGTCGCAACATTGTTTGCACACCACGTATAAAATCCTGAAAGATGCCTCTTAAAGGCAAAATAAACCCAAAACAAAGATGTCATCTTTCAGATGAAATGTTAACCAATGGCCCCAATTACCTAGTCAGGTGGGTGTAAACGTTCCCATGGCATTATTTTGAAAAACAGCTGGTGGATTATTCTCAAAAACAAAAAAACCAGAAGTTGCTGGAAAAGCTTAACTGGTCTGGCAGCATCTGTGTTAATGTTTCAGGTCAAGTGACCCTTCCTCAGAACAGCTGAATTATCCTGTTTTTCTTGGCCAAAATGTATTCCTCAATCGACCTCACACAATATTGAAATGTCGAACAAGTTATCTGGACATTAATACATTGCTGTTTTGCTGTGCACCAATTAGCAACAATTCTTACATTGTACTAGTGATGACACTTCAAAAGTAATTAACTGACAAAAGCATTTTGAAAGGTTCAGTAGATATGGGAAGTGCTGTATAAGTAAGTACAAGTTGTTTTATGTATAATTTTCCAAAATCTGTAATTTACATTTGAATGAATCAATAAGTTCTGCTTCCACTGTCCTCTTAAGATGTTTGATCCATAGATTTATCAGGTTGCTAACTGAGGTAATGTTTTCAATATTATCAATTTGTAATTTCACTTGTTAAAAAAAACCCATTCTTGTGAAATTTGGCAGTTGGCATGCAGGCAAATACTCTTCTTCGTTTTACATAATATATTCCTATTTTAATAACGGCATGTTCACAAATACAGTTTGACTGTAAATTGATCTCACATGATCCTCTATATAGCAGCAACTATGCAGAGCAACATACAGATTAAAAGTTATTTTTTAAAAACTATAATGATATACATGATCAACGTGATCATGACAAATAATGTCTTAACTCTTTAAACACCATCTCCGGCCAATTTTTCGTTAACTCTAATATTGCACTATGAATGTCTGGATAGAACAATGGACGATCCCATTATCCTATTGAGATAATCAGATAAACTAAGATTTAGAGAAATTTATAATATAATAGTAGCCTCAAGTGAAAGAATACTTTGCACTAGTTCAGAGTTTGGAGAAACTTATGTTTGATCAGACAGCATTAGAGTATAATGTTTTAGTTTTGAATTTTTAATGCAATAGATCCAAAATCTATAAGTACACTTTTGGTATAGTTTGTTTTGTACACCTAAAACTCTAAAACTGGGTAACTGTTTCTTTTCAGATTGCAGCCATGTACTCCACTGTGAATAAACCTGCAAAACAGTGGTCCCAAGCAGAGGCAGAACAGGAAGGTGGATATGCCAGCATCGATGAGGTGACTCCTCAACGGCGTCCATCTACAGCCAGTCATCTGTATGCATCTGTAGCTGACTATGAAAGAGAACCTAAGGTTGCAGATCAAAATCCATCTGTAAATGATGTGGGAGAGGAGACTGATCCAGGATATGAGCCCATCAGAGTTCTGAAAGAGGAATCTACAGACAAGGAGACTGAGTCCAATGAAAATGAATCCCAGTGCACAGAAGGAGAGCATGACTATGAAAGTATCCGAGAATTGGAACAGAAACAAAATATGAACAATCCTAATGTTTAACTGCAGGTCATTTAGCGCTTCTGAGACACACAATCCAGCCATTTACTTTTAAAATTATTTGCCTGACATTTCTCATACTACATATCTTATAAACAATGAGTTGAAGGAGGAAATATTTCCTACTGCTGCGCCTATACATTAATAAAAAGTGCTTTTGTCTTTGTTGAATTAGTTTTGGGGAGGGGAAGAATAATTCCTGGGTGTCTAAGTCACTTGGTAATGTTCTTTTCTGTGAGTCTGTTTGTAGGAACACAGTAACCGATCAAAGTGCAGAAATAAATGGCTACAGTCAGCACAGCTGTGTTCTTTGCAAAATGTAGTAGGGTGAACTCAGTACTTATATTTGGTGAAGAGAAAAATAAGTATTTTCATAAATTACAGAAGTGAGTGAACAGCAAAATAAAGTGTTCCTCTTTTAATGTATGTTCATTAGTAAATAGCAACATAGAAATACTTCTGTACATAACCAAATGAAGAGAAAGTTAACATTTAGATGATTATGTTCCAAATAAATTAGAATTAAGTGTATCATTCAAGAGGCTTACCACAGTGACTGTGTGTTATTAAGATTTTGTTCCTACTTTGTCCCTGGGAGCCATTTAGTGAGGACTATATGAACGCACCTATAGTTGGTTTCTCTAATTGGTACCAGTATCTTAATGTAACTCTGATAGAAAAACAATTATGAAGGAGTTCACTGTCTTCCATTAAGTGTAAACGTCATTTTGACTCTCCAAACAAAAAATCAAGAATATGTAGTATTGGAAAGTGAGCACAAGACAAGATGTCTTAACCTATTCATGCACCAGCAATGAAACTTCTAAACCGTACTTGCAGCTCAAATAATAGAAAAGGACTAACTCCCCAGGTCAGGTCAGGGCTACTCAACACAGAATATTTGTTATGGTTGGGTAGTAAATAAAATTCTTTTCTAGATCTCAAATCCAGCTCCAGAAGCCTTTTAATTTCAGGCTTTGCCGATAAGCTTCATTAGCAAGTAAACTATTGGATCACTCGTCTGAAGGAAAACCACATTTAAATGTTGATATATTGCAAATATCTAAAAAGAAACTCTGTCATGCTATGTGTCAGTTTGAATGTACAGATCCTCCAAACAAATTCTCACCACTATCTCCTAAAGATGTCAATGATGCAGCCGTACTTTAATTCCATTGGAACGATATGGTCAGCCCTTGTTCAGGCTGAAATATGTAAATAGGCATGAACCTCTTGACAAACGAGGAAGGCAGTTAGACATCTTTGTATGGATCTAATTTGGTTATTCCCTGCCTAAGCTAATGCTCTGGGGACCTGGGTTTAAAAATCCATCACAGCAGCTGACATAACTTTAATTCAGTTCTCCAATGCCATGGAACTGGTAATTGTTGTAAAAACCCATCCAATTCACTTGTCCTTTCATCTTTACCTGGTCTGGTCAACATGCAACTCCAGAGACATAGTAATGTGGTTGACTCTGAAATTCCCAGCAAGTTACTCAGTTCAAAAGTAAATATGGATGGGCAACGAATGCTGTCTTTGCCAGTGGTGCCCATATCCTATGAAGGAATAGAGAAAATAAATTGTAAAATGTTGAGGCTCATCTATTGTCCTTGTGGCAGACACTCTAGCAGTTACAGCCAACCTGAAAATGCTCTATCCTGCCCTCTAATCCCTGTCCATTAACCAATTCTCTATTTATGTGAATATATCACTTTACAATTCATGAACCAATTTTATATTGTTGAATACCTTTTGAAAATTCAATCTACTTTACATTTCTCTGTCTACCCTGTTAGTCACATCCTCAAAACGTACTCCAATTTGTGAAAACACTACTTCCCTTACAAAAAAAACCTCTTTGACTCTGTCAGATCATACAATGGATTCTAAGTGTGTTGTTAGGATTCCATTAGATTCCAGCATTTTCCTGACTGTACTAAAGCAATGTTGGGTTACTCATTCTGACAAAATGGTAAAGTCCAGCTAGACACCAAAGTCGATATTCATCCCATTACTTTGTAAAACTTGCACAACAATGCAATAAACTGCTTACTATAGACTGGTGCTTGCTGTGTGCAAATAGGCCCATAGGCATGAACCTCAATATTAGGATCATATATAGGATCTTCAGTTGTTTCAATTTCAACATTTTTGAAGTCTGTATTGTAATATCTTTTTTAAACTCACAACGGTGCCATTAGCATTGATAGCACATTTAGATATTCATACCACTGGTGGTTCTTAGAAAGTTATATTTCAGAATTGTAGATTAAATTTGAATGCTGTGACAATATATAATGCACAATTAGGATGCACATGGAGACGTGATGTGCCAATTATTTTAGCAGAGTCCATTCTCTACTGCTGACAATGAAATTATATCTTTCAATTGCAGAAACATATAGAGCAGTGAAAGAGCCAAGGTAGGTTGTTTGGAATCAATGATTGATTTGTTATAATATATGTTAAAACAGATATTTGCCAGAGCAGAGCAAGTAATGAAATAGAATTGATCTAATCGATTCAACTCTGTCAACGGAACTTGATGCAAGATGCCTGTAGTTGGGAAGCCTACTTACCAACTGCACTTGTTGTATTGCAGTATTTGTGAACCTCTGTTATTTATGTCAACAACAATATAAGGTACTTATTACATGAAGTTCAACAACTTTTGTATTCACTTTAAAAACACTTTTGTACTTTTTAAAATTACAATATATATTGGCAAATAGTTTATTTTACTGAGGACTAAAAGGATAAATTTCTAAATCTTTTCTTTTTGTAAAATAAACAGTTTTTATTTTGTTTTACATGTTTAATAAATTCAGTGTGCATATTTAGTAAAATAGAATGGTTTTAATTAAAATGTTTTCAACAAACATTTTCTCAGCTGGGTAGTAAAGGGCTCCTGCATCATTTTCATTGCAGCAATGCCTTGTGGAAGTGATTTCTCATATCTGAATGTGCCCTTCATCATGCCAAGTTTTTGGGAACTAAAAACTAGTGCGCATTTTTATTATATTAAGACAAAGCTTTTGTTTTGAATATTTTGTATATTACTGTTTATGCTGAAGTTCTTCATCACAAAATCTCTCCTTAATTTGAGTGAAATTTGGATCTCTGTCATCAAAAGACTTAGACTGAATCATGGTGATTTTTTAAATTAGGGGAAGAAACTACTGCCAAATACTAACCTAACTTCCTTGTCACTTTCCCTTTTCTGTAAATATACAGCTAACATGTATTGGAGCCTTTGTTTAGATTTACTGTCGGAAGTCTGATGATTAATTATAAAATTTGTCCCATGACTATAGTCTTCAGTATAAAAAGCTGGTCGTATTATTTTGATTAATTATACATTTTATTCAAAAAGGAATCAGGTTACATTGTACAGTGACCCCCCCTTCTAGTTGACCTGGTCTTTTCTCTTGTTATTTACATCCTTGATGTTATGCATTTGGTCCGTGACTGTAATTTCTTGTATCAAAAGAAAATGTGGGAATTGATGGATTGTGTTCAAATGTGTGAACGATTGGCAACACTGTTAAATAAAGAAAACATTTGTTTAGGTCTATTTTTTGTAATGTACTAATTCCTTTTGATCCTCATTTGATACCCTCAAAAGTCATATTTTCAGTACTAACTGCAAAACCTACATTGTGCTACAAAGAAGTACTACAACTGCAGTGATTTAACAGAACAAACTTTCAGACTTGAGCGAAATAATTTTTCTTCATTGCAGTTTTAAATAACTTGCTTAATATTCTGAGACTGTGTAGCCTGGTTCCACAGCTCCCAGCCAGGGAAAGCATTCTATCTGCATCAACCTTTCTATATTTTTAAGAATTTTGTATATTTCCATGATATTGCCTCTCCTCCTATTCCATTTATATTCTATTCTATTCTATTCCAGACAATAGAGACCCAGTCTCCTCAATTTCTCCTCATAGGCCAGTCCAACCATCCCAGGAATCAGTCTGGTAGACCTGTGTTGCATTCCCTCTCTGCTTCCTAAGCCATTGTGAATCCCATTCCAAATTTAAAGAGTTTGATCCCTCAAAGTGAGGGGGATGGAGGAGAGTGCTCTTGGGTAGCTGTTAGAGCAGGAGTACAGCTGTGTTGTAGCTTGGGTAGAGCTCTCTCATGACCCATAGCTGCCTTTGGGGTTCCAACACCAGGATATGGGAAGGCCTACTCAGTCAGAAGTATATTCTTCCTTAGGTAAGGGGACCAGAATTGCACACGATATTCCAGCCACATCTAACCAATGTTTGATATAATTGACACTAACATTCCATTTTCTTGCTGTGCCTGCATCTTCTGGGGACTTATTCCCTGAAAACAGTAGCCAGTTGTTGCGCAATTAATCATTGATCAAAAATGGCAAGGTTCCAAACTTGTTACAGTGTGTGACAAGCAGGCTCTGCCTATGACACTTAATTTCTTCCCCAATTCTTCATGCTCCCTCTTGTCCTTCTGTCCATGTGGCCCTGGTGACCTATCAGCCTTCTTCCCCTTTCAGTTAAGCCCTTTTATGTAATTATTCATATCCAAACTTTACCCCCCAGAGCCTGTGTCTTTGTAAATTCCCATGCTTTTGTTGGTCCTACACTGTGAGGCTGGAGTTACCATGATTTATTTGACCTTTTTGGAGTTCCCAGTCTCTTACAAATCACTGAGAGATTACACAATTATCACTTATAATTGTCACGGCTCTCTCTGAGACCCAGTACAATGAAGACAGAAATTGTCTACTTTCCCCAGGACTGCATTGGCTGACCCTTAATAAGCTCCCAGACCATTATTGGCCTAACCCCCTGTCTGATTGTGGACTCCCCATCCCAGACTGACTGAGCAGGATGATCCCATTTGATCATAGCCCACCCTCCCAGACTGATGTCTCACCAGCACCCATCCTGTCCTACCTGTAATCCCAAGATAACCTTGTTCTTGACCTCCGGGTCTGATTGTGGCTCGATCCACAATCTGCAAGGGTGTGGATCCCTGCAGTCTGAAAGGACCAAGCACCTGACTGTAGCTAACTCCCTGCAGTGTAAATGGTTGCAAATGTGGTTCCCTTTCGCCTCTCTAAGGAATGCTCCCCCTTTGAGTTTCACACATGGTCATTCACACCACATGAGGTTTGTCTGCTGCATAAGCTGCTAATGCAATGTAGCTCTGACAGTGACATAGCACAATACTGCCTCTCTCTCTCGATGCTAAAAAGCAATGCAAGCCACAGGCAACCTGCAACTGAGCCCTAAAGACAATGTGTGCTGAGAAAGGAATGCATCTGAAACAAAGCTGGCTGTCTGTAAGTCAGTGCTGACATCAGTAAGTATTCAGAAAGCAATGCAAAGTAGACAGTGTTTAGCAGTTTACAAGTTAGCACTAAAGTGTGTGCGTGCTAAGAAGGGAAGCTAAGAGCCATTAGAACATGAAGCTATGTGAGCAGAAAAGCATTCTGTATAAACACATGAGATGCACAGCTATACTTCCCAATAAAGAAACCTGGTGGAAGCACGCAATTGCTAAGTGTCACGCTGAGACCTAAGTAAATTATTGAAGATGTGAAATAGTGTTTGAGTAGCTCCAAGAACAGGTGTGTTAGTGTGCCGAGGCTGGTGGTTTGCTGATGCTGATTTGTGTGGATGAAGGGTTGAGGAGGATGGGGGCCTAGAAACCGTCAGGGACAGCTGGAGAAGTAGTTACATAATGGCTGGGATGAGCATTCTGTGAGCTGCACCACCAGATGCCCATTCCTGGCAGGAATTTGACACACACAGTTTCTGGGGCAGAGAAGGGGAAAATTGGGAGCGGCATTGAAATAAGGTGAGCTGGGATTTTAATGAGATACCAATACTACTTCCAAGATGGGGGTGGCAGAGTAGGCAGCGTCCAGAGTCAACCTGGGGCTCACCCTTTCCATCCACTTCTCTTTTTTTTTCCTCCCTTTTCCCATTCTTCTCTCTTAGCTTTTTTTAAAAACTTACCTTGTGGACAGCACGTTGGAGCTTGGCAACAGCTGACGGACAGACAGCATGGAGCAGAGTGGGATGGCCAGATATTGGTGTGCTGGAGCTGAGTGGCACAGCCAGATATCGGTGCACTGGAGCTGAGTGGCACAGCCAGATAGCGCGCTGGAGCTGAGTGGCACAGCCAGATATCGGCGCACTTGAGCTGAGCAGAACGGCCAGATATTGGTGGGCTGGAGTAGTGTGGGACGGCCAGATATCAGTGGGCCGGAGTGGAGCGGGACGGATAGTAGTCAGCTGACCCAGAGAGGAGTGGAGTCACTAATAGGGTGGGGACAGCTGACGGTCAGGAGACCAGGGACCGGTACAATCAGCCTGTCACAGGGGGTGTCAGGAGACTAGGGCCCAGTACAGTCAGCCTGTCACAGGAGGCGGTCAGAGGACCGGGGCCTAGTGCAGTCAGCCTGTCACAGGGGGCGTCAGGAGACTAGGGTCCAGTACAGTAAGCCTGTCACAGGAGGCGGTCAGGTGACCGGGGACCGGTACAGTCAGTGTGTCATAGAGAGTGGTCAGGGGCCTGAGGCCTGGTATAGTCAGCCTGTCACAGGGAGAGTTTAGGGGACCGGGGACCAGTACAGTCAGCCCGTCACAGGAGGCGGTCAGGGGACCGTGGCCTGGTACAGTCAGCCTGTCACAGGGAGTGGTCAGGGCCCTGGTGCCCAGCCTGTCCTAGGGAGTGGTCAAGGGCCTGGGGCCCGGTGCAGTCAGCCTGTCACAGGGAGTGGTCAGGGGCCTGGGGTCCGGTACAGTCAGCCTGACACAGGGAGTGCGCAGGGGCCTGGGGCCCGGTATAGTCAGCCTGTCACAGGCAGTGGTCAGGGGACCGGGCCCTGGTACAGTCAGCCTGTCGCAGGGAGTGGTCAGGTGCCTGGTGCCCCGCCTGTCCTAGGGAGTGGTCAGGGGCCTGGGGCCCGGTTCAGTTAGCCTGTCACAGGGGGTGTCAGGAGACCAGGGCCTGGTACAGTCAGCCTGTCTCAGGGGGCGTCAGGGCCCGGTACAGTCAGCCTATCACAGGGAGTGGTCAGGGGACCGGGGACCAGTACAGTCAGCGTGTCACAGGGAGTGGCCTGGGGCCCGGTACAGTCAGCCTGTCACAGGGAGTGGTCAGGGGACCGGGGCCTGGTACAGTCAGCCTGTCACAGGAGGCGGTCAGGGGACCGTGGCCCGGTGCAGTCACCCTGTCACAGGGGGCGGTCAGGGAACCGGGGACCGGTACAGTCACCCTGTCACAGGAGGCGGTCAGGGGACTGGGGCCCAGTGCAGTCACCCCGTCACAGGGGGTGGTCAGGGGCCCGGGGCCCCGTGCAGTCACCCTGTCATGGGGGTGGTCAGGGGACCAGGGACCCTGGTACAGTAACCCCATCACAGGGGGCAATCAGTGGCTTGTGAACCCGGTCGAGGGTCAGCCCAGTGCAGGGACAGAGCACGACTGCGTGTGGAAAGCTGCCAGCGTGTAGTGACTGCAGGTTACAGAAGGACTCTGATGTTTATCATTTACCTTTGTTTCTTAATTGCCTAATTTATACTCTGCAGGACTGTAACGTAGGAAAAATATTGTTCACGTTAAGAATCTGAGTGTTTTCATTCTTACCGTATTGCCCTGCCCTCCCCTTTCTTATCATTGCTCACTGCAGGGGATGAAAATTCCCCTAACCTTCCATTGAATGGTTAATACAGAATGTAGAATTCCAGATATCTGATTATAAAACTGTCCCGTTCAATCGACCCTTGCATAGGCTTAGATATTGGAGTCCTGAAACATTTTAGTTACATTTTTAACATTAATGTTATGCCAATTTTTCACTCTGTGTGAATGATGAGTTGCAAAAAGTAGTCTCCTTCCATAAGAAATTAATCAATCAACCATTACCCTAAAAGTCTTCTGACTTCCTCTGTTTCCAATAATATTTTTGATGTCCACATTGATAATATGCTTATTTGAAAACGCCATGTTGTAATTATAGATTACGTCTCTTGAAAGTGCTGCCACACTATCCCTAGTGACAGGGTGCACTTACATTATGAGAATTCTTAATGGGAAATTTCCAATATAAATCTGGACTTAAAAGATTATTGCATAAAATGTTCACTGGAAACCTCTGCGATTTAATATATTGTGCATCAATTATTTGTGCATCAATTATATGTTAAATAAAAATAAAGACAGGGATAATCAGTTAGGTTAGTTCCAGAATTGACTCCTCTTAAATATGAAGAGGAAGTTTGGTATTAAGTTAAATTGGAAACAATGTCTTACATTTTGAGCCTTTTCTAGATAAATCAAACATTACACAAAAAATCGGAACAGAATGTCAGAATGAATTGTTCTAATTTTAACATGCAGTACTCTGACCCAGTTATTCCCAGTCCCTTTAATATTGTTTCACCTGGAGGCTACATTTGACCTCAACTCTCGAGGGAGGAAACGTTGATAACCTTGAAAACAGGATCAGTGCTTGCCTCGCAAGATTACCCCTCCCTTGCTCAATATGTTGCACAGCATGTCAACTTTATATTGTCTGCTCAATACTATGATTTAATGCAAATCCAGCACCAACTGTGCTGCGAGTTGTTCCATGCCTCAAAAAGGGGTCAAAACTGAGAGGTTAGCGTGAGTTACAACGCTACTGATAAAAGAACTGATAAAACCACTATGTTCTTCTTAAAGTGCAATGCATTATGTCTGGTTGATGTGATGAATGTCCTTGTACAATTCACTGAATTGGGCACAAAACAGACACTATCAACCTTCCATATCAACCTTCCGAAGAGCATCCCACCCAACCCCATACTATCCCTGCAATTCCCACGGTTCACCCACTTTAACTACACATCCCTGGACACTATGGGCAATTTAACATGGCCATTCCATCTGACCTGTACATCTCTGGACTGTGGGAGGAAACCAGAGCACCTGGAGGAAACCCTTGCGGACAAAGGCAGAAGGTGCAAACCCCAAACAAACAGTCACCTGGGAGTGGAATCAAACGGGTTTTGAGGCAGCAGTGCTAGCCACAGTGCTGCTCTGTTCTGCATGCACGGAGGTCATGGGACCAGATAGCTATAGAGATCCATGCTGAGGGTCAAGTACCCAAGGACCTGAATGCAGTTCTGCAAAAATGTTTAATGATCTGAAATGAATGGTAATGTTCAAGACCCTTAAGGAATCTATGTGCTCCAGTGAGAGCACCTCTCATTCTTTGAAATTCCAGTGAGTACAGTCCCAACCCGTTTAACCCTTACTTGTAAGACAATCTCTTCACACCAGGGATCATCATCGTAAAAGTTCTCTGAACTGTCTCCGGTGAAATAATATATTTCCTTAAATAAGGGGATCCAAACTGCTCACAGTACTCCACATGCGCCCTCGCCAACATATTGTACATTTGCAGTAAGACTTCCCTACTCTTATATTCCAATCCCCTTGAAATAGGAGCAACATTCCATCAGCCTTCCTGATGACCTGCTGCAGCTGTGTGCTAGCTCTCTGTATGTCTTGCTCAGACTGTTTCAGTATCTGAGGAGTCATGAATAGCGCTGAGCATCCATGCTGAAAATTGAAGTCCCTTTAAAACTGCATTTTTCTATTTTCCCTGTGCAACAGGAGACTTTATAATGGCTGCATATAAAGGCTGCAGTAACTAGTCTTCCCCAAATACAAACACCTTTCTAGTAAATAAAGGCAAAAGGACTTGTACAAGAAAGGTCACCGGGATCACGATATTCCATTGAACTGACAACAAGGACTTATCTGCCACTATATACATCCTATTATCAAGGCAGTGTTTGGCAAACAGGAAGTTTGTTCTTAGAAAGAATGACAACTAACCTTCAGATGAAATGGACAAAGGAACAATGGTTATCCTGATGTAGCTGCTCTGTGTCCATTGAGTTGAAAGATTTAAACAGGCAATTGACACTGCATAGGAGAAAGTGAGGACTGCAGATGCTGCAGATCAGAGCTGAAAATGTGTTGCTGGAAGAGCGCAGCAGGTCAGGCAGCATCCAAGGAACAGGAGAATCGACGTTTCGGGCATAAGCCTTCCTGAAGTGTGTGATGGAAATTGCAACTGTGTTCTTGATAAGCCTTTTAGAGAGGTTCTGAAAGGAATAAATGTGATTGAAACAGTCTGGCATGTCAGCTTACAGCTGGATATGGAACAAAAAAATCTACAGGAGTTTTTTTTATTAGATTACTTACAGTGTGGAAACAGGCCCTTCGGCCTAACAGGTCCACACCGACCCTCCGAAGAGCAACCCAGCCAGACCCATTCCCCTACATTTACCCCTTCACCTAACACGATGGGCAATTTAGAATGGCCAATTCACCTAACCTGCACACCTTTGGACTGTGGGAGGAAACCTGAGCACCCGGAGGAAACCCACACAGACATGGGGAGAATGTGCAAACTCCACACCTGAGGCGAGAATTGAACCTGGGTCTCTGGGGCTGTGAGGCAGCAGTGCTAACCACTGTGCCACCATAAGTTGGTGCAAAGGGATGGTGATGGCTGACGGGATTTGCTGCTTTCCAATATAATACAGTGTGCAGCTGTAAATGAGGCAAAGAAAAACTACTATTAACCCCGGCATTCAAACTGGACATTGATTTGCAGACACAAAATGTCAAATTTAGTCAGAAGCTGGGGCATGACTTCTCTTATAATGGTTAGCTAAACTGAAAGAGCATCAGCGACAACTAGGCTGTGAACATTCAATAGCTATGGCTACTGTCTCTAAGATTAGGGATGGTAAAGTTTGGCTGTGTTGGATTTTAGTTGAGAATACTCCCTGTACTGCTCTGCCTCGCCGATGTAGTGAGTCAAACCTGCATGCAATATCACCTAGAACAGAGCAAGGACAGGAGAAGAAGGGATGGGTGAAATACTCTCCAGGGTAGTCACCAACTTGCACAAATTCCTTATCTTCAATCCCTCACCCCCAGTGAAGCTAAAGAGACGGTCACTGGAAATCAGACCTGAGAGATTCTACAACAGTTACAATGAGACCACATCTTACATTCAAAACAAGTCATTACTAAAATTGTTTGCAATAATCAAAGATTCAAAATTAGTTTGAGGAAGACATTAATAAGTATGGAAGAACTTGACAAGAATATGAAGTGTTGTGACATCCTTTGCTGCAATGGCACTGGCTGTGAAAATTTGCAATTTATTCCCATAATGTGCAGATCAGCTGAAGTTGGCAGATATCCAAATTGAATGCAGCATTTGAAAAGTGTTTGAAGGATAAAAATGGTAAACAAAGGAGATAGGAGAATTATTATGCTCAGTATGCTTGTTTTTTAAAAACTTAGTCTTACAAAAAGTACTAAAAAGATTTTGAGATAATTGGAATATTTGAGCACAGTTAAGGAAAAGACAAGTTAAAAAAATTCTGAAATAATCAGGCTGAGTTTTGTTCCAAGATATGTAGAATTAAGATATGATGTCATTTGGTGAACTTTTCTCATATCTGCAGATAACTCTTTCTGCTGCCTGTGTTTTTTAAACCTAATCACTTAACTATATTGCTAGATTGTGTGGTTTTGGACATTACAAAATATTGCATTTCTAAATTTATAGACGGGACTGGGCATTATTACCCCATTGGGGTTCTAACCACAACAGAGTTTGATTTTTGTGTTTTAAATAGGTTTCAGGCACTGATACCACAGCCAAGGACCCAGCACTGGGGAGGTGATGACCTGGTGGTATTATAACTGCTAACCCAGAGACCTAGGTAATGTGGTGAGGACCTGGGTTTGAATCCTGCTACAGCAGATAGTGGAGTTTGAATTCAATTTTTAAAAATCTGGAATTAAGAGTCTAATGATGACTGTGAATCCATCTTTGATTGTTGGGGGAAACCCATCTGGTTCACTAATGTGCTTCAGGGAAGGAAACTGCCATCCTTACCTGGTCTGGCCTACATGTGACTCCAGTCCCACAGCAAAGTGTCTGACTTTTAATTGCCCTCTGGGTAATTAGGGATGGGAAATAAATGGTCAGTGATGCTCTCATCCAGTTAATGAATTAAAAATAAAGAACTTAGTACATGCATTAGATTTGGTCCAAAGTCTTTGCCTTCCAGAAACATGACCTTGATTTGTCAAGCCATTTGTTGTCTTCTGAGGCAAAGTGTTTTGAGAATGGGAGAAGCCACTGGATGTGATCACTTGTATCCCTGATATAAAAGCACTATTTAAAAATACCACCTGGACAGAATTATTTTCAAAATCAAGATTGACAAAATAACTTGATGCAAATTGCTATTTCAAGAATTCAAAGGGAAATTTACATTTAGTTTAACAGGAGAAATAAATTTAGAAGTTTAAATTTTATTTTAGATCAAAAGTCAATGGGAACAGCCTAAGTAGTATTAAGTTATATCAATAAAAATAAAAAAGTTAAAAAGTAAAGTAAAAGGAATTTGGGTTTGAGACAATTGAAGATTGGGAATGTGGATGGAAAATACTTAATAATCCACAGGGTAGGTACAAGCGAATAGGGGGCTGGAGAATTTTTTTAAGTCCATGTGTAATATTTTAGAAAGCCTGACCAGAAAGGAACATCATTTATTCTTGAACACCAAAATGGAGGCACTATTTGTGGCATGCATAGGCTAGTCCCAGCCTAGACCAGAGACTTCTGCAGACCCAAACCTAGGTCTGATTTATCTATTTCCACATTAACATGTTCAGAAACATGTCTTGTGCAGGTGGGACTTGCACCATATCTTCTAGCTGAGAGGTAGGGACACGACCATTACACCACAAAAGCCCTCTTGGGTCTGGTCTTTTTGACTCTAGCAATGTTATCACAGACAACCAAATGATGTTCCCACCAAAAACTGAATGATTTTTTTCTTGTCTTTCCTGCATAAGCAGGGGACCTCACATATTGGCTGTATCACAAAAACTAGCCTTCTCTAAGTATAATCAAGTTTCTAGTAAATAAAGACAAAGGGAAAATACAAGGAAGGTCTCAAGAGTCACTAGGTTCACTAAGATTATGACGTTCCATTGAACTGCCATCAAATATATTTATCTGACATCATCCACTGTCAACATCCTGGGGATTATCATTGAACAGAAACTCAATTGGATCACCACATAAACACAATGGCTACAAGAGCAGGTCAGAGGTTCAGAACATTGTGGATAGTAACTCATCTCCTGACTACCCAAAGCCTGTCCACAATGTACAAGGCACAAGTCAGGAGTGTGATGTAATACTCCTCACTATATTGAGACAAGACTATAAGATGAACTTTATTGTTGTATTTTTATTTCTAGCTTTATCTTCTGTGGTTTGGTTTATTTTCTGTGCTTTAGGTTGGCTCCAGAGAGTGGCGACACTAAACAAGACTTTTCACTGTATTGTAATAAGTACAAGTGACAATAAATCAAATCAGATCAAAATGCTTCAGCGTTGTCTTTTGCACTGATTTGTTGGATTATTATTTGGACAAATTCTGTATCTGGGGAATACCTCAGGGATGAAAAAGTGGCAAAAAGCAAAATCCAGGATGGGTTGTTTCCCCATAGAAAGGGCTGAAAAACATCATAAGCTGTTCACAGGTTTGTGCAATTAGAGACATAGAGCTGTACAGCACGGAAACAGACCCTTCGATCCAACTCGTCCATGCCGAGCAGATATTCCAACCTAATCTAGTCCCATTTGCCAACACTCGGCCCACATCCCTCTATACCCTTCCTACTCATATACCCATCCAGATGCCTTTTAAATGTTGCAATTGTACCAGCCTCCACCACTTCCTTTGACAGCTCATTCCATACACACACCACCGTCTGTGTGAGAATGTTGCCCCTTAGGTCCCTTTCATATCTTTCCCCTCTCACCCTAAACCTATGCCCTCTAGTTCTGGACTCCCCGACCCCAGGGAAAAGACTTTGTCTATTTATCCTAACCATGCCCCTCATGATTTTTTATAAACCTCAATTAGGTCACCCCTCAGCCTCCGATGCTCCAGGGAAAACGGCCCCAGGCTGTTCAGCCTCTTCCTATAGCGCAAACCTCCAAGCCAGCCAACACCCTTGTAAATCGTTTGTGAACCCTTTCAAGTTTCACAACATCGTTCCAATAAAAAGGAGACGAGAATTGCATACAACATTCCAAATGTTTTCTAACCAATGTCCTGTACAGCTGCGACATTAATAAGAGGCCTTGGTACGCTTTTCCTTTCTAGATGCTCTCTGTTGTGCTGCTTTCAGCATATGACCTATGTGAAGATGCTGTAACTTTAAAAGTAATTTCGGTGTGTTTTGTTTTAAGAGAGAGTGTAAGGCAGAGGTGCTGAACTGGCTACTTGAAGACGACTTAGGTAAACAACTTCTGAGGCCTTTAGGTTGTTTTTAAAGTTGGAACAATGGAAGCAGCCAAAATGGGTGTGGCCAGCTGGGTTTTGGTTTATCAGTAACATCAAAAGCTGTTTGGGATCTCAAAAGATTGGAGGCATCGTGAGTGTTTCTGGACGGCTACACTCTCTGAATTTTCTCTTCATTTTTTTTCCTCCTGGGTTGGAGAACTGCATGGAAGAAACTGTGTCTGAATCTGCTTTTCTGCCAAGGTGTGTGTTTATGAGGATGTTACTGTATTGGGACAATTAATTAGTAATAGGTGCTGTATCTATTATTCAGTTAAGTTTTCCAATAGTTAAGTTATTCTAAGTCCCTCTTTCTTTTGTGTGTATAGTGTTTACATAGATTGTGTTTTGCTTAACGTTGAATAGTTTGACCAATTGCATTGCATCTGGAACACACACTTCATATCCACTTTTAGAATAAGATAAAATTAGGGTCTGGGCTACCTTCTTGAAATATTTTGAGGGTGTCTGGTCGGGTCCATAACACTTAGGGTAACCTGACAAGAAAATGGGAAAAGATTGGCTTTTTAAGCCAATATTTTTGATGGTCTTCAAGTCACCATTCTACGTAATGGCCTTGCATGACCTCCAGTTGAAGGAGAAATGCAAGGTTCAGAATGAAAATACTTCAGCTATCTGAACGTGTTCATTTCCATATCATTGTTCAAAATATCTCTGAGCGAAAAACTTGATCCAAAATAGTTTGTACAACCTTTCAGAATTTCTTTGTGCATTCTTACCACAAATGTAGCATTAAAACAGCTTTATGTTGCGGCTAATCTTGTGAAGCGTATGTGAAAGCTCATTATGTCTCCAAAGAGGAGCCTTTCAGTCCCATTTCAGATGGACTCTCATCTTCAGATTCAGGCTGCATTTGCACTAAAAGCATTTTCTTTGGATGCTGTAATTATGACATAATTTCATCATTAAGCACAACAAGCAAATTGTGATTTGTAACATTGGTTATTTGAGAATATATCATGCATGAAATGAAAGTATCATTTTTGAATCTGTTTTATTTTGCAAGCAGACAATCAAGTGGACATTTGGGTTTTAACAGCATTAAATGTTTCAAGCTCGATTCCTGAGTTTTGGCTGACATTTGTATTACATTTCAAAACAAGCAGCTCTTACTAGATAATAATTTAAAAGGCTAATTTCATTTCAGGATGGGAAATGGAAGAAGCCTTGGTTATGCTCATTGAATGCCTGGTTTCATCATAAGGTAAAGCTAAAGAAAGCATGAACCCAGTTTTCCTCAAAAACAGCAGTCTTTGAAAATATTATAAGACCAAGACCATAATCTTCTTGATGGCTAAAATACCCCTGGGAGCTAATATAGAGCAGTGATAGATGAACAATATTGAATAATCTGAGATTTTAAAGATCATGAGGCTCAGCATAAGAAAATTTCCTGAAGAAGGGCTAATGCCCGAAACGTCGATTCTCCTGTTCCCTAGATGCTGCCTGACCTGCTGCGCTTTTCCAGCAACACATTTCCATATAAGAAAATTTAAGATGAGTAGAAATCTCTCACTCAAAATGTTGTGAATCTTGGGAATTCTCTACCCAGCGGGTTGGGGATGTTTCAGTATTGAACATGTTCAAGGCTGGGATTGACAGATTCTTGATCATTGGTGCTGGAAGAGCACAGCAATTCAGGCAGCATCCGATTTACCTGGACCATCTCTGACACCTCCCTCCCCTTCCTGGACCTCTCCATCTCCATTAGTGACAACCGACTTGACACTGACATTTTTACAAACCCACCGACTCCCACAGCTACCTGGATTACACCTCTTTCCACCCTACCTCTTGCAAAAATGCCATCCCGTATTCCCAATTCCTCCGCCTCTGCTGTATCTGCTCCCAGGAGGACCAGTTCCACCATAGAACACACCAGATGGCCTCCTTCTTTAGAGACCGCAATTTCCCTTCCCACGTGGTTAAAGATGCCGTCCAACGCATCTCATCCACATCCCGCACCTCCGCCCTCAGACCCAACCCCCCCAACCGCAACAAGGACAGAACGCCCATCAAAGTTTTACCTGCACATCCACTAATATCATTTATTGTATCCGTTGCTCCCGATGCGGTCTCCTCTACATTGGGGAGACTGGGCGCCTCCTAGCAGAGCGCTCTAGGGA
>NC_057713.1:121525922-121530610 GCF_004010195.1 Chiloscyllium plagiosum
CTATTGTACTCTATGCTACTTTCTCCCCACCCCCACCCTCCTCTAGCTTATCTCTCCACTCTTCAGGCTCTCTGCCTTTATTCCTGATGAAGGGCTTTTGCCCGAAATGTCGATTTTGCTGCTCGTCGGATGCTGCCTGAATTGCTGTGCTTTTCCAGCACCACTGATCCAGAATCTGGCCTCCAGCATCTGCAGTCATTGTTTTTACCCCTTGACAGATTCTTGGTCTCTCATGGAATCAGGGATATGGATAAAGGATGGAAAATTAAAGTAGAATCCCTACAGTGTGGAAGTCAGCCATTCAAGTCCATACTGACTCTCTGAAGGGCATCCCACATACCCTATATTTACCACGAGCAATCCATCTAACCTGTACAACTTTGGACTGTAGGAGGAAACCCATACAGGCACAGGACGAATGTGCAAACTCCAAGCAGTCAGTCACCTGAGGCTGAAACTGAACCTGGGTCCCTGATGCTGTGAGGCAGCAGCGCTAACCACTGAGCCACTGTGCTGCCCCAGAAGAAGCTTAAGGTCAGCCATGATCCTATTGAAGGGCAAAGCAGGTTTAATGTAGTGGTTGGTATGGTCTTCTCCTGCTCCTCTTCCTTATATTCTTATAGTTTATTATTAAGATTAAAGGTAATAAAAACAATTAGGAGCAGCTCAGTAGCTGGTGAGCTGTACTGGTGGCTGATTTACAGGGTTGGCAATGGCCTTAAGTCAAGGAGAGGGTGGTGTGATTGCAATGGCCTCATTTCAAAAAGAATGAGACAAACTTTTAAAAATTACTGTAAAAGCCTCATATCTGTTTTCCTCAAAAATAAACCAACATAGATTGCCAGTTCATTTATAAAGCTCAACAGTGGCTTATTTAATCCCTGAGATCTGAACTTTTTACAACTGTATAAATGCAAATGAAAATGTTTCACAAATAAATCTTTTATAAACCCTTATCTATTATCCAAGTCAGGTTGAGCCTACAACCTGAAGGTGAGAAGAGGAGACCCAATGCCACATGGTCTTCTCAGAGGGCAATATGGAAGCAGGTCTCACAGTTACTGGAGCTTGGGCAGGAAGGGAAGAATCCAAGTTAGGTGGTTTGGCCATACTAAATTGCCCCTAGTGTCCAGGGATATGCAGGCTAGGTGGGTTAGCAAGGGGAAATGGAAGATTACAGGGATAATATGGGATGCTCTTTGGAGGGTCGGTGTGGACTCGATGGACTGAATAGCCTGCTTCCACCCTGTAGGGATTCAATGAAGAGTGTTCCTGTTATGATGTTGTGATTCTATGGCAGCATCTATGGGGTTTGCACATGTAGGAGGTTTTTAATATGCTGTTAAGAAAATAGTATATTTTTACCTCCACAGAGATGGCTGTGTCTGCTTCTTACTCCTATGTCTGCCTGTCAATGGTGTTATGAAAGTGCAGGTATGTACTGTACCTTGAAGAGAGAGAGGAAGTTGGCAAGGACTGACTGAAGGCTCAAAATGTGCTGAACAATTTACAAATGTAACATTTAGTTGAAGCAAATGTATGGAGTTGCATTGCCATGGAACAAAAGCAAATTCAAATTCAGCCAATCAGATTAAATTATGCCCCAGGTACCAAATTCCAATTGAATTTGAATTTACTGTTTGGGATGACATTAAACTGATGAAATGATGCAATATTTTGAGTTATGAAACCAGACATTTTGAACAACTGGGGGAGAACAGCAAAGAGCATCCACACATACAGACTGCTGGCCGAAAAGCTCTCTTCAAGGTACCTGTCCATAAGAAAAGTTGTGCTGAAGAAAAGGTGACCAAAGAAAATACAAAGGAGAATCTACAGAGGAAAATCTATGAAGGAGAATTGACAAAGCTGGCTGGTTTTTTTTTTGAAACGGGATTATTTTCTTGTATTGGGGTTTGTTAATCAGACCAGTACTGTAGAGTGGGAGGTAAAAGATAGGTTTAAGAGAAAAGAGTTGTAAATATTTGTTGTTTAAAAGTTCTTTTTTGGACTTAAAGAATAAAATTATTAATTTTTACTTTAACTAGTGAGATCTAGGATAGTTCTTTGTCTCTTGAAATTTAACAGATTCCGACACGAGGTGAGCTTCGCTGTGTGTCAGGTTTAAATTAGTAGAGGGGTTTACCCCATGTCGTGACAATGGTGTAATGATCTTAACAAGGTCAGCCAGGTGGACCTCATAGAATATGAAAGCTGGCTCTGAGGAAGTCGGACCAGTGTTAAGTGCTATGCACTTGTAAGTAAACGGTGACCTGGTGATGGGATACCGGCCTCTGTGGAGTCACTTAAAATAGAGCAGTGCCGGAACAGAGGTTAGGAGACCCAAGGGAGTTTGGAGGGCCCAGAAAAGTGTGAGGAACCTCAGAGAGCAATTGGAATGACGGTACTAAGGCTCAGAGAGCATTCAGGCACAGCATTGGAGGAGTAAGCATGTGAGATGGAACGAAAGAAAAAATGCAGGCTTTATTAACCTGATCACAGATGGAAAGTAAACTTTTTCTGAATTTTCCAGGGTTTGAACCAGAAGTGATGAGATTCTGAGCAAGATTACTGCTGATTTACTTGCATCAGTGCAAGTGCCACTAACTGGAACTACAGTATGTTTAACTCCGTATAAAACTGGTTTTGTAATTCATTTGAATCTTTTTGTTTCTATTTCATAAGAGTACCTACCATGCACTTATTAGGATCCGATCTTAATACCCACATTCTAGGTGTTGATTCAGAGACAATCAAGAGCCATAAAAGAAGTATTTTATGAAAACCAATCACACATTCCAAGAATATAGAGCAAATTTACAAATGGACCTTAATTTTGCTTTGAAATCGTAATAAAATCATGAGTTGACATACCTTAAGATATAGGATTGGAAACTTAACTCAAGGTTGAACATTTTTGTAGTGATTATAATGTGGTCAGCCAGGTGGACCTCATAGAATATGAGTTCCCTGGCTGGGGCTGTTAACCTGCTCCAATCAGGGATCCTTGGCTGTCAGATAAAAACAGGAGTGTCAGAGGTTCTGTTCACTCTGAGAGCTGACTCTGAGGGAGCCAACTCAATATCAAGCACTGTGCGTATATAAATAAGGGCTCATGCCCGAAACGTCGATTCCCCTGCTCCTTGGATGCTGCCTGACCTGCTGCGCTTTTCCAGCAACACATTTTTAGCTCTGATCTCCAGCATCTGCAGTCCTTACTTTCTCCTAGTGACGTGGTGACAAGCTGCCCACCTCTGTGGAATTATTTCAGTTTTATTGAGGATGTCAGTCTGGTTGAGCCAGAGGCAGTGGCAATGGAAGGAAACAGAGCTGAGGGTGAGGATAAATATCACATGAGGGAGGTCCATTCTTTGCTTCCTCACATAACCAATCCTGTACTTTCAGGATAATGAGTTTGTAAATTGAAGGCAGTCACAACAAAGGTGTATGGGTTTTTAGTCAAACAGAATCAGAGATAAGGTTAAAGAAAGCCCCACACAATTATTTACAGAATTTATTCTATAAATTGCAAAATGAACATATTTTTCAAGTATCAAACCCTGAGTAACATTCAGGAAGCACAAAAGACTGGGTTTCCCAGCCCTGAACAAGTAGGCAATGGCAAGTCAGTTGGGAAAATAAAGCGAGATTGTTAAAATGACATTTCTAATGTCGTGAAAAACAATCTGATTTCCAACCAATGTTTGAACAGCGACATAAGAATCTTGTTAGTGAGCATTGAGAGGCCTATTTTCATATATTCACATCTCATTAGTACCTAATCTCGCCTCATTTGTATACAGTTTGCTATTCTCCCTCATTGCGAGATGGAAGCTAGATGCTGACAATTCCTAACATGTAAGTTAATATGGGTAATTGGCAGCTTCAGCTTGCAGTTTGCTCTTTTGGGTCTTCATCTTGGACAGGCGCCCCCCAGCATCTCAGTTCACTCCATGGACAGGAATTGCCTGTGCCCCCTGTTCTCAGGTGTTACCATCAGCATGCATCAACCTCACCAGATCATGGAACATGGAGTCATAGAGATGTACAGCACGGAGGTACACCCTTCGGACCAACTTGTCCATGCTCACCAGATATTCTAAACTAATATAGTTCCATCTGCCAGCATTTGGCCCATATCCCTCCAAACCCTATTCATATACCCATCCAAATATCTTTTAAATGTTGCAATTGTACCAGCCTCCACCACTTCCTCTGACAGCTCATTCCATACAAGCACCACCTATGTATGCAGAAGTTGACCCTTTTATTTCTTTCCCCTCTCATCCTAAACCTATGTCTTCCAGTTCTGGACTCCCCCATCCCAGGGAAAAGACTTTGTCTATTTATCCTATCCATGCCCCTCCTGATTTTATAAATCTCTATAACCCCTCAGCCTCCGACGCTCCAGGGAAAACAGCCCAGCCTATTCAACTTCTGCCTATAGCTCAAACCCTCCAACCCTGGCAACGTCCTTGTAAATCTTTTCTGAGGAGAAAGTGAGGACTGCAGATGCTGGAGATCAAAGCTGAAAAATGTGTTGCTGGAAAAGCGCAGCAGGTCAGGCAGCATCCAAGGAGCAGGAGAATTGACATTTCGGGCATAAGCCCTTCTTCAGGAATGAGGAAGGTGTGCCAAGCAGGCTAAGATAAAAGGTAGGGAGGAGGGACTTGGGGGAGGGGCGTTGG
>NC_057713.1:121531211-121561374 GCF_004010195.1 Chiloscyllium plagiosum
CGGTCTTTGAAGAAGGAGGCCATCTGGGTTGTTTGGTATTGGAATTGGTCCTCCTGGGAGCAGATGCGGCGGAGGCGAAGGAATTGGGAATATGGGAAGATATTTTTACAGGGCGCAGGGTGGGAGGAGGTGTAATCTAGGTAGCTGTGGGAGTCGGTCGGTTTATCTAGGTAGCCGTGGAATCTTTTCTGAACCCTTTCAAGTTACACAACGTCACTAACCCACTTAGAATGCAATGCTCCACTTCAGTGCTACATTTCGGAGCACACCAGCATGTTACATTGTCATAAAATACCGAGGGAACTGTGGATGCTGGAATTCAGAAACAAAAACACAAATTGCTACAAAAGTTCAGCACCCAGCTCAGAACTGTTCCAAAGAACAGTCACTGGAGCCAAAGCATTAATCCTGCTTTCTTTCAGCAGATGCTGACAGACATGTTGAGCGTTTCCAGCAATTTCTGTTTTTGCTCCTTACATTGTAATGTTACTGCGAGGCTGCTATACGCACAGGGAAAGGCAACCATCAAATTGCCTTGGAGGATGGTCAACTTCAGGACTCTTCACTTGCTCATTTTGTGCTTAACTGGCCGCTCTCAGCATCTCTGTCTTGCCTTCCCTTTTTGTATTTAGCTTCTTAATTCATTACTTAAAGGCTCAGTACTGCTGTCTTACCTTCTTATTATGGTCACAAAGCCAGGCAGTTGGGCATGATAGTGCCATGAGAGGATGTGGGTTACTGCAGGGGCTGTGTTGGATGAGGAGGAGGAGGTTATTGAGGGTCACCATTACCCTGGCTTCAGTGAGAGACTGTACAGTGCAACAGTTGGCCGTAGACAGGGTCTCAGGGATTAATGTTAAGAGATAATGATTTAACTGAAAGAGTTGGGTGGGAATGTGTGAAAACTCAATATTGATGAGTTTGACCGAGAATGTGAAGAAGGAAGGAACATGGAGGTTTGACGGGGCCTGGCTCCTAGATTGTGGGCGGCATGGTGGCACAGTGGTTAGCACTGCTGCCTCACAGCGCCAGAGACCCGGGTTCAATTCCCACCTCAGGCGACTGACTGTGTGGAGTTTGCACGTTCTCCCCGTGTCTGCGTGGGTTTCCTCCGGGTGCTCCGGTTTCCTCCCACAGTCCAAAGATGTGCAGGTCAGGTGAATTGGCCATGCTAAATTGTCCGTAGTGTTAGGTAAGGGGTAAATGTAGGGGTATGAGTGGTTTGCGCTTCGGCGGGTCGGTGTGGACTTGTTGGGCCGAAGGGCCTGTTCCACACTGTAAAGTAATCTAATTACCAGCCTGCAAGCTACCAAGTGTGACCTACATTCCCTTCCATCCTCATCCACATCATAAATGTGCAATGGAAATGGAAAATGTCTCCAACAGCACAGAGTGGGAGGAGTGTTTCTTTTCTATCTGAACAGGCAGAATAGGCTCTCTTTGTGAGTGGTGTGAGGTCTTTAAAGGTGCAATTGCATTAATTGGGCACTTTCTCAGTCTATATTGAAGATATCTGTAATCATCAACGCAGTATATGGTATACATGTAGTGTTCAACTGTGTACAATACAAATCCTGGCCACAAGCAATCTTCACCGTGTCATTGGTTATTGCAGAATAGTCATAATCATACTCATCTCTGTGAAGCAGAAGTAATCACAGGTGACCGTAAATTCACAAAGACAAACATAAACTGCACAAGGGTATGGAGCTTATCTCCTCTCGCCTGGAGGTGTAAATGTTCACCGACATACAATGCTGCCTTTCTTGGGTGATGTGAAGATGGAGTTGGAGGTGAAGGTGGTGGGGCAAGGTGTCAATAATTATACAATACTTACAATCTCTAGATCAATTTGCATGACATGGCTTATGCTCCATTCATCACATAAGATCCCTATGTCACACATCCATGTAGAAATATTCCATGGTCCTCCTTATCTTAATCCTCCACTGTACAGTGGACTACGCTAAACCATCATTTGTGAGTGATGCACATACCAACTGCTCATATTAGGAAGAATGTATTCTGTTTCTGAAAACCCCCACACAGGTTCTTTGGAATCATGACCAGTGGATCCAGCAACAGTAGGAATCATCATTGCCGTGGTTATGAGGCTATGAAGGCACAGAGGAATAGAAGAGGAATAAATACATCAACAAGACCAGGACCTGTACCAACCTCCAGCAGATGGCAAACAATCTCCACATGAAGAAGTCACAACTGAAAGTTCCCTCTGAAAGCAGAGGAGGTGCAGGAAGCCCAGAATCCACTGTCCTTGATGCCATTTTCTTCAGATGACAGTTGTGCTAATGAACTATGTTATCTACTAGAGCATGACTTGTGACCTGAAATGGTGATTGGACATCCCATCCTGGTTGCAGTTGAGGTGACAGCTGCATTAAGTTTTACATAACCAATTGCTTCCAAAGATCCTGCGTGGAACCCCTCAAACCTCAGCCCACAAATGTATCAAGACAATGATCACTGTAACTTTTGCCAGATCACACCTCTTCATTTAATTTCCCTGTGATGAAGACAGTACTGCTGCCTGGGCAGAAGGCTTTACCAACTTAGCTGACATCCCCCAGGTACAGGGTGTTATAGACTGTACATACATTGAGTTGAAATCATGAGACAGCTGACTTCAATGGAAAGGGTTTCATTTTATCAATGTATAAGTGATCTGTAATCAGAATGCAACCATGGCTGATAACTCAGTTAAGCAACCCTCTGAATGTAGGTACATACTGCTGGAGGTGTTCTGTCTAACTGGAGCAGATAACGAGGGAAGGTGAGGAATGCTGAAAAGCTGAGAGAGTGGCAGCAGGAGGATAATGAGGACATTACGCAGTAGGAACATCACCTTTGAAATAGTAGAGCACTGCAGCATCATGCATAACAAGCCACACAGAACCTAATTGATACCCTGTTCCAATAGATGTGATCATCCATTGACTGTAAATTTGTTGTTGCTCCAAAGGAAAGCAACCCCCCGTTGGTTCTCAGTAGCAAAGGCAACCTTCTATTATTTGGTTTTTTTCTCATGTTATTCATGTTTTCAACCATTTGAAGGCTTTCTATGAAACTCCAACACAGAATAACTACAAGATGTTCTGCTACCTCGGGTGTTAGGGGAAAAGTGGTGCTTACTTAGATGGTTCTAAGATGGTGTCGCTTCAATCTTATAGCTGCAGTTATAATGACAGTTTATCACTCAGGATAAACAGTGTGGAAACAGGCCCTTCAGCCCAACACCGACCCTCTAAAGAGTAACCCACCCACACCCCCACCCTATATTTACCCTTGACTAATGCACCTAACCAACACATCCCTAAACAGCTAATTCACCTAACCTGCACATCCTTGGGCTGTGGGAGGAAACTTACACAAACACGTGGAGAATGTGCAAACTCCACACAGACAGTCGCCCGAGGCTGGAATCGAACCTGGGTCCCTGGTACTGTGAGGCAGCAGTGCTAACCACTGAGCCACCGTGCCACCCCCATTTGTATCTACAATGAAATGGCACCTGTGCCCACTCAGGAGCTTTTCCTTTGTTTCCCCTTCCCACTACATGTGCTGCGAAGGGTGTTTGATGGCTGGCAACAATTGATCTAGTGAACAGCTGGGCTTTAAATGGAATGCCGCCACTGGAAATCCCAGCAATGGTCAGTATAGCCACTGGCAAGTGCATGATAGCACGAGCATGGTCTCAAAGAGGTGAGCAGTGCAAAATTGTGTGAGATAGACCTCACAGCCAGCAAAGCTCCATGAAACTAGCCCAAAATTGATAAGTAGGCAATTTTTAGTAAAATTCCCTCCAACATTTAAATGCTGAAACAAACAATAAAATGTAGTCATGCCAGTTTCTAAAACAATCTTGGTTTTCTATTTGTTTTTGCTGCTTATAGACCAGGCAAATAATTGTGAAGTCATTGTTCAGCAAGGTAAATCAACTCATGGTCAGATCCTTTACGATGAAATACAGGCCATTACAATCTCTTTCCGTTATTCTTGCAAATGGCACTAAGAAGCTGTCGTGGAAAGAAGGCAACTCAACTTTGGGAGAAATTAAGTTGTTAACTATTGTTAAAAAAAAAGTCATGCATGAACTGGCACTCTTGGTAAACCAGCAACAATTGTATTCCTGAAATACCAGATGTGTACTTTATTATTGTGATCTCCACAATGTCAGTGCAGTTGGTTGAGGGTGCGAGTGAGAAGGCTGTCTGCCAGTAAGTTCTATTTAAAGCAAGTTATGTTATTATTTAAGTGAGCTATGCTGTAAGTAAAGTATAACAGTGATGTGTATTCCCCCTGCATTATGTTTCTATTGCTTAGTGTGTGCTTTTACATTGATGATGTGGATCTCTTGATCAACACTCTTGGTCCCAAAAGTACCAGTTAATAAAAAGCTTGCTGATATTTGGAATTTTTGAGAATCAGTTCAGTAAATAAACACAATTTCCCCAGCCTCTTTAAACAATCTTAGACAGTAACTACAATTCATTATTTGAATTCCTGCAGTTTTAAACCAATACTGTCAGAGAAGCTATCACTTCCAAAATGAACTGGCAAACCCTAACATATTACACTTTATCCCAACATTACCAGATTGTTTACGGAAAATAATACATCTGAGATCACAACAGTTCCATTACACAACAATTAAATATTACAAGGCATTAAATGACGTTGAAGTGGAAGATCAGCCAGCAGCTGATGAATGGTAGGGTGGGCTCAAAGGGCTGACTGACCGACTCCTGCTTTCATTTCTTATGTTTGTTTGAATTGCTCTATGGCTGGTCCCACTCAATTTCTGGTCAATGTCAACCTTCAGGCTGTTGATAGTGGGGGAATTAAGCAATGGTAGTGACATTGAATATCTTGGGACAATGTTTAGATATTTTCATTTTGGAGATGGTCATTACCTGCCATTTAGACTCAGAGATTCATAGAACACCTACAGTGGGGAAGCAGGCTGTTTTACCCATCAGGTCCACAGGAAGCGCATCCCACATAAGGGAAACCAGAGCACCTGGAGGAAACCTACACAGACATGAGGAGAACGTGCAAACTCCACACAGACCGAGGCTTGAATCGTACCTGGGTCCCTGGTGCTAGCTACTGAGCCACTGTGCCGCCATTTGTGTGGCAAGAATGTTATTTGCAACTTATCTGCCCAAACCTGAACATTGTTCATGTCTTACTGCATATGGTCACAGATGTCTCAGTATTTGAGGAGCTGTAAATGGTACTGAACATTGTGTGATCTCAGCAAACATCCTTATTTCTAACTTTATGATGGAGGGAAAGTCATTAATGATTGGGCCTAGGACAGGACTTGTGGAACATCTGCAATGATACCCAGGAATGAGATGGCTGACCTTCAACCAACAGAATCTTCTTTCTTTGTGCTAGCTTTGACTCCAATCAATGAGGAGCTTAGTCCTGATTCCCAGTGACTTCAATTTCGTTAGTACTCATTCATGTCACACGGCACCAAATTCTGTCTTAGTATCAAGGATAGTCACTGAGATTTAATCTCTAGGATTTAGCTTGTTTGCCAATGTTTGAACCAAGACTAATGAGGTCAGGGGTTGAGTGGCCTGGCAGAGTTGCAACTGAGCATCAAAGAGGTGGATTTTCCAAATTCATTCATGAGATGTGGATGTCACCCATTAGGTCATGTTGTCCATTCTTAATTGTCCAGACAGCTTTTAAGAGTCATAGAAATACAGAAACTAGGAGCATTCAGCCCTTTGAGGTTGCTCCACTATGCAAAATGTCCATGGCTGATCCTCTATCTCAATGGCACTTTCACCTGATACCCCTTAATGCCTTTGAAATCTCAAAATGTAGCTATTTCTTTCTTGAATGTATTCAATGAGTTGGCCTCCATAGCCTTCTGTAGTAGAGAATTCCAGAGGTTTACTACATTTTGAGTGAAGAAATGCTCCCTCATTGAAATGTTTCCTAAATGGTTTATCCCATATCCTGAGATTGAAATCCTCAGTTTTAGATTCCCCAACCAGGGAAACATCTGCTCTGTATCTAGTCTATCCAATCTGTTCGAGCTTTATAGTTTCAATTATATATTTCCCCTCTCATTCCTCTAAGCTCCTGTAAATACAGGGGATAGGTTGAATCAATCGTTCCTGAAAGGATAGTTCTGCCATCTCAAGTCTTAGCCTCATGAACCTCCACAGCACTCCCTCTGTGGTAAGTATATCCTTTCTTAGATGAGGAGACCAAAACGACACACAATATTCTCAGTATGGTCTCACCAAGAACCTGTATCACCAAGTATTCAGTGGGTATTTAAGAGACAACCTAATAGCTGTGGGTCTGGAACCAATATTTAGGCCAGTCCAGGTAAGAGTAACAGATTTCTTTCCTTGGCAGACATTAATGAACCTGATAGGTTTTCTGCAATAATCGCTGATAGTTTAATTGTCACCATTATTGATATTAGCTTACTGTCCTGACCTACCTTTTCTAACTCTCCTTTTGTGGATGAGATTTTACTTTGAATCATAGTTGGGATAACAAACACTAGAAAATATTTTAAACTTTTGCCAATAACTGATTAAACTGCATTATTTTTTCATAATTTACAATTGTTAATAAAATTGTAGGAAAGCCTTGTGTACTTCTTGTAAACAAAATTTTGTTATTAAGATTGAAAAATGTATAACAATAATGTGGACCACCTAACAAAGCACTTTACTGCACAAATGTTATAATGCAATTGTGGACTGCACCATTTTTGCAATAAATGGTTCAATGAGAATTGAGAAAATTCAGCAAATCTCTCCATGTATCAAGGAACATTGTTGTAATCCTGCTATGCTTGCTTGGAAAACGTGAACTGTACAATGCATGTGTAATATTGCCTCATTGGAGCAAACTGATGAACCAAGCTGGTGAAATTATACCTGTGATTTCTCAGGTTTTGTTTTGTTTTCACAAGTCTGAACAACTCATCTCAGCCTCAAAACGCCTCTTCACCAAACTTCAATTTGTTTTATTTGTATTATTATGGCGAGGTGAAGAGAGATCACATACCCACTTGGTCAGTTCACGTTTATCTTTTTAAGCAGGTAGCCATTGCAGTTCACTTAAACTAACAGGTTACAACATCAAAAATGAAGGAAGCCAGTTCCAAGGTTACCTTGAGTAAAAAGCAGGGTAAGTGATGGCCTAGGCAGCATCCAAGGCCATTCCTGAAGAAGGGCTCATGCCCGAAACGTCGATTCTCCTGCTCCTTGGATGCTGCCTGACCTGCTGCGCTTTTCCAGCAACACATTTTCAGCTCTGATCTCCAGCATCGCAGTCCTCACTTTCTCCTAAGTGATGGCCTAGCATATTGTCACTGGACTGTTAATCCAGAGACCCAGGCAAAGTCCAGGGGACCTGCGTTTGAATCCTGTCACAGCAGATGGTGGAATTTTAAATCAATAAATCTGGAGTTAGAAGTCTAATGATGACTGCAAAGTCCATCTGGTTCACTAATGACCTTTAGGGAAGGAAACTGCCATCCTTGCCTGGTCTGACTTACTGTGTGACTCCAGACCCACAGCAATGCTGTTGATTCTTAACTGCCCTCTGGGCAATTAGGGATGGCTAATAAATGCTGACCTAGCCAGTGATACCCATTTCCTGTGAATTAACTTTTTAAAAAATGGGATTTCATGAAGATTTTTGGTACCTGGAAAAAGTGTGGCAAAATACACACACAGGAACAGATGATGTTCTTACACAGATCCAACTCTTTAACTTCAGTTTTGAAGAAGAGTCACTGGACCTGAAATATTAACTCTGATTTTCCTCCATAGATGCTACCAGACCTGCTGAGTTTTTCTAGCAATTTCTGTTTTTGTTTCAAATTTCCAGCATCTGCAGTTCTTTTTGTGTTTTTATTTAGCTGCTGTCTGGTTTCCTCTGTAATGGCGACACTGTCAATACCCTAGAAGTCTTAATAACTCACTGTTGTCATTCCAAGTTACTTTTCATTTCTGAGCTGGAGGTTGAAAGAGAAAAGAGCTTGTGTATCTCGTAATACCTATGTTGCTTTCTCTGCCTGCCACTCAATCAAAGCAAGCTACTGAAATAGTGTGCTTCTAATTAAATCTGTTGGACTATAACCTGGTGTTGTGTGATTTTTAACTTTGTACACCCCAGTCCAACACCGGCATCTCCAAATACTGAAATATAGTTCATTTGTGTATTCCCACTCTTGCTCATTGTCTTTTTCAAACTGAACACTCTGCACACTTTAGCTTTTCATCTTCAAGATGTAAAGTTATCATGTGAACATGAATAAAACAAAAGATGCAAATTTCTTGATGCATTTCTGTGTTTCAAGGCATCTTGATTAAAATGCTATTCTGAGGCAGCTGGATTTGTATATTCAATGTGAATTGCCTGTGTTTGCCATGTGATCATAACAACCAGCAGTATTCTTTTCTAAAGTCTCAGATTATAAAGTCATAGAGTCTTATAGCACAGAGACAGACCCTTTGGCCCAAACTGTTCCATGCCAACCAAAATGTCCACCTATGTTAACCCCATTTTCTTGACTTGGCCCATATCCTTCTAAACCTTTCCTATCCATGTATTTGTCCAAATGCCTTTTAAATGTTGCTAATATAACCACCTCAACAACTTCTACAGGCAGCTCATTCTATATGCATACCACCCTCAAGTCAAATGAAGAAAGTTGAATATTGAAAGTGCCTTTTCAATATGTTAGTAAGAATATATTTATGTTGCCATTTCAATAATGCTCCCATGTTTAAATTTCCATCTTTGGAAAATGATGGAATGTTTCAACAAAACTAGAGAAGCAACACCCAGTTTTCATCTTCAGCACTTTACAGCTTTAGGGACTCTACATTGAGGTCCACAACTTCAGTATTTACCTCTGCTTACATTCACAAACGTCCAGTCGCTCCGCCACTAATGCACAGTAGCAGCAGTGTGTTCCGGTTACAAGATGCACTGCAGAAATTCACCAAAGCTCCTTAAACAGAACCTTCCAAACTTACAATCATGACCATTTCAAAGGACAAAAGTAGCAATAGAATTTCTCAAAATTCTACATTCTTGTTACGTTTCTGTCTTCCAATTTATTTTTTTAAAATTCTGCAATCTGTCAGAGAAATACTATCACCTGCAGGTTCCCCTCCAGGCCATTTACTATCTTGATTTGGAAATATATTGGTTTTTCTTTAGTGTTGCCAAGTCAAAATCCTGGAATTCTCTCTCTAACTGCATTGTGGGTCTACGTACACCAAATGGACTGCAGCAATTCTAGGAGGCAGATCATCACCACATTCATTACTGAAAGGAAATTAATGCTGGTCCAGCCAACAAAGCCCACATCCACTAGATGAATTTAAAAAAAGAGCCATATTATGGCCACCACTCATATAGTAACAACTAAACCAGTAATTATATTCTTCACCTCCTGGAACAGATGTTTAATTTCAAGTCTGAGAATGAGATGAAGTGGTTTAAAATTGTATAGAATTTTTAAGCAAAATAAATGAAAATCACCATGGATGGGAGAAGCCTTTAAATCTTGCATTTTTCATTTTTAAAATTAATTTGGTAATATAAAATCAAGCAATTATAAATGATGACTTATTTTGTAAAAATTCAAAAGATATATATTAAAGTTTCAGGGCATTGGTAACATTGTAACTATGATCAAGACAAAAATGTTATTATTTAACACATTTGTAAATTTATTATGTATATTACTGATGTCAGTATTTTCAGTAATAAGGTTTATTTGGGTAGAATGAACTATCTGTGGGATATTGTCAGTATTATTCCTATGCTAATATGTAAAGAGAGTTTTCTCAAAATTCTATATTCTTTACTACGTTTGAGTCTTCCAATTTATTTTTTAAATTCTGTAATTTGTCATTGTTGCAGCTTCTATATTTTTTAAAACTAGTCAGAGGAGAAAATGTCTTTTAATGTAAGTAAAATGTGTCCACAAGACGAATCATATTTTATGGTATTAGTTGTGGCACAGTAGTTAACACTTACCTTGAAGTCAACAGAGGTTGTGCTTTCATTGTCCCATGCCAGACACTTGAACAGTAAAATGTGGCTGAACTTTCAGGATGGATACTGAGACAATATTAGGTGAAAGTGGGTACTGCAGATGCTGGAGATTACAATCAAGGTTAGAGTGATGCTGGAAAAGCACAGCAGGTCAGGCAGCATCCGAGGAGCAGGAAAATCAACATTTCGGGCAAAAGCCCTTCATGATTCCTGTTTTGTCAGAAGTGTCATCTCTCATTTGAGATTTTGCCCCCTGAATAAATGTTAAAGATCCCATAGACCATTCAAAAAAAAAATCAAGAAAACTTTGAAGAAGACTAATGATTTACCTTTCATGTATCCTAAAAGATTATTTTCTCACTAATAAATTATTTCCTATTTCATTACACAACTTCAACAATGAAAAGTAATTTAACAAATCTTTGCAAATATGCACACTTGACATTATATTAAATGGCTTTGTTAAAGTACCTCCATGAAGCAAATTTCACAGCTGGTTTACGAAGGCTACCTAATCTCCTCATATGTGGTGCTGTACTGTCAGGTTGTGGACTGTTTGATCCAGTCTGACACTCACAAAAAGTCAGAAATTAATACTTCAGACACTATTTTTGGATCAGAAATCTTCGGTCTGCTGCTTAATCAATGCTCTTAAAGTAGAGCCCTAAATACAGGTTTTGTATCATATGTTCCATGTTCTCCATTTCTGGTAAATGTTCACCTCATTTGACTTACATTGTAGTTGTTCATAGTAATTCAAAAGAAACTCTGCAAAATTCACTATTTCACTCCTCTGATATGTATTCCTTCTTTAAATGGAACCACTTTATATTTTCACAGTGCTTCTCCGACGACCCAGAAATCCATCATAAATCAACAGGTAAAAAATGTAGATTCTAACCTTAACTCCTTCTGATCAATGATACAATTTATTATTATATCATATGATACCATAACACCCTTCAGCATTATAAGAGATCGTCATTTCAACAGAAGTTCCGAAAACACTTCCACTTCCTATCAAATCTATCATTTTGAATAGAACAGGAAATCAGAATTACTGTGACCTAACCCTACTTACTCAGGCATTTTTATTTTTATTTTTTGAATCATGAGGTTATATTTCACTTCTTCTTTATGTACAGGATGTGTGTTTAAACTAAGTTATAGATACCAGAATAAAAACATCTTCCCATTGCCTTAGCCCAACCACAATCCTGTCCCAAACCATGGGTATGGGATCATTACCCAATCACATTCCCATCTCAGCAGTAGCAGTGCAACAGGGATGCCATTGCAGCAAGTCATGCACAACCTCAAGGTGCAAGGACATTTTATAATGGTGGGTTTAAGCCAGCTGAGTTAAACATTTAAGGTGGGCTGCTATTTTCATTGTTTTCTCCCATACTGGTAGGCCCAGAATGAGACATTCATTATTAGACATTTAGCTCTGTGATTAAATATTTAGAAATGCTTTTATTATTTTCTTTTTGGCATAATACATTTGCTAGGAGAGAGCACTTGAATGACTTCAATATTTGCACAGTACATGCTACATTTCCTGTCTCACATTCAGTCTTTCTTATTAGGATACTCCTTGACATATAAAGAAAAAGTACGTTACGTAAATATTGCATTTCTCAGTTGTTTAGACAACTCCTTCCCATTTTTAAAAAAATACATAAAAGAATATCCATTAAGGAATAATGCATCAAAGCTATTATAAAGAGGTGAGTGCGGCACATATTGAACAAGCTGAGCAAATATCAGAAAAGCTACTGGTTGAAATAATGCATTTAAAAAAAATGGATCACTATACGCACTTAGAAGTTATAGTGAGAATTCAAAGATTTTCCTGTGCATAGTATAAAGCCTAAATAATAATTTGCTTCAACATTTTCCAGTTTGCAAACCTGAACAGGAATCCCTTTACACTTACAATTTACAATGTGGTGCAGTTGTCAGGTTAATGCTGGATTTTGATCTGACCATAGATGAAATAGTTCTCCTAAGGAGACCTGGTGTAAAGCAGATGATTTAAAATCTTTGTTTTGGAAGCACAATGAAGGAAGCATTACTTTTATTGTGGAGTAGAAATTAATGCACATTTCACCCATTTCTTGGGTGTAAAATAACTTAATTGATCATAAAATTATCTATTCAATCAGTAGGGATGTGGAGAATTTGCTATTTAAACTGTTAGGGTTGTTACCTCTCAAGATACAGTTGAATTATTTGAGTCTCATAGCAAAAGGAAACAAAATCCAAGTTTGCATTGGAGCGTGAACAATGTTACCATTTTAATCTTTTTGACTGACTGCACCATAAAAATATACATGCAATATTGCATTGTATAATGATTTATTAGCTGGTTTAACACAATTGTGTTTAAGACTATTTCATGCAATTATAAAGATGATCTGTAAGTGTTACAGATCTCTCAGCTAGTCTGGGCTGCTGGAAGGAATTGAGTTATTGCAAATGGTTGAAGATTGATAACCAACCTGTATGGACACATACAAATGTACCTTCCTTAGGCATCAAGATCTAAGCGGGACTCAAGTGAGGAGCTTCTGACTGCGCTACAAACTCCTAAACTTGCCTGACAAACCTCCAAATAGCAATCTCCATCATGGGGAATATGAAATGGAAGGCAGATGATTTCCCAGAATGAGCCCTGAGGGTGTGTTACACTCAAGGTATTGTTGTTGACGAAAGATCAGGGAGCATTTTAACAAGAAGAGTTGCATAATCCAGATTTTCATTTGGGTAGCCTGCTTGATACTGGACAATTATTAAAAACAAGTGAGTTGGATACCAAGATTTGCTAATCCTAACCCTAAACCTAACCCTAAGCTCCCTTACCGAGTTAAGAATCCTTGTTTGAGTATTATATGAAGAACTACATAGCAGCAGAGCTTATAATTCAACTGCGAAAACAAAGCTGATTCCTGACTGCAGCAGTAAAAGTCATGATGGATTTAGAGTCATAGAGTCATATAGATGTAACAATATGGAAACAGACCCTTTGGTCCAACTTGTCCATGCCAACCAGATACCCCAACCAAATCTAGTTGCACCTGCCAGCACCTGGCCCATATCCCTCCAAACCCTTCCTATTCATATACCCATCTATATGCCTTTTAAATGTTGCAATTGTGCTAGCCTCCACCACTTCCTCTGGCAGCTCATTCCATACATGTACAACTCTCTGCGTGAAAATGTTTCCTCTTAGGTCTCTTTTATATCTTTCCCATCTCACTCTAAACCTATGCTCTCTATTTCTGGACTCCCCCAATCACAGGGAAGAGACTTTGTCTATTTATCCTATCCATGCCTCACATTATTTTATAAACCTTTAAAGGGTCACACCTCAGTCTCCGACGCTCCAGAGAAAATAGCCCCAGCCTATTCAACCCCTCCCTATAGCTCAAATCCTCCAACCCTAGCAATATCCTCGTAAATCTTTTCTGAACCCTTTCAGGTTTCACAACATCCTTCCAATAGGAAGGAGACCAGAATTGCATGCAATATTCCAAAAATAGCCTAACTAATGTCTTGTACAGCTGTAACATGACCTCCCAACTCCTCTACTCAATACTCTGACCAATGAAGGGAAGCATACCAAACACTTTTTTCACTATCCTATCTACTTGCAACTCCACTTTCGAGAAGCTATGAACCTGCATTCTAAAGTCTCTTTGTTCAGCAACACTCTCTAGGATCTTACCATTAAGTGTATAAGTCCTGCTAAGATTTGCTTTCCCAAAATGTGGCATCTTGCATTTGTCTAAATTTAACTCCATCTGCCACTTCTCAGCCCATTGACCCATCTGGTCAAGATCCTGTTGTAATCTGAGGTAACCTTCTTCATTCTCCACTACACTTCCAATTTTGGTGTCATCAGCAAACTTACTACCTATACCTCTTATGCTACCATCCAAATTATTTGTATAAATGCCAAAAAGTAGTAGACCCCGCACTGATTCTTGTGGCACTCCATTGGTCACAGGCCTCCAGTCTGAAAAACAACCCTCTACCACCATCCTCTGTCTTCTACCTTTGAGCCAGTTCTGTACCCAAATGGTTAGCTCTCCCTCTATTCCATGAGATCTAACCTTGCTAATCAGTCTCCCATGGGGAACCTTGTCGAACGCCTTACTGAAGTCCATATGGATCACGTGTACTGCTCTGCCCTCATCAATCCTCTTTGTTACTTCTTCAAAAACTTAATCAAGTTTGTGAGACATGATTTCCCATGCACAAAGTCATGTTGACTATCCCTAATCAGTCCTTGCCTGTCCCTCAGGATTCCCTCCAACAACTTGCCCACCACCGACGTCAGGCTCACTGGTCTACAGTTCCCTGGCTTATCCTTACCACCCTTCTTAGACAGTGGCACCACATTAGCTAACCTTCAGTCTTCCGGCACCTCACCTGTGACTATTGACGATACAAATATCTGAGCAAGAGCTGGAAATGTGTTGCTGGAAAAGCGCAGCAGGTCAGGCAGCATCCAGGGAACAGGAGAATCGACGTTTCGGGCATAAGCCCTTCTTCAGGAATGTCATTCCTGAAGAAGGGCTTATGCCCGAAACGTCGATTCTCCTGTTCCTTGGATGCTGCCTGACCTGCTGCGCTTTTCCAGCAACACATTTCCAGCTCTGATCTCCAGCATCTGCAGACCTCACTTTCTCCTCTGAGCAAGAGGCCCAGCAATCACTTCCTTAGCTTCCCACAGAGTTCTAGGGTACATCTGATTAGGTCCTGGGGACTTATCCATTTTTATATGTATCAAGATATCCAGCACTTCCTCCTCTGTAATACGGACATTTTTCAAGATGTCATCAACTATTTCCCTACATTCTATATCTTCCATGTCCTTTTCCACAGTGTTTGAATGCAACCAAAAAAGAAAATCTACAGCTTAGTCCAAAAAGGACATGCAGGGTAACTTTTTTACACAGAGAGTGGTTTGTATGTGGAATGAACTGCCAGAGGAAGTAGTGGATGCAGATACAGTTACAATATTCAAAAGACATTTGGATAAATACATGAATAGGAAACGTTTGGGCTAAATGCAGGCAAGTGGGACTAGTTTGGTTTGGGAATCTGTTTGGTGTGGACTAGTTGGATCAAAGGGTCTGTTTCCAGGCTGTATGACCCTATGACTCTATAACTCCAGCCAAAGGAAAAACTATACATTCCTGAACATCCACAATATCATGGTCTAGAAAACTCAAATTTAAGAGCTGAAGAAATCTAAATCCCCAAATATGGCATTGTATCAGCTGAACAAGATTGGGTTGTGCCAAATTGTAAATGTTTTCAGATTTCCTTACTTTGAAAAAGAGCACCTCAGAAAGAATTTGCTGACTTTTGAGAAGGATAGGTTCACTGGAGTGACTTCAGTACAAAAGGGTTAAATTATGCAAGAGGTTGCATAGAATTGACTGGTATCCCACTGAATGTAGAAAATTAAAGGTGACATGATTGTGGTTTAAAATATGACCAAAGAAGTTGAAAGGACTGACAGAGGGAAAGTAGATCTGGAGGATGCAGTGTGGAGATTGGAGTGGGGGAGGAGGAGGTAATAGTATCTAGAACTGTGAGCATAATCCTATTCAGGGATGATGTCAAAAAGAAGGGTCAGAAAATTAGAAATTAGGAACTGTCTGCCCCAGAAAGCAGAAGGTTTATGGGTTGCCAGCACTTCACGCATGATGACAGGCAGCTCGCTAACTGAAACATGGGAAATTTAGTAACTTCCTTCAGAGCCCTTCAGCTGAAAATGTGCACTTAAAGTGGGAAGGAAGGAAACATGGTGGGACTTACAATTCCTCACTTCTGGCCTACAAATATATATTGGTGCTTAGAATTAGTTTGCAATACGCAAAGCCAGTAAGGGTTTGTGACAGAGGTAAACCTGAAAGCATTACTACATGAGGAAATGCGTCCAATTTGATGAGTGCCTTTGTACTGCCACAGATCCTCGTGCATAATTAAACTGGGGAATGGGGGAGGGAGTTACATTTTGACTCCATGTGCCAGTATAAAACAGGTGATAATGAGCCAGCAGTCTGTTAAACATATCGCCCAGCTGCTGACACACTATCACATAGAGCCGAGATCTGCTCTCTGCAGCGAGGAGAAAAAGTACTATAGGATTGAAAATGCAAATGACTAAACATGAGTGATTGATAAGGCAGCTGGTTGCAGTCTGCTGGTGACTTCATTATCAGATCAGCACTTGAAAATTCAGGAAATTTCTCAGCTTTTTTATTTTCTGGAATGGGTAAGCTGAGCCCATTAGCAGACTTGTTTTTGTTGGCTAGGGCTGGTCAGACAGGCTCTCAGAAGTTCATCTTGCCATAAATGTAACCATTTAACTTGGTAATAGCCAGTAGTTTAAAAGCGATTAGTAAGTGGAGCTGTTTATCACAATAAGCAATGTCTCTACAACATCGGCCTGACACAGACATATTCCAGAAACAGGAATCACTGCTATCTTCTAGCTCCTCACCAATCTGAAAACATTGATTTGACATCTGTGTTCAATTGGACCATAATTTATTCTGGCAGGGCATCAAAAACATGTGTGATTGGTTAGACTTGTCCATACAACTCAGTTTTTAATATATTTTTGCATGGCTGGTTGTGGTATAGCAAGAAACATTGGGCATCTGGAATTTAAGAGCAAAGAGGAAGTAACAGTGCATTTCCTTAACCAACTAGACTAGAGCACTGTAAAGTGAACTGCAAAAACTGAACAGGAAATGCACATAAGAGCAAATAAGGGTGAATTCTATGTGAATTCAGGTACAGGAAGGGAACTCAAGGGCAGATTCTAACTGTTTGGCCAGAGGTGGGGGTGTGGATTCACGTGCAAGTAGTGGTGAAGGTTAATTCCCAAAAATATTGGTGATTTTCAGACAGAAACAATGATCTTGCTCACTTTCACATTTTACCCCATGCGTTGAGAGGCATGTGGGAAACCCCCAAGGAAATATTGATTCAGTTGTGTAAATATTTAAAGTTAATTCTACCATTAACCCAGAATTCTGGCTTTGACAATTCTAGCTCTTCGTGGGTAAGAGTACAGCAGTAACTCATTGACCAATGAAGCTGACAGGTTAGGAAATCTTTAAAATGTGCAGCTT
Source organism: Chiloscyllium plagiosum (assembly GCF_004010195.1). Taxonomy (NCBI): domain Eukaryota; kingdom Metazoa; phylum Chordata; class Chondrichthyes; order Orectolobiformes; family Hemiscylliidae; genus Chiloscyllium; species Chiloscyllium plagiosum. The sequence goes on from NC_057713.1 coordinate 121,548,452, forward strand.
TGCTGCTTTGTGAAATGCTTGTGCCCACAGCACAAGCACTTGTTCCGAGGGCATATTTTCATTGGTTTACAGGGATTTTCATCTGTTTGGAAGGCCTTTCATTTATAATTGACTTTGTCCATTTTGATCTAAATTTCATGCTTTCACTGCAGCATGGGGAATGTTTATATAATCTACTTCTGACAAAGAACAAGAGGACTACTCACACCAACACTAACAGCACCAACAGAAGGAAAATTATGAAGGTAACAAATTCCTTCTCCATAGCTACCTGCAAGTGCATAGGATGGAAGGGGTAGATACAGAGCTCCATCTCACTCAAGTGGATCAACTTCCTAAACATAATGGAGCTACACAGCAGTAGGAAGATCAGGCTTTCAAGGCAGGTTATAGCTGACATCAGTAAACTCTTGGAACAAGATCTTTTTCCAAATGTTCCAGGCATTGTCAATGGCCATCAATCTCAATTCAGCCCAAAATATTTTCATCTCCAACTCCTGCAAGGAATCTGGCTGTTAAACCTGCCACATTTCACAATCTGTTGCCTTCAGTGACAGACTGGTACAGAAAAGATTTACAAGGATGTTGCCAGGTTGAAGGGTTTGAGCTATAGGGAGAGGCTAAATAGGCTGGGACTGTTTTCCCTGGAGCATCGGAGGTTGAAGGGTGACCTAACAGAGGTTTATCAAATCACAAGAGGCATGGATAGGGTAAATAGACAAGGTATTTTCCCCACAATAGGGGAATCCAAAACTAGACAGCATAGGTTTAAGGTGACAGGGGAAAAGATATAAAAGGAAACTATGGACAACTTTTTCATGCAGAGGGTGGTGCGTGTATGGAATGAGCTGCCACAGGAAGTTTTGAAGGCTGATACAAGTACAACATTTAAAAGGCATCTGGATGAGTACATAAATAGGAAGGGTTTAGAGGGATATGGGCCAAGTGCTGGCAAATGGGACCAGTTTAATTTAGATCTGGTTGGAGTGGACGAGTTGGACTGAAGGCTCTGTTTCAGTGCTGTGGAACTCTATGACTCTATGATTCAATATCACCCTTGTCAAGGCTTGACTCTGTTGAAGCTAGTCAGATACAAAGTCTTACAATCGCTGCAGTGGCTGCATTCCCAAAGGTACAGAGTCAATACATGTGGCATCCACTCCAACAATATTCAGTTGCTATGTGACCACTGGAAAGCTTTTGTATCTATCTGTGTGAGGTGTCATGCAAGATGCCATGTCCTGAAGATTGTATCATCAGTGTGAGGGCAAATTCACCTGTAGGAGACAGAAGCTCAGTGAGTTTATCAGAGAATTTGGTTCAAAGTAACAATTCAACTAGTAAATCTTCATCCAGTTAATTTTTGGAGTAAAATTCAGATTCTGATCTCGATCTAATTACCTTTGAGTAAGTTACAATAGCCTAGTTAAACAGTCTGATAGTGGCCATAATTAATCACTCACCTGAAATCCTTTGATTACCATAGCAGGACATTAAGCTAAAACGTGACTTTTCATGGTTATTTCTCAGAAACAAATGTTTAAAATGCACAGTCAGTCAGGCACACGGTTGTTGTGAGGGAGACATCACCTGAGTGAAGCAGAGACTGACTAAATAAATCTGGAAACTTTGTTCAAAGTGGGAATTTAGTGCCGAGGTAGAAAGAGACACTTTTAATAAGGTTTATTATGAGAAGTAAAGTGCAGAGTGGGCATTTGGTGAAGGGTGGAGAGGAAGAGCTGTTTTTTTCTATCTTTCTCAGTGTGTTCCAATTGGTAAGAAGCTGCTATTAGGGACTGTCTTTAAATTGCTGTGAACTAGAAAAGTGCATTATTTTTAAAGAGATAGCTATAATTGTAATTCACCAAGTAAAAAGGAATAAGAGAAATTCAGGGCTATTATAACAAAGTAGCGTGTGCAATCTAAATCAGAATAAAGTTGAGATCAGAAAGCAAAGATACAGCAGCTCAACCCAGGCAAATGGAATGTCTGGCCTGTCATATTTGAGAAGTCATAGATCTTACCAGTGTCTTGCATGACCAAATGTGTAGGAAGTGTTACCAGCTACACAGACTTGAGTTCCAGTTTTTGGAGATCCAGTGGAGGTTGGAGTCACTGTAGTGTATCCGCAAAGCTGAGAGTTATATGGATAGCACAATTAGAAAGGTGGTTACATTTCCCCTTAAGGATGTGGGCCCTAAACTAAATGAGTAGCCACCAGGCAGCACAAGAGAAACAGGAAGGTATTGCAGGAGTTCCCTGAGGTCTCAACCAAAAAAAATCAATATTCCATTTTGGATGATGATGAGGGTGATGGTTGTAATAGGCAGACAGACAAATACAGCAGGCAAGTGCCAACTAAGGACGTTTTGTGAACTCAAAGCCGAAACCTGACAGAGGCAAGTCGGGGCATGTCACAGTTGATCTCTTTTTCTGACTCTATATAGGAAAAGGGCTCTTGGAGAATGAAAAAAAAAATTCCATAACCGGGGCATCACCATTGCAGAAGGAGAACAACAACTCTGAGTCAGGGCCTTGGAGACAATGACACTGAGTCGGGGGTTCAGAGAAGACAGCAGGAACACGAGAGCAGCATTCATAGGAAGGAGGAGCCTGAGCTCGGAGCTCAGAGAAGATGAACATAGTTGTGGAAAGAAGACCCTGAGCTCAGAGCTCCCAGAAGAGGAAGGTATCCATATTGAATGACTGAAGCCTGGCCAGCTCCTTCACCAGTGTGGGTAATTCCTAGATCTCAGTAATAAGCCTGAGTCATCCCTGTAGTAGATTCACAGAAATCATGATTTGGCTAGCTCTTCTGAATAGAGTAGAGTTGCACTAAATTTAAGTATCTTTATGGTGTTTACCTCAGTCAATCAAGTAAGGTTTTGGTTCCTTAAGGAAGTGCGGTAAGGAGAGGGGGAAGAAGAAAGGACAATGGACTTGTTATTATGGAGAATATTAAAGGACTAGTATATCTGTGGCTGTAGATATCACTACATGATGGTATGTTGCCTCCTTGGGTCAGGTTCAAGGATGTCAGAGTAGTTGCAGGACATACTTCTGAAAGGATGAACAGCCAGAGATCTACATTGGTACCAATGACTTAAATAGGAAGGGGGGGTGTGGTCCTGCAGTTTGAATTTAGGGAAGTATGTAGAAAATTAGCAATTAGCAAAGTCGAAAGCATGACCTCAAATGCATGTTCTGAGGAAGTGTTATATCAGACTCAAAACAGTAACTCTGTTTCGCTTTCCATAGATGGTTGAAAGACCTGTGGAATTTCTTCAGCACTTTTTATGTTTACTTCAAATGTGGGACTCTCAAAGTTACTCTTAATGCCTCGTGCAAGTGAGTACAGAGGCAGATGAAATGCATGGCTGGAAAAATGGTGCAGGAAGGAGACGTTTTGATTCTTCAGACATGGGATCAGATGCTGAGGAAGATGGCATTGGTACAAGTCAGACACATTGCACCTGAACTGATCTGGTACCGGGTTCCTTGCAGACGGTTTTGCTAGTGCTGTTGGGAGAGGTGTGGGAACCAAGAGAAAATATTAGGCAAGAATAGTGGTGTTCAGACAAGATTTCCAGATACAGATAGCATTAGCATACAGAAAAGGCGAAGTCAGAGTAAGTAATAAAATCTAAACCAGTGTTACCGTGTATGTATATGAATGCACAAAGAATAATAAAGTTATAGACATAAATTCCCATGTGGAAACATGAAGTTGTGGCCTACCTCAAAGAACAGCAAGATTAGGTGTTAATTATTCTTGGGCACAAGGCATTCGGAAAGGGTAGAAAAGGAAGACTAGGTGAAGGAGTGGCAGTATTGTTTAAGGAGAGCCATATAGTACTAGAAAAATAGGTTGTTTCAGAGGGTTCAAAGAAAAAATTAATATGACTACAGCTGCAGAATAAAAAGGGTGCAATTATATTGATCAGTGTAGTCTATAGATGACCAATTCGTGGAAAGGATTTAGAGGAACAAATCTTCCAGGAAATTACAGAGATGACAGCATTATAGGCTAGTTATAATGGAGGACATTAATTACCCGAATATAAACTGGGTTACTGATAGTGTAAGTGGTAGTAAGGGGCAAGGATTCCTAGTTGCGTTCAGGAGAATTTCCTATGACAGTATGTATCCAGCCCAACAGGAAAAATTGTCCTGTTTCCCTGGTTTTCGGAAATGAGGTGGACCGTATGGATCAAATTTCTTTATTTTAAATCATTCTAGGGATGTGGGTGTCACTGGCTGAGACAACATTCATTGCTTTTTCCTAATTGCCCAGAGGGCAGTTAAGTGTCAACCACATTGCTGGAGTCATATATAGACCAGACCAGGTAAGGATGGCAGATTTCCTTCCCTAAAGGACATTAGTGAACCAGTCGGGCTTTTCTGACAATTAAGAACAGTTTCACGGTCATCATTGGACTCTTAATTCCCGACAAGAGTGTGATGCTGGGAAATGACAGCAGGTCAGGCAGCATCCAAGGAGCAGGAGAATCTGCATTCGGTCAAAAGCCCTTCATCAGAAAATCTTAATTCCGGATATCAGTGAGAAAGTATGTTTGAGACAGTGATCAGTGATTGTAAGGTTTAGGATGATAGTGGAGAATGACACCAGTCAATCCAACGTGGGAACAATGGGCGACATAGTGGCTGATTGGTTAGTACTGTAAGCTCGCAGTACCAGGGATCTGGGTTCAATTCCCACCTTAGGAGACTGTGTTGTGGAGTTTGCATGTTCTGCCTGTGCCTGTGTGGGCTTCCTCTGGCTGCTCCGATTTCCTCCCACAATCCAAAGGTGTGCCAGTCAGGTGAATTGGCTATGCTCAATTGTCCATCGTGATATGTGCATTAATCAGGGGTAAATACTGGGTCGGGGAATGGGTCAGTGTGGACTTGTTGAGCCAAAGGGCTGTTTCCATACTGTAGGGAATCGAATCGAATCTAATCAACTGGAGTCGATCCAACCTCACTGGAGCAAGATGAAGCTGGGCAGGGTAGACTGGAACAAAGGTTAGGTGGAACCACTGTAGCTGACAGATTGGCTACCTTTAAAATGCAACTGTCTGTGTGGAGTTTGTACATTCTCCCCGTGCCGGCATGGGTTTCCTCTGGGTGTTCCAGTTTCCTCCCACAGTCCAAAGGTGTACAGTTTGGGTGAATTAGCTGTGCTAAATTGCCTACATTGTTTGGGGATGTGGAGGTTAGACGCATTAGTCAGGGGTAAATATAACGTAGGGGAATGAGTCTGGGTGGATTACATTTTGGAGGGTTGGTGTGGACTTGTTGGGCCAAAGGGCATGTTCCCACACAGTAGGGGTTCTAATTCTAATTCAAATGAGTCAGGTCAACCCAGCTGGTGGGGAGGCTTCTAGAAACAACTATTTGGGATAGAGTTAGTAGTTACATAGAAAAAGGTGGGTTGAATAGGAAGGACCAGCATTGATTTCCCAAGGATAAATTGTGTTTAACTAACTTAGTGGAGGTTATTTGAAGAGGTAACAGAAAGGGTAAATGAGAATGATGCTTTGATGTGGTGCACAAGGACTTCTAAAATGCACTTGAATAGTGTCATACATCAAACATGTGAGAAAGGTTATAGATCACAGAATAAAAGGAGTAGTAACAAAGTATATACAAAGTTGGCTGAGTCATAGGAAACAGAGAATAATGGACAATGGATATTTTTCTAGCTGGAGGAAAGTTTGTAGTGAAGTTCCCCATGGTTCAGAATTGGAACCCATAAATACATTATCCAGATCTTGGCATGCAGGGGACCATTTCAAAGTTGGCACATGATATGAAAGTTGGAAGAAGTGTAAACTGTAAGGAAGACAGGAGAACTTCAAAAGGACATTTACAAGCTGGTGGGTTGGGTGGAAAGGGAGCAGATGACGTTCAATGAAGGGAAATATGAGATGATGGTAGGAGGAACACAAATAGAAAATATAACAGGGAGCATGAAGACAGAGACCAATATGTATATTCACACAGATTGTTGAAGGTGACAGGACAGGTAGAGAGGGCAGATAGTAAAACATACAGTATCTTGGGCTGTATTAATAGTGGTAGAGAGTACAAGATCAAGCAGAGGATACTGAACTTGCATCAGGCACTTATTTGACCTCAGCTGGAGTATTTTATATTGTTTCAGTTGCCACACTATAGGAAGGAGAGAGTGCAGAACAGGCTTACAAAGAATGTTACCAAAGATGAAAAACTTCAGTTATGAGAATAGATCGGAGAGACTGGCACTGTTCTCACTGGAGAGAAAGAAGGCTAGGTGGAGACCTGATAGAAGTTTTCAAAATTGTGGGGGTGCTGAATAGATATGGAGAAACTGTTTCAACGGATCATTAATGAGAGGGCACAGATTTAAAGTAATTTGCAAAAGAGGCATGTGTGTGTTGAGAAAAAACTTTTTCACACAAGGAGTGGTTGGCGAGTGGAATGCAATGCCTGGAAATATGGTATAGACATGTTAAATTGAGGTTCTCAAGAAAATTAATTAAATAGAAATAGTGCGCAAGGGTTTGGCATAAAGGCAAGACAATGGCACTACATCATGATGCTCAATTGGAGAGCCAATGCAAATTTAGCGGGCTGAATGGCTTTCTTTTATGCACTAACAATTTTGTGATTCCTTTATTTTACACCACTCCCATCTCAGGGGTGCTTGCATTTCCACACAGATGGAGCAGAAGTTTCCTGACGCCCAGGTCTTCCTTCTGAGGATGACAGCTGTATGGAGCCCTACCACTGAGATGTACAAAAGGAGCCACACATCACAGGGACAACCATGAGAAAGCCATTGAGTTGCTGCCAGTGCAATTCAGATGCATGGACAAGTTTGGAGGTGCCATTGAAGGTGGTACCAAGAGGTATCAAAAATGGGAATAGTCTGCCATGCTTTGTTCAACATGGGACTGCAGAAAGAGGATGATGCAAACAGATGACATTGTCCAATCAGGTAGAGGAATCCGATGTGACCAGGATGATTTTAGCCGCTCACCTGGCTGTCCAAGAAACCAATAACAAGTTCATACAGGCATGCAAGATCTAATCTGAATGTGTAAGGAAGTCTTAAGTGACAATCCAGTACTAAACCCATCTGCAAGGACAAATTTCCTCAGCCATACATCCTTCCAACAAATTCACGCCCTTCACTATTCTTCCACTCTGCTCATACCATTCTTCCCAAGGCTAATGTCCATTTGAAATTCACGATGCAACAGTGGGAATGGAGGAGAAAGGAGAAATTAAATGAAGTGCTTGATTCACTGACGTTTCCACAGAAATAACAGGATTAACATTATCATAGATGCACAGGTGAATCTCATTGTGCAATTACAAAGTCTCCTTCTTCTCATTTGTATTACTTCTGTATGATGCTGTCCCTGTGACTGCAACAGAATTAGGGGCTTATTCCCACTGTTCTGACACATGAAATACGCAGAACATCCAAACACTGGCTTTTGGAGCCATTGAAGGAAGAGTAGACACCATTGTGTGACCAGGAGAGAATATATGGGGCTCTGGCTAAGGCAGTGAGAGATGGAGGGAGCAAAGGTTGAGAGTTTTGAGGCCTCAATTCTACTTTCCCAACTTCTGTATTCTTATAGCCCATGTCCCTGCTAGCCCCATCAGACTGTACTTATTCAGCAGCAAAGTGATAGAAGGTGCAATATTGTTAATGGTATCATGACCAGTGTGTATTTACCAATAACCTGATCACCCATGCTCAGTTTGCAGAGGCACTTAACTCTGGAAGTGAATGCAGCTTTGGTACAAGTATGAGCATAGAGCTGAATTCTAAAGATGAGATGAGAGTGACCGCCCTTGACATCATGGTACCATCTGACCATTTGTGGCATTAAGGAATCTTACCAAGATTGAAGTCAATGCAAATTGAGGGAAAATTCTTCACCAGTTAGATTCATACAAAGTCAAAAAAAAATGCTTGTAGTTATTGGAGATCAATCATCTCAGATCTGGGACAGTGATGCAGGCTTTCCTCAGGATTCTGTGTTAGACCAAACCATCTTGGTTGCTTCATCAATGACATTCTGTTTATCATAATTTCAGAAATGTTGATGTTTGCTTGCCAATAATTGCTGCGTTCAGAACTGTTCACAACTCCTCGGATACTGGAGTAGTCAATATCCATACGCAGAAGGAGCTAGTTAACATTTAAACATTAGTTAATCGTGTAAAGAACAATTGTTCCACACAAAAGTTAAGCAATGACCATCTCAAGCAACAGAGTATCACCTCCCTCTGATATTTATCATCATTGTTTAATGAAAGATCATGGACACACACTGCACCTGGTTCAGCTCAACAAATTGGGTGACAGCCATTATCTGGTAAATTTTTCAGGGCAACGTTTTAAAAAGAGCTTAAAACTCATACAACACTAGGTTATAATGCAACTGGTTTATTTGGAAGAAAGCTGGGCAGTTAACTTTTCACCATCATTGAACATGGTACATCTCCATAGTAATACCTCCACTTGCCAACCAATCAGGTTTTCCCGTGCCAATATAAATGTTGTTTCTCTTATCCCTTGGCATTTCTTGTTTATTGTCCAGCTAAGTGTTTTTGTCTTTCAGCGATACTCATGATTCTGCCTCTCTGCAATGCCAAAGGAGGTCAACTGATATAACTTAACAAATGGTTTGCAAGTTTTAAATATCTGTGACTCTTCCTATATTCCATTAGACAGCTGGCCAAGATTGAAGAAAGTGTTTTCAGTGTGCATTTAGCTTACTATCAACTGAGTCCAAACTTTGATTTTAAACATTCCAGTTAAGTAATACCCACAGTTGTCTAGCCATCTCTAACCAACTGGAAACTTGTTAGGCGGGCTGGGTGAGGCAGGCCAGAGGTATTTTTAAACACATCAAGAATTACAATCAAAGTGCTGATGCAGAGAAAAACCGTGAGAAAAGAACTAACCGCATGAATTTTAGTTGTAGTCCTTTGATAATCTTGACTTTTGTTTTTATAAATTCAGAGGATGAGAGTGCTAGGACAGCATTTATTGCCCATCCCTAATTGCCCAGAGGGCAGTTATGAGTCAACCATATTGCTGTGGGTCTGGAGTCACGTGTAGGTCAGACTGGGTGAGGATGACAGTTTCCCTCCCTGGAGGACATTAGGACTAGATGGATTTTTCTAACATTCAACATCATTAGACTCTGAATTCCAGATTTTTTTTTTATTGAATTCAAATTCCACCATCTGCTGTGTTGATGTGACTGTGCCATATCATCTACATTAAGCAGAGTTGGTTACTGATAATATTGCTTCTCGATTACACAATATAAAAATCCTGAAGTTCAAATTTGCAATGAATAGTGGCTGAGGCAATGGAGATATTGAAATGCCTTGATTGTTCCTTGATGTTTTCCCAATGTGTTCAGTTTAGAAACTAATGTCTGGATCCATGTATTCCTGCAAGTACAACATACACAACTTCCAACAAAAACAGAAATTACTGGAAAGACTCTAGCATCTGTGGAGAGAAATCAGAGTTAACCTTTTGAGTCTAGTGACCCTTCTTCAGGACTGATGGTAGCTAGGAAAATATTGGTATCTGTGCAGAAGATAGGGTGGAAGGAGGAGGGAGGAGTGAATGACAGTTGGAGATAGAGCCCAAACAGAGAGAAAAGCAGTTGGATAGGACTGGGTAAAGGTCAGCCTGAAAGCTGCTAATGGGGATCATTTGTAGCTGACAATGGGTTGTTGGTGGTGGCAGTCCATGTGATGTTAAGACTTGGTGTTGGGGTAAGGGTTTCGAAGAAGGTGGTTAATCCCTAAGATTGTTGAACTCGATATTAAGTCCAGAAGGCTGCAGAGTCCTCACATGGAAAATGAAGTGCTGTTCTTTCAGCTTGCACTGAGCTTCTGCAAGCTGCATTTCCCTCAGATGCGGGCGGTCATTGATTGTAACCAAGTAGCCATCAAGCTACTGACTGAACGGGATGGCTAGGTGGCTCAGTAGTTAGCACTGCTGCCTCACAATGCCAGGGACCTGGGTTCGATTCCAGCCTGGGGCGACCATCTGTGTGAAGTTTCCAAATTCACCTCATGTCTGCATGGGCTTTCTCCAGGTCCTGTGGTTTCTTTCTACAGTCCAAAGATGTGCAGGTAGGTGAATTGGCCATGCTAAATTGCTCATAGTGCTCAGGGATGTCCAGGTTTGGTGCACGAGTCAGGGGAAATGTAGAGTAATAGGGTTGGGGAATGTGGCTGGGTGGGATACTCTTCAGAGGCACTGTGTGGACTTGTTGGGCCAAATGACCAGTTTCTACACTGTTGGGATTCTATTGATTCATATGAGCAACCAGGGCAATCCCTTCATAGAAAGGGATTTCACATACAAAATGTCCAACTGGTTTGTAACCACAAAAGACATTTCATGCAGGTGGATGCCCTGTATCTTGGTAGCTGCCAAAGCTAGTTCAAGCTCAGATAATCAAAGGTGCTGCAAATCATTTTGGCATCTGAAAAATTAAAGAACTACAGCAGAAACTGAAACACCTGATCAGCGGATCCAGACACTCTATACAGTCAACACAGGAATTCTTAGACATCATCAAAAATATACACATAGACAAGGAAGAAACTATGGTCTCATTCGATGTAACGGCACCATTCACCTCTATCAACAAAACCTTAGCCAGAGAAACAATAGCCAACCTACTGGACATACAGAATAGACAGCAAGACGGTGAACCTATCAACAAAGACTGCATACTCAAACTACTGGACCTGTGCCTCACAACACACTTCACATTCAACAATCAAATATATGAACAAATCAATGGCACACCCATGGGCTCACCCACCTCTGGACTCATAGCAAAAGCTGTAATGCAAAGATTAGAACAAACAGTCTTACTGCAAATTCAACTGAAACTCTGGGTCAGATACGTGGACGACACCTTTGTAATCATTAAAAACACAGAAATAGAGAAAACACACCGGATCATCAACGCCACACTCACAGGAATCCGATTCACCAGAGAGGAAGAAAAGGACAACCAACTCCCATTCCTAGACGTGATGGTACAGAGAACACCGAATGGAGAATTCACCACAAAGGTATACAGGAAAGCCACACACACAGACCAAGTCCTGAACTACGAAAGCAACCACCCCAACACACACAAAAGAAGTTGCATCAAGACACTGTTCAAAAAGGCCACAACACACTGCAGTACACCAGAACTGCAAAAACAGGAAGAAGAACACCTCGACAATGTATTCGCCAAAAACGGATACCCCCGCAATTTCATCAACAGATGCNNACCAATGTAGTGTACAAAATCCCATGCAAGGACTGCACAAAACACTACATAGGAAAAACAGGAAGACAGCTAACGATTCACATCCATGAACATCAACTAGCCACGAAACGACATGACCAGCTTTCCTTAGTAGTCACAGATGCAGATGACAAGCAACATGAGTTTGACTAGGACAACACTACTATTATAAGACAAGCCAAACAGAGAACAGCCAGGGAATTCCTAGAGGCATGGCACTCATCCACTGATTCAATCAACAAGCACATTGACCTGGACGCAATATACCAGCCACTGCAACGGACAGCTGGAACTGACAACCAGAAGCGGCAGATTCAAACCACTATAAATGCCGGAGGACACATCACAGAAGCGCTTCACAGGAGGCTCCCAAGCACTGAGGATGTCACCTAGACAGGGGACGAAACGTCTGCAACACAAATTCCCAGCTCGGCGAACACAACCACAACAACGAGCACCCGAGCTACAAACCTTCGCACAAACTTTGAATACCAATATTTTGAGTAGCAATTAACTGCACGAAAGTAAGACGTTGAGACATTTGCTTAACACACAAATTATTTGAAAGTGATGCAAACACAATTAAGTATGACATATTTAACAGAGACAATATACAAGTCCTTTAGGATTCACTTCTTAAAATAAATCAATTTACTAACTGTAAGCTGATTAATAGGGTACACTATTTTTGCTAAAGTCTCCCTCAAAGGCCTTTGTTACAACAGAAAAATAATACCAGGTCAAAAAATACTGCAGCAACAGGGAGTTTCCTCATTAGCTATTTCTCAATGAATAGCCTAAAAAGAGTTCATTTTGCTGACCACAGATTTCTCACTAAATATATCGAATTCTCCATTAGATTTAAAAGTCAAAACTGTTTTTAATGTGATGAATCCTAGAAAGTAATAAGTGTAATTTTGACTTTGGGTATAAGCAGAAGTGGTGCATCATCAGATTAGAAAGATAGGGAAGTGATTGCTGGGCCTCTTGCTGAGATACATGCACCATCAATAGTCACAGGTGAGGTGCCAGAGGATTGGAGATTGGCTAATGTGGTGCCACTCTTTAAGAAGGGTGGTAAGGACAAGCCAGGGAACTATAGACCAGTGAGCCTGATATTGGTGGTGGGCAAGTTGGAGGGAATCCTGAGGGACAGGATGTACATGTATTTGGAAAGGCAAGGACTGATTAGGGATAGTCAACATGGCTTTGTGCATGGGAAATCATGTCTCACAAACTTGATTGAGATTTTTGAAGAAGTAACAAAGAGGATTGATGAGGGCAGGGCAGTAGATGTGATCTAAATGGACTTCAGTAAGGCGTTCGACAAGGTTCCCCATGGGAGATTGGTTGGCAAGGTTAGATCTCATGGAATACTGGGAGAACTCGCCATTTGGATACAGAACCAGCTCAAAGGTAGAAGACAGAGGGTGGAGGTGGAGGGTTGTTTTTTCAGACTGGACGCCTGTGACCAGTGGAGTGCCACAAGGATCGGTGCTGGTTCCTCGACTTTTTGTCATTTATATAAATGATTTGGATGCGAGCATAAGAGGTATAATTAGTAGGTCTGCAGATGAC
>NC_057713.1:121562367-121582608 GCF_004010195.1 Chiloscyllium plagiosum
AAGTCTTTTCCCTGGGGTCGGGGAGTCCAGAACTAGAGGGTGTAGGTTTAGAGTGAGAGTGGAAAAATATAAAAGAGACCTACAGGGCAACTTTTTCACACAGAGGGTGATACGTGTATGGAATGAGCTGCCAGAGGAAGTGGTGGAGGCTGGTACAATTACAACATTTAAGAGGCATTTGGATGGGTATATGAATAGGAAGGGTTTGGAGGGGTATGGGCTGGGTGCTGGCAGGTGGGACTAGATAGGGTTGGAATATCTTGTCGGCATGGATGGGTTGGACTGAAGGGTCTGTTTCCATGCTGTATGTCTCTATGACTCTATGATTCTAGTAACCAAAAAGAGTCCATTTTGCTGACCACAGATTTCTCACTAAATATGTTGAAATCTCCGTTAGATTTATAAGTCAAAACTGTTTTAATGTCATGAATCCTAGAAAATAATAAGTGTCATTTTGATTAGATTACTTACAGAGTGGAAACAGCCCTACCGCCCAACAAGTCCACACCGACCCTCCGAAGAGCAACCCACCCAAACTCATTCCCCTACACCTAACACTACGGGCAATTTAGCATGGCCAATTCACCTAACCAGAACATCTTTAGACTGTGAAAGGAAACCGGAGCACCCGGAGGAAACCCACGCAGACATGGGGAGAATGTGCAAACTCCGCACAGACAGTTGCCTGAGGCGGGAATTGAACCCGGGTCTCTGGCGCTGTGAGGCAGCAGTGCTAACCACTGTGCCAACCTGCCACCCATATTTTGACATTGGGTATAAGCAGAAGTGGTGCAATATCAGATTAGTTGTCCAAGAAATCTCTTCTGAAATCTTTCTACTGCTGTTGCAGAACATTAACTAACGACTAAGCCAAAGCAAGTTTTGTTTTGTTCATGGGATGTGAGTCTTGCTGTACTTCCCATCCCTGTATTGGTCTTGAGAAGGTTGTGTCGAAGTGTTACAAGGGGCGAGCAAGTCTCAATCATCACTAGTACAGCCATGTCCAATATGAGACACACAGATTTCTCTTTGGCCCAAGCTGGTGGTGAGCTCTTTTCCCTGGGTTAAAAAAAAAATTGCCCTTTATTTTCAGTTAACTTATCTCAGAACAACAGTTCTGAGCATCACTGACTTAGTCTCATTATATAAAACATACCATTTACACTTATATATGGTAGTAACATTAACACACAGAACTATCCTAAAACAATACAATGTCCACTTGTCTGTCCCTGTGACATTATTTCCCTTTCCCATGGTACCTTCCCATGCAAGCACAGGCAATACTATACCTGCCCTGTTATCTCATTCTTTCTCATTGTGCAAGGCCCACTCCTTCCAGGTGAAGCATGTGCATACATGCATTTCTTTCAGTTTAGCAAACTGTGCTTGCTGCTCATTTTGTGGTTTCCTTTATTAAATGCAGATTGGGTAATCACTTAGCAGAACACCTCTGTTTAGTTTTTAGGCATGACCCCAAGTTTCCTGTCGCTTGTGATTTTAATTCTCTGCTTGACTCTAATTCTGACCTTATTTGATTAGGCAACAACATTGAGTTCAACCAGTTCAAATCATACCTTCTGTTCCCATTTCTTTCTTGAGGCCAGTTGCTATTTCTGGATGGTAGCTTTTGGTAATGACACTACATTTGCACATTAGCAATCCCACCAGGTGTGGGGAGGCATGGTGGTTCAGTGACTAGCACTGCTGCCTCACTGTGCCAGAGACCCAGGTTTGATTCCAGCCTCGGGTGACTGTCTGTGTTTCGGGTTTCCTCTGAGTGCTCTGGTTTCCTCCCACAATCCAAGGATATGCAGTTTAGGTGAATTGGCCATGCAAAATTGCCCGTAGTGTGTAGGACGTGTAGGCTAGGCGCATTAGTTGGGGTAAATATAGGATAATGTGATAGGACAATGGGTCAGAGTGGGTTGCTCTTCGGAGGGTCAGTGTAGACTTGTTGGGCCAAAGGGCCTGTTTGCATACTGGAGGGATTCTCAAACAGAAACATCTTTTATTTCCTTACTTGTCCCATTCTCAATTTTGTTTAATCCAGCAAAGAACTGCAGATGCTGGAGATCTGAAACAAACAAAAACAGAAATTTCTGGAGAAACTCAGCAGGTTTCACAGCATCTGTGGAATGCAGATAGAGTTAATACTAACTCTGTTTGTTTTTCACAGACCTGCCGAGTTTCTGCAGTTATTTCTGTTTTTTGTTTGTCCCAAATCCTTTTCTGCCTTGCACTATTACCTCTGCTGTTGTTTAATCTCTTTGACCTTTCATCCCATTGGAACATTGCCTTGTATTGTTTTCTTCCCCATCTTTCACGCTCTGCTCCTGTGTTTTCTTTAAACTTGTTTCATCTTTGATTTGATTTATTATTGTCACGTACCAAAATACAATGAGAAGCATTGTTTGCGATCTATCCATATAAATCAGATCATATATATGTACATCAGGGTAATAGAACAGAATGCAGAATGTGGTGTTACAGCTACAAAGAAAGTATAGGGAGAGATCAACTATAATATATGAAAGGTCTCTTCATAAGTCTGATAATTAGTGGGGAAGAAGCTGCTCTTGAATCTGATAGTATGTGTTTCAAACTTTTGGATCTTCTGCATGATGACAAAGGTTGGAAGAGGTGGGAAGCGTCTTTGATTATTTTGGCTGCTTTCCTGAGATAGTGGGAAATGTAGACAGAGTCAATGGAAGGAAGACTCGTTTGCGTAATGGACTGGCTGCATTCATAACTCTCTGTAATTTCTTGTGGTCTTGGGCAGAGCAATTGCCATACCAATTGTGATGCATTGGATTGGATGCTTTTTTATGGTGCATCCATAAAAATTGATAAGATTCACTATGGATGTGCTGAATTTCCTTAACTTTCTGAGTAGGTTATTACAATGCTGGTTTCTTTTTTCTAAAAGCTGTTTTTTTTTCAAGGATACTATGCTCTTCGTTTTGTCAGAGGGCTAACAAACCATTCTCAGTGCTGATTAGTCTGGTTTGGACCAGACTAAAGGGTATTGAGAGGTCTTTTTGATTTTATGTAAACAGATGAGAATTCAGGCCAAAGTGGTCAAGTTTTAGAAGTGACCTGTATAATGAAAGGGGAGTGGTCAGCTCTCTAGCTGAACTGTTCAGTTCGATCTAGAACTGGTTGGGAGTTCAACAGTAAACTGTATGGAAACAAACTCTCTTTCTGCCCTTCTAACTTCAACCTGTTCCATTTTTTAAAATACTGTTTTTCAAGAGGTCTTGCTTATTGGGACTGTAGTGTATATTTGGAACAGCAAAATTAGGTCTAGTTTAGATAGATTGAGTTCTGTAGGGGCTCTTTATTCAGTTCTTTGTGTTTCATTGTGTAATTTTGTGAATAAATTTCTGTCTGTCTTAAAACTTAGTAATCAACCTAGCTAGCTTACTCTGGGTAATTTTTGCTGTACACTTACTGAAACAAATTGCAAAGTTATTGTCTGGGCTGCCTGCTCAAGAATGTTTTGAGTGGTCTGGCCTAGTCCATAACAAAATAGAGACGTTAGTGTGCTTTCTTGACTGTAGCATCAACATTGGTGGACCAAGACAGGTTGTTGGTGATATTTACTCCTAGGAACTTGAAGCTCAGGATTCTCAGGTCCAATCTCTCTCAGTTATTTACTTCTGTGTCACCACCAGGCACTGATTAATTGTGTTCACCTTCTCCTAGAACTTATTGACCCTGTCCTTAGAATCAAACCCAACTTCAAAATGAACAGGGATCATTTGCAGCAAATTCACCTGATGATAAAGATATCACCTTACCAAATGCATTTTATAGAAATAAATGCCTCAACGCATAAAATACAGAATTTATTAAAATTACTTAACAATAAAAACACAAATGAAACAGCTTTCCAGCATTCAGAAAAAATAGTTGCTACTCAGTATCAGGCTTAGCCACAGTAACTACTAGTTTTCTGTGGTACCAGTACCACAAATAAATTATAGCTGAGATACTAAATATTCAATTATTTTGATTCTTACTCCCTGTCTCCTCCATAACATCTCCTTTAATTATAATGAATTATAAAGCTACATAAACAATTACACTACATTTTTAATTATCCATTAACAGTGATTATAAAACAAATAAATGAACTGAGTAAAGCAAACATTTGTAGCATTTACTAATAACCAGCAGGGATACACAACACTTGTGCTGCATTCACTTCAATTACCAACACCAAATTATGCCTCGTGTACACAGTTATTCAACATTATGCAATCCTACGTTAAGCTTTTCTGGATTTAAAAATACCTCTTGTTTTTCACCTCTTGATAGTGCTACTTCATGAGGGACAAGTCCAGGTAGGTGCCTGGTTTATTGCTTAAATCACCATTCCTCACCTAAAGGTCCTTCTTGTCACTTTAATGGTGAAAGCGATAAATATCAGCTCAGCAACATATTGCAGTCTTGCCTTTTTATACAAAGCCACCAGAGAGGTTTCTACAGAGCTACCATAAAATATGATAGTCATGATTTGGAATTGCCAGTGTTGGGACGGGGGAGGACAAATTTAAAAATCACACAGCACCAGGTTATAGTCCAAAAGGTTTATTTGAAGGCACTAGTTTTCAAAGTGCTGCTCCTTCATCAGGTGATTGTGGAGCAGAATCATATAACACAAAATTTATAGCAACAGGATTACAGTGTCATGGAATGTAATATTAAAAAAAATTAGCTTGAGTCTTTCATCTTTTAGAATGATCTCTTTAGTTTCGGTTCCTTCATTTATAAATCCCAGAATATTTTTAAAGTTACATTCTCAAGATAGCTTTAACAAAAGGTGCCATCTCGGCTCAGATAATGAAGTTAAAATCTGCCTGTGTCCCAATGTTAAGTCAGACTGATACTATTTGTAAAGTGGGATTTACAAAATTTTACACGGACTTATGCAGTTTTTGAGCAAAATAAAATGTAATTCTGCAGGTACAAATTCACCCCACAAACTTATGTGTGTGTTGGAGAGACCAGGTGAATGTGTGCATGTGGGTGTGTGTGTCTATGGGGATGTGAGTGTCTGTGTGAGAATGTGTGTATGTGTGAGAGGGTGCATGTGCGGTTGCAAGTGTCGGGGTGTGTGTGAGCGTATGAGGAAGAGTCTGCATTGGTGTGTGGGTCTGTCTGAGTGTGTATGTGTCTGTTTGTGTGTGTGTGTATACAGGTGTGCATGCACTTGTGTGCGTGTGTGTGAGAGTATATAGTGCAGTTCCACCAGTTGGGGGAACACTATAGCGGTCCGGGACATTCAACCTTGGACCTTTGGGTGACTATCCTCCAAGACGGACTTCGGGACAGGCAACAATGCAAAGTGGCCGAGCAGAGGCTGATAGCCAAGTTCGGAACCCATGGGGATGGGCTCAAGTGGGATCTTGGGTTCATGTCACACTATAGGTAGCCCCACTGCAATATAAACTCACACACACACACATACGCACAATCCTACAGACCCACACACCCTTGCAGACCCTCTGTCATACACAAGCTCTCTCTCATATGCTCACACATACACACACACCCTACACTCGCACTCACACACGCACCCTCTTAGATTTATACCCCAATACACTCACACATACACACACTCATTCAAAGACATTCACCCTCCCCCACACACATGTACACATTCACTCAGTCTCTCCTGCACACACACACACACAAGTTTGTGGGGTGAATTTGTACCTGCAGAATTACATTTTATTTTGCTCAAAAATTGTATAAATCCATGTAAAATTCTGTAAATCCCACTTTATAAATAGAATCAGTCTGACCTAACATTGGGACACAGGCAGAATTTAACAAACCTAGATCGCTGTGCAATATATCTTTTTAATTACATGACACTGATCTTTTGCTTTAACTTCTGTATCTTATGATCCAGCCCCATTAGTTATCTGAAGGAGCAGCGCTCCGAAAGCTAGTACTTCCAAATAAACCTGTTGGACTATAACCCGGTGTTTTGTGATTGTTCTTTTTAAAAAAAAGTCCTCAGTTAAATTTTAAGAATATATATTTAATATAATAACTCAAAATTTTGGAAGGTACAGGAGCTAAATGGAATCCGCATGTGTTAAAAACATTGTAAAGTGAAAGTATTCGCCAGCAACAACAGCCAGCAGTAGGCTGACCTTCTGCGCTGAGTTAGATCCTAAATTCAACAACTTCTTGGACAATATCCCAAAAAGTATTTTATTCCCTCATTTTTTTTGCTGGAATATGGTCATATATGTAACAAGAACTAGCTGGCAACTCGCTAAAAGAGCATTTGTCTTCTTTGAGGGAGAACAATGAATTTTGGCAGCATATGCCAAACATGGGAGTATCAAGGCCCAATCAATTTTCAGCAGACACACAAACGTGTTTATTACAAGTGGTCATTGTCTAATGGTCAAGTTCAGGGACTCGTTTGTTCTTTGAGCACCCCCACCCACGGGTGTCGAGACCGAATACACCAGCCCCTAGCACCAGTCTGATATCCGGGCGGTGCATATGCCCTACTGTATCCTCTACATAGCGTGGTGGAGGAGGTCTATGTGTGGCTTTGACAGCTCCGTGCATTGAGTTAGTGCTGGAGGAGTGCCCTGCTGCAGCCAATGGGTTGGGGCACCACCTGGAGCTGCACATGTTTACACAGAGGGGGCGGAGAGCGTTCATTCCGCCGGTACACAGAGGAAATCTCAGCGAAAGCATGGAAACACTGACAACAGAGTACGGATCGGGCGCCCAGTCTCAGAAAGAGGCAAGGCGTTGCTGAGAGGACTGTACAACGGGAAAAAAAAACTCTAATCCAAAAGTGGATGCATCATGTTCAATGATGTCCAGATGAGCCACATTTTAGTGTATGGTAGTGAGTATTTATTTTAACCTGTTGAATGTTCAAGCGGCCACTAAATTATATGAGAACGGGATAAAAAAAGTCAAAAATCACACAACACCAGGTTATAGTCCAACAGGTTTAACTGGAAGCACTAATTGTTGGACTATAAGCTGGTGTTGTGTGATTTTTAACTTTGTAAACCCCAGTCCAACACCCAGTCCATCTCCACATCATTAAACAAAACGTCAGCTCATTTGTGAGAAAGAAAGTGTTTGAATTCAAGAAACCAAACGATTTCCTAACTTTTCAATTGTTTACTCAAATTATTATTTTGAGATCTTGATATTTATTCGGGATGACTGTCATTCATGAATGTTCATTTATCTCATATGCGTCTTTGAAAGTAATGAACAGGGCAGTCATTCCAGTGTCTTTGCAGAAATCCACTCCTAATCTTACAAGTTGCAATGTCAGCTTTGCGAAGGCTATGAAAACAAACAACTGCTCTGAACGCCGGGCGGTGTGAGGCTTGATTGTTTTTTTTAAGATATATGTAACAATTTCATTCGTTATTTTACAATTGCATCGGATTACTTAAAATAGAAACAAGCCAAATATATAATATATATATATTATATAAAGGGGGGCGAAAAAACTCGCGATGCAAGCCCGCCGTTCTGCAAAGAGGTCGATTTTGGGCAGCCGGGTCTGTGCTCCGAGTCCGGCCGGGGATGGGCAACTCGTTCCCGGTGTGATCCAGGCGCTGAAATGCCAAAGCAGCGAGTCCGGGGGGCGGTGCAACTTCTACACGGTGATGCTGG
Source organism: Chiloscyllium plagiosum (assembly GCF_004010195.1). Taxonomy (NCBI): domain Eukaryota; kingdom Metazoa; phylum Chordata; class Chondrichthyes; order Orectolobiformes; family Hemiscylliidae; genus Chiloscyllium; species Chiloscyllium plagiosum. The sequence continues at coordinate 121,570,048 of NC_057713.1, forward strand.
AGGATGGCAGCCTGAGGGAATACCCGGAGGAGGAGATTGTGGTGGTGGGACCCGGCTTCCATAACCACGGCAGCAAAGTGCAGCTGAAATGCAGGGAAAAGGTGTGTATGTCACTTGACGTGAACTGTGTGTGTGTGTGTGTGCGCTCGCCCGCCTCTGCATGCTAACGCTGCCACATCACTCACGGGAGCAGCAACACTTTACAACCCCCCCCTCCACTTCTATTAAGATGCAGTCCAACCCGATTGAGTCAATCCGTTCACTGCTCCCTGGGCATCTGAGAGGCTCCAGGCTTCCCCCCTTGACACGAGAGATAAATGACAATAAATCATTCAAATTCAGGAGGGCGGATCATTCATTCTGACCCTGTGTGGACAGATTAAATCGCTGAGCCAGCACAGGTCTGTGTGAATTAGTGATAGCTGGACTCGAATCCTAACCTGGCCGCTGTAGGTTTTCCTGTACTTTTTGTCCTCGACAAGGGATACCGAGTCAGAGTGACCCCTTTGGTGAAACGTGAAGACTTGGAATTTCATGCAGGGATGGTCATTTTGTCCGAGTCAGGACGTAGATGTGAAAGTGCAGAAATCTCTTTCTGATGTACACTGAAGTCTTCAGACTGAGCGCAGTCGCTCAGCTCCACGCACACATCAGAGAAAAAAAAACAGGAAGATAAATAAATACCCATCGGAAATCCCAGAAAAATTCGCGCCAAAATGCTGTGATCGGAGATCTCTCGCTCTTAGCAACCTGGGTTTTTTGTAGGGCAGCTGCAGTGTGTGGAGTGCTTGTTTACTGTGCTGTAATTAAATGCTGACATCAATCAATCCTGGGGTGGGGGGGTGGGGGTTGAATGAAACACAAGCATCGTCAGGTGGGGCTGCGTTGTACCTTCTACAAGCGTGCCCCCAACCTTGAAGAATGAGGGGGGCAGGGCTTGGCAATTGTAAATAATTGAATATGTAATACCCAGCATTTGGTCCGGACGCACCACAAGGGATATTGCCCTTGGGACTCCACCTCCCTCCTCTGTTGTTCGTTTATACTCCGTGGAGCTCTGTGGTTAAAATGCACACTGTAACAATCAAAGAATATGTTTGCTTAATCACAAAAGAGAAATATTTCCACAGGAAAATATAATAAAAATAGCACCTACGGAATTGAGCAATTGTAAAGGCTGCCAGTTTCGATCAATGTTAATGCCGGGGTTGATAGTGTTTCCAGATGCATTGGCATAGAAGTCTGCATTTGGGACAAAGTTAGATGTCTTATTAAAGTTACTGTTGGCCTCACTGTAAACATTGAAGACCTTTGAGATCCATTGCTTTCCTGTTTCCTTTTTAATAATGTTTGACGCCAACATTTTAATAGTTTATTCCTTATTAATTTATAATATTTAAGAATATTGCATGCAGTTTGGATTTAGTATTCTAGAACTAGAATCTTAACATTTCTGGTTATAAATTATGTTAACATGAAGGTGAAGGACTAACCAAAGGTATCAAAACTAAATCCTCCAATTATGAACTCCCCCTGCAGCACTAAAGTGTATTTGGGAACATGTGCCAAAATTAGGAAAGTTGTACTATCAGCTTAACATACTTGAAATCACAGCTCTTAACCACTGTCCTAGCTGTCTTCATTATTATTCCTGGGTATATACAGCAAATTATACCCACTGGAGGCAGTAGGTCAAGAGAGGGGAGTGACTCCAGATTTCATGAAGGCCCAGGTCTAACAAAACATGGAAACCTCCTGCTGATGACCACTTACATCCTCCATCTGATGAACTGTTGATTCTCCTCTATTTTGATTACAACTTTTAAATAGCACTGAATTACAACTTTTAAATAGCGGCAAAGTAGCAGAGTGGGAGATGTCAATGACCAACACCATGACTGCTTTGTAGCACCAATGCTGACTGAGTCCTTCAGCATAAAGGTAGCATGCTATTGGATTATTATCAGGCTGGGTCTACTGCAGGTAGCAAGTGAACCAACATAAGGGAAAATCTGCTTGAGCTGATCCTCACCAGTGTACCTGTTGCAAGTATATCTGCCAATAACAATATTGATAGGAGTGATCAACATACCTTGTGGCGTTGAAATCCTGTCTTCTCACTGCAGACATGTTCTCTGGCATTACCATTGTACTAAATGTGATGGATTCATAACAAATGAATAGCTTTACAGGGCATTCATATGCAATAAGGACTGGCAAAATTATAATTCATTTTATTTATAATCTCATGCCTTGACAGGCCATTCAATCTTATCATTCCTATCAAACAATGGATCAACCTCTGTTCAGTGAGGAGCAGCATGGAAGAGAAAATGAGGTGTCAACCTGATGAATCTAATATACTGGTTTATAAGCATGCTCAACATGGAATTTGCATACTGTAGGCACAGCCAAGCTACCCTGCAACAAAGAAATCAGATGTAAGTTCTACAACTCTGCTACGTCAGTCATTGATGGTAGTGGGGAATTAAACAATTAAATGAAGAGGATGAACCATAAACAATCATATTCTCACTGATGAGAAACTCAGCAGATCAGTGTAAAAATATAAGTTTGGAATTATCTTTAGCTAGAAATGTTGAGTGTAGAAATGTGATGAGGTCCCATCATCACAAAAGCTAGATTTCAATTCAATTCAATTCATTCTGCATATGTCAGAAAATGGCTGAGCTCCCTGAATTCAGAACCCCAATGTCCAGACAGTATTTCAGAATGTTTCTGTTCAAGCACTAGCTGAGCCTTTTGCAAAGCAGCTCCAGCACAGCCAATGGTTTATTCCTGACAACTTGGAAATGTTCTCTATTCAAAAGAACAGGGCAGATCCAGTTCAGCCTAATTTAAATGGTTTTATTCTCAATGATCAGCAGATTAATGGATGATGTAATTGACAGTGCTATCAAGTGTCATGCAGTAATGACCTGCTCACTGGTGTTCAGTTTGAGTTCCATGAGGACCACTTGGCTGCTGACCTCATTACAACCTTGGTGCAAGTCTGAACAAAAGAGTTTGACTGTGCCGGTGAATTGTGTATGACTGCATTTGACATTATAGCAGCATTTGGCCAAGTATGGCATCAAGAAGCTTTCACAAAATTGAAGTCCATAAGAATCCAGGAGAAACCTCTTCTCTGGTTGGAGTCGTACCTGACAGAAGGGAAGATGTTTGTGTGAGTTGGAAGTCAGTCATCACAATCCTCGGCCTAACTAACCTCAACTGTTTCAACAATGCCTGAAGAGGTGATGTTTGTACTATTTTCTTGTTATTTGCAGAAACTCAAATACTGAAGCAGCCTTCTGGCATTTAACAAGACCTGGACAACATCCAGGCTAGGGTTGATGGTGTCAAGTGACATGTGTACCACACTACTTAAATTAGATTCCCAACAGTGTGGAAACAGGCCCTTCAGCCCAACCAGTCCACACCGACCCTCCAAAGAGTAACCCAGCCAGACCCATTTCTCTCTGACTAATGCAGCTAACACTATGGGCAATTTGCCATGGCCAATTCACCTGACCTGCACATCTTTGGACTGTGGGAGGAAACCGGAGCACCCGGAGGAAACCCATGCAGACATAGGGAGAATGTGCAAACTCCACATGACGCCCGAGGCTGGAATCGAACCTGGGACCCTGGTGCTGTGAGGCAGCAGTGCTAACCACTGAGCCACCGTGCTGCCCTTTCGCCTGGCCATGACCATTTACTGAAGGACAGAATCTTCCATTCATATTCATTACATTAACCTTTGTCAAGTCTCTGGCCATCAACATCCTGGGGGAGTCATCATTGACCAGAAACTTAACTTGGTCACCCATAAACATACATGTAGATTACAGAAGCAGGTCAGAGGCTGAATATTTTGCAGCAAGTAACTTGTCTTCTGACTCCCTGAGTCCTGTCTATCATCTACAAAGGCATATGTTTACAGTGAGAATAGAAAGATTTAAAAGGGTCCTGAGGGGCTACATTTTCACTCAGATGATGAGTCGTTTGTGGAATGAACTGCCAGAGGTAGTGATAGATGCAGGTACAGTTACAGTTACAAAGTTTAAACAGCATTTGGATAGGTACATGGATAGGAAAGATATGTGCCAAACACAGGCAAGTGGGACTAGTTTAGTTTGGGAAATTTTGTAGTCTTGACGAGTTGGCCTGAAGGGTCTGTTTCCATGCTGTATAACTCTATGACACTAAATCACACAGATTGCAGCATTTCAAGAAGGTGACTGACCACTACCTTCTCAAAGTCAGTAGTGAAGAGCAATAAATACTGGCAGCAATGTCCAATTCCTGATTGATTTAAAGAAATAATTTAGTATCCCCATGTATATTTTGTTCTCATCTTTTCTTCCATTTTGTGTTATCTTTATAACTGGCATGTACCCTTGAATATCAGCGTAATGATCATGACTTGTACTGAAAAGCTGCTGTGAAAATTAATAATTGTGCTTTGATATGGTGCAATAACAGAGACCTAAAGCTTCAATATCTTGTGGTATTTATTGTTAGTCTGGAGGATTTGGACTTATGATTCTACATGGTGTACTGTTGTTCCAGCTCAAAAGGCCTGCTAGAGAAGGGAGGGTAAAGAGAAGGAAGATTTGGCCCAGTTTCCTCTGGCACAACATTTATAGGGCGTGTAGAGTGTAGAACAACACTGCTGCAAACTCAGCAGTAAATCTTCAGGCTGTATGCTTAGTTGGGCAAGGTGTTTTGCAGAGAGAAGAATTAATTCATTTAAAAAATGCCTGGAATCATTCTGAGTTTAATCTCTGACTGAAAGATTGATCCTGTAACTTGTATAATCGCAAGCACATTGTATTATCTACAGTGCTTGTATTGTTGACTTGCTCACCAACTTTGTAATGTTTAATTAAGTTGTTAAACATAAATGTGCTGCTCATTTCGTAGGGTTTTAGAAGAACTTCAACAGTGCATTTTTAATGCTTGATGAAGGGCTTATGCCCGAAACGTCGATTCTCCTGTTCCTCGGATGCTGCCTGACTTGCTGTGCTTTTCCAGCAACACACTCTTGATTCTGATCTCCAGCATCTGCAGTCCTCACTTTCACCTGGTGCATTTTTAATGCCAGGCTACACTGGATAAAAACGAAAATGATGAAATACTCTGATAGCATTTGTGGAGAAAGACAGTCAATGTGTTGAGTTGAATGTGTTTTTTTTTCAGGAGAATGATTTGATTTCAAATTTTGAGCATCCACAGTATATTGCTTCTTTTACAGAATATGAGAACCCCTTTTAGCTCTTTAAAGTCAGAATTGAGAAGATTACTTAAATTTGACAACTAAGTTAAAAAGTTTCATTGCTTTCATTCATTTCATGCCACACATGTCATTAAAGCCAGTCCCGCCCTGCGCCTGCCCAAATGGGCTTGTAAAAATTTTGCACATTGCATTATTTTTAAGCCCCATCCACCTTCCGCGTGGTGAACAATGGAGTTAGTGTTTTCTCTGCTTGAAATGCAGGTCTAAGGGACTATTGTCTCCTGTGACTCTCTCGATCCAGTGCTATACAGGCTACCTCACAGAGAATCTGAAACTACATCCTTCTGTTCGTCAAACCGGACTGCCTGTTTCTGTTGGCAAATATGTTACACAAATGTACCTTTAACACCGCATCACATCTCTATGAATGCACTTGAATGCTGTTGTGGGAATGAATGCTGTTAGATGGGAATGAAATCAAATCATTTTATCTTAATGTCACCCTTTGGTTTCATGACAGATATGAATAATTTATGTGGTTTATAAAGTTTTATGATTCCCTCTTCCAGAATTGCAGGCCCTGTTGAAGAACTAACTTGTTTACAACCTGGTTTTGCTTACATTAGATAGTTTATTGAAATAAGTGTAAACCTTAACATTTTTTAAGCTTTGATAGAAGATTATTGTTTAATTCTCACCCATGACCTTCTGAGGTATACAGAGGTTGGCAGATTTTAGCCTTACGTAACTCCAAGCTTGTTTGAGTCGCATTGACCATACTCTCCATCAAATCTTTCCCGTTATTTGCAGAAACTCATCCTGAAAGCTTCCCCCACCTCCTGTGGAATGTGTTGGTTGCAAGTTAGTTAACAATACAGCTGCCTCCTTTAGTGTTTGATTCTCTAAAAAATTAGGTTGCATGAATCTCTTTCTTTAGATCTGACTGTAAGTCCATAGTTGCTTATCTGGTTCTCAATCTAATTCCCTCACATTTATCTACAGTGAAAAGTTTGATTCATAAAACTGAATGGATATTCTAGGACATGTGAATCATGAACTCGATATTCGCAACAACTATCATGTTGGATGATCTCAACTTTGTGATGTTTTGCCTGTTAAATCTACAATTTGAGGGAGCACTGTGGGGATTCAGGTGGATTACACCCCTTCTGGTCCTATGATCTTTCTCTTGTTATGGACTAACCATTTCTGCAAGAGAGATGCGAAATGACAGTGATTGTGTTCTCAGTCTGATTGGGTGATCTGCCTGAACTGCTGTAGTTTTGCAGTGTGTAGAGTTGCGTACGTGGCTCGCATGCTTTGTAAGATACAGTGTGAAACTGCTATGGGACAAGTTCTGAGTGTTGGGTAAGCGACAGGATTGTTGTACATTGTGCAGTGTGGTTTTGAAATGCGACGTGTGCATACATTTATACACTTTGACCTCCTGAGTAGGGAGTACAGTACATTCTTTCAGCCCTGCTGCTAGGTCTATGGTGCTACACTCTGGGCATTGACCATACTCTCTGTCAAATCTTTCCCATTATTTGCAGAAACTCATTCTCGAAGGCTTCCTCCACTTCTGTGGAATAAGTTGGTTGCAAGTTAGTTAACAATACAGCTACCTTCCTTAGTGTTTGATTCTTTGAAAATTAGGTTGCATGAATCTCTTTCTTTAGATCTGGCTGTGAGTGCATTGTGGATGCACACTGACATCCTGTGTTGCAGCCAGCTTATCTGACAACCTTCAACTCTTCTTCCTTCCTCCAAAAAGTACAACAGTGCTACTAATGTGGATATGAGAACAATATCTTCCAAACCCACAACTATTGCCAACTAGAAGGACACGGGCAGCAGATATAGGGGAACATCACTACATGCAAGTTTCCTCCAAGCCGCTCACCATCCTGACTTGGAAAGATATCGCCATTCCATCGCTGTTGTTGGGTCAACATCATGGAATTCCCTACCTGACATATTATAGGTCCGCTTACAGCACCGGGATGGTAGGGGTTCAAGGAGGCAGCTCACCACCACCTTCTCAAGGGCAACAAGGGATGGGCAATAAATGCTGGCCAGCTCATGTTGCCCACATCCTACAAGTAAATAAAAAAGTTGTCAAGGTTCTAATCAGAAACATAAAAAATGGATAAACGAAAAGGCATATCAGTGGGCTGAAACTGTTCATGCCAACATTTTGTAAAGTTTTTTAAATCTGCATCTCTAAACAGCACTAGCTGAACTATTAGTACGAATGGTTAAACCCCACTCTCTGCAACTGGATCCTCAGTTTCCTCACCCACAGGCCGCAATCATAAAGATCGGGGACAATATTTCATCCTCACTAACACTCAACACTGGAGCCCAGGGGTGCATACTCAGCCCCCTACTGTACTCACTGTATACCCGTGACTGCGTTGCCAAATACCAGATGAATACTATTTACAAGTTTGTTGATGACACCACCATAGTCGGTCGAATCTCAGATGGCGACTACAGACGGAAGGTGGAAGACCTGGAAAAATGGTGCTCTGAGAACAACCTAGCTCTCAACGCCAGCAAAACCAAGGAACTCATTATTGACTTTCGGCTGGATGTTACTCATGCCCCCCCCCCTCCTTCACATTAACAGCACAGAGGTGGAACAAGTGGAGAGTGTCAAGCTCCTGGGAGTGGTCATCCACAGCAAGCTTTCTTGGTCTCTTCATGTGGACGCACTGGTTACAAAGGCCCAACAATTTCTGTCCTTCCTCAGGCAGCTGGGAAAATTTGGCATGACGGCAAATACTCTTGCCAACCTTTATAGGTGCGCCATCGAGACCATTCTGTCTGGATGTATCACTACCTGATTTTGGTAACTGTACCATTCAAGATTGGAGACGGTTATAGAGAGTGGCCCAGACAATCACAAAGGCCAACCTCTCATCTATAGAATCAATCTACCAGGCTCGCTGTCAGGAAAGGCTATGTGATCTGCCTGTATTGCTCGCAAGACAAAGCTTTTCACTGTGCTTCAGTACATGTGGCAATAAATTCAATTCAATTCAATTTAATTCGATTCAATTCAATCTGCACTGCATACTGGCAGGTTGGAGGAACAGTTATTGTTTTAATGGTGTTCCAGATTTAATTATATGTATCTGATGGAAAATAGATAGGTGCTTCATGGACTAATGAAAGATCAGATCGTAACACTGGATATAGTGTAAAGTGATTATTAGTGTTACAGTTCTTTGCTGGTTTTTCTGTTTGCCGTTGATTACTTGACATAACTGATTTGAAAATCTACCCTTCTGACTTTTACTTCACATAGTGTTGGAGGAGGTTTTTCTGTATATTTCATCTTACCATCCTTTTTTTAAAGATTGACATGTACGCACATTTCTTCCAATAATCCATAGTAAGATTCTTCTCTTGAATAAATTTGCTTAAAATTAATTAACAACAGAGAGGTTTGCCACTGAAAGTGCAATTGAAAGAAGGTGAGAGCACACATGCAAATCTATTGTAGCAGGATACATTTACAGCAAAAGATTGGAGTTGGCTGCAGAGTTCATTGTCAATGAATGCTATGTAAGTTTAAGATAGAACATAGAACATAGAAAAATACAGCGCAGTACAGGCCCTTTGGCCCTCGATGTTGCGCCGATCCAAGCCCACCTAACCTACACTAGCTCACTATCCTCCATATGCCTATCCAATGCCCGTTTAAATGCCCATAAAGAGGGAGAGTCCACCACTGCTACTGGCAGGGCATTCCATGAACTCACGACTCGCTGAGTAAAGAAATGAGACTCATTGCACGGTTTATATGCACACACAAACGAACAAGCAACTAACTTAGGTTGTATAGCGACTCCTGCTTCTTTACAGATGCACAATGTTCTTCATCCTTAAACTCCAAGATCTATCCCATTCCCATTGATGCAAATGTTAAGGACAGATTGAAAGTAATTGGCTGAAGAAATGAGAGTGATATGAGCAAAAATGGTTTCATGCAGCAATTGGTCAGGAGCTGGAATGAGTGGCCTCAGAGTAGGGCAGAGTGCATTCAATTCAAGCATTCAAGACGAAATGGGATTGGTCTCTGAAAGGACAGTAAGTGAAAGGCTACATGGCAAAAGCTGGGCATGGCAGGGGGTGAATAGCTCCCCAACACAGACACGTCAGACTAAGTAGCCACCTCCTGTGCTCCAACCATTGTGTGATCCCCCCCTTAATTTAAAGCTATGCTCCCTCGTAATAGCTGACTCCATACGTGAAAAAGGGTTCTCATGGTCAACCCTATCTAACCCCCTGATCATCTTGTACACCTCAATCAAGTCACTCCTAAACCTTCTTTTCTCCAATGAAAACAGCCCCAAGTGCCTCAGCCTTTCCTCATACGATCTTCCTACCATACCAGGCAACATCCTGGTAAACCTCCTCTGCACCCGTTCCAGTGCCTCCACATCCTTCCTATAGTATGGCGACCAAAACTGCACACAATACTCCAGATGCGGCCGCACCAGAGTCTTATACAACTGCAAGAGTCTTATACAACTGCATATTCAAGATGAAAGCATATTCAAGAGAATGTTCCTGATCTATCCTTAATCTGTTTCGGTGAACAAAGGGAAGAATAGATATTTGCATTTATTATTTTACTAATTAAAATTAATGAATATTCCAAGGAGCACTTTGAATTCCCTATTCTGCCTGTGAGAAACATTGTCAATTGAGGACAGCTGGTCAGGATTATGTATTGTTGAATTTTCAAGAACTGTGATCACCTGTTACTTCAGATATATCAAAAGATTTGATCCGTGATAGAATGCATTGCAAGTGGGCAGCAGGAAAATGGGTCTTTTGTTATCTTTATTAATATATTCAGTATGCCAATGTTCACATCAAATGCCAGGAAGAAGTTTGGAATTAAAATTCACTGCTATTGTTCATCAATATTAGATGAGATAAAATAGTGTTAGAGCTTAACAAACCAAATCTATATGCCGCATCCTTTATGGTATATCCTCAGAGATAGGTGGATGAACATGCATTTAAATAGTTCAATGAACTGGATGTTGTGCATTGTTCCTGCAGCTGAATTGCAATGGTCGAGATACATCATCAGTTGTGTCATTGCAAGATCAAAACCATACTGAAAACCACCAGAAGGTGTTGGAACAGCAGCTACCCCTAGTGAGGAAGATTGAAGCTATGAAAATACTGGAAACTAAAAAGATCAGCTGGATTCAGGATCATGAGAAGGATCACATGCGTCCTGTTGTTTCAGATCAGAAAAGAAAAGTTGTTTCTTCAAACATCGATGTGCCACGTACCAGGTAGGAGAGTCATCCTTTTAAAATAAGCAGCACATTAGATCATGTTTTTCCTCAGTGTAGTAGCCTTTACTTTTAATGCAGACAAACAGAACATGCTGGACAACACACAGCAGGTCAGGCAGCATCTATGGAGAGAGAAATAGAGGTTGTGTTTCAGGTCAGTTATGTTTCATCACATTTATGGTTAGGCAGGAAGGTAGAGTGTACACGCAGTAGCAAAACCTTGGGTCAGCGATGGCAAAAGTTGGAAGTCTAGAAACAGAAGTTGAGCAATGGATTGGTTCTGGTTAAAGCAATTGGGAGAAATGCAATTCAATGTTATGCGATTGAAAATTATTACAAAGTACAAGACAGTTGTAGCTGAGGGGAATCAGATCTGTGGAAGATATACCTTCTCAGGAGCAGATAAAAAGGAAGATGAGGCTGGAGGTTTTCTCTTGCATTTGGGAAGCTGGCTGAGGCTGAAAATGGATCAGAGTTACAATACAAGAAAATAGCTGAAAATTAAAAAACGTTACTTTTAAATGAGTAGCTATTAAGAGTTCACTACACAACACAAGCAAAAGGGAAATAAACTCAAGTCAATAATGTAAAACAAAGAACTGCAGATGCTAGAGATCTGAAACAAAAACTAAAATCGTTGGAGAAACTCAGCAGGTCTGGCAGCATCTGTGCAGCGAAAGCAGAGTTAACGTTTTGAGTCCGGTGATGCTTCAAGTCAAGACCAAGCAAGGTAACGTAAAATAAAGACATGGCAAGATAGCACGATTGTGTGGAATGTAACATGGGGGAAGGTTGTAGATGCTACCTTACGTATCCACATGTATTCTTCTGTTCTATGACAATTCAATAGGTGTCCATGATAACCAGATCCAGAGACCCAGGTAATGTTCTGGGGACCCAGGTATGAATTCTGCCAGGGCTGAAAGCAGAATTTGAATTCAATTAAAAAAAAAATCTGGAATGAAGAGGCTAATGATGGCCATGAGTGCACTGTCGATTGTTGGGAAAGCCCATCTGGTTCAGGAAGGTCCTGTTTGGAATGAAATTGCCATCCCTACCTGCTCTAGCCTACATGTGACTTCAGACCCACAGCAATGTGCTTGACTCTTAACTGCGTTCTGGAATGGGCAATAAATGCTGGCCAAGCGAGCGATATCCATCAATGAATAAAACAACATGTGCACGATGTGTCATCAGCTGCCGAACCTTGAGCTCCAGGACAAGCTTGGAACTTGATTGGCAGCTGGTGGCACTGTGGCATAATGGAAGGTCAGGAGCTTTGTGGGTAGCACATAAAGAACTATGGTCACACCAAAGATTAGAGCAAGAAGGCAGAGAAAGAAAAGGTGACTGCCAAACAATTCAAGAATACTAGAAGTCAATAGACAATAGGTGCAGGAGTAGGCCATTCAGCCCTTCGAGCCTGCACCGCCATTCAATACGATTATGGCTGATCATTCCTAATCAATATCCTGTTCCTGCCTTATCTCCATAACCCTTGATTCCCTCTGGGGCAGAGCATTCCACACAGCCACCACTCTCTGGGTGAAGAAGTTTCTCCACATCTCTGTCCTAAATGGTCTACCCCGTATTTTTAAGCTGTGTCCTCTGGTTCGGCACTCACCCATCAGCGGAATCATGTTTCCTGCTGCCAGAGTGTCCAATCCTTTCATAATCTTATACGTCTCAATCAGATCCCCTCTCAGTCTTCTAAACTCAAGGGTATACAAGCCCAGTCGCTTCAGTCTTTCAGTGTAAGGTAATCCCGCCATTCCAGGAATTGACCTCATGAACCTACGCTGCACTCCCTCAATAGCCAGAATGTCTTTCCTCAAATTGGGAGACCAGAACTGCACGCAGTACTCCAGGTGTGGTCTCACCAAGGCCCTGTACAGCTGCAGAAGCACCTCTTTGCTTCGATACTCAATTCCTCTTGTTATGAAGGCCAGCATGCTATTAGCCTTCTTCACTACCTGCTGTACCCGCATGCTT
>NC_057713.1:121582618-121618432 GCF_004010195.1 Chiloscyllium plagiosum
TTTGCTAATGTTATTTCTGATACCATCTTCTATATCATTAACATATATTGTCAAAAGCTGCGGTCCCAGCACGGATCCCTGTGGTACCCCACTGGTCACTGCCTGCCATTCCGAAATGGAGCTGTTTATCACTACCCTTTGTTTCCTATTAGCCAACCAATTTTCAATCCAATCTAGTACTTTGCCCCCAATACCATGCGCTCTAATTTTACTCACTAACCTCCTGTGTGGGACTTTGTCAAAAGCTTTCTGAAAGTCCAGGTGCACTACATCTACTGGATTTCCCTCGTCCAACTTCCTAGTTACATCCTCAAAAAATTCAAGAAGATTAGTCAAGCATGATTTCCCCTTCATAAATCCATGCTGACTCTGTCCTATCCTGTTACTACTATCCAGATGTGCCGTAATTTCATCCTTTATAATAGACTCCAGAATCTTTCCCACCCCTCATGGAGTCCTCTTCACTAATTGGTTTTCTGTTTCGGATGTTGTTGAGGGCATTGATTCCTTGGAGGAGAGAGGACAGAGCTATTGTTCACCAACACTAGATAAGATAAAATAGTGGTAGAGCTTAAGAAACCAAATCTGTTTGCAACATCCTCTATGGTATATCCTCAGAGTTAGGTGGATTAATATGCATTTGATTGATTCTGTAAATAGGATGTTGTGCATTATTCCTGCAGTTGAATTGCAATGTCTTTGTGGCACCACAGGTAACTCTGCTGTCTGGGAGAGGAGGAAGAAGGAGGAAAGATCATTAGTTGGGAGTATAGGAGAGGGCTGACAGTTGTTCCTGTGATCTTAGATTTTCTCAAGTATGGTATGTTGCCTCCTGGTGAAGAGTTACAGAGCAGTGACAGCAACATTTTCTGGGGAAGGGTGAAAACCCTCCCAAATTGTTCACATTGATACCAAAAATTTAGGACCTTGTTCAATTTCTTACCTAAAAGTAGATGCTCAGGAGCTAGTAAGGAGATTGAAAAGCAGCAGCTTTACAGCAGTAATCTCAAAACTACCTCTATTTCCACATGGCAGTGAGCACAGAAATAAGAGGATGGTGTGCACTGAAGTTCTTTGCACTTTCTTTCTAGCATTTTCTCCAGATTTGGACAGTGTTGCAGTGTTTTATATTTTAAATGGGGGAGGGGAACATAGTTCAGTTTCAGAGAGGAGAATGTGAGCACTGCAGATGCTGGAGATCAGAGTCGAAGAGTGTGATGCTGGAAAAGCACAGCTGGTTGGGCAGCATCCGAGGAACAGGAATATCGACATTTGGGCATGAGCAATTTCCTGATGAAGGGTTTATGGCCAAAACATCGATTCTCCTGCGTCTTGGATGCTGCTTGACCGGCTGTGCTTTTCCAGCGCTACACTCTTCGACATAGTTCAGTTTCAGTTTCAGAGCACTGGTAATATGTTCTAAGTCTCTGTCATTTCTCTGCCGTTCACTGATAAACTTATTTAGTTTTGATGCTATGTCTGTGAGGAACCCCAAGTCAGGCCACTGTATATTTTCTGAGAGTTTACTGGGTATTTCATTCATTTAACATAAATGACTTGGATGAGAGAATCAAGTGGAACATTTCCAAGTTTGCAGATGACACAAAACATAATGGGATTATGAGTTGTGAGGAGGAGGCAAGGAGGCTTCAAGGTGATTTAGACAAGTTGAGTGAGTAGGCAGACAATTGGCAGGTGCAGTACAATGTGACTAAATGTAAAGACGTACACTTCGGTGTGAAAAACAGAAAGGTGATTGGTTGGGAAACGTGGATGCACAAAGGGATCTGGGTATCAGTGTACACCAGGAAGGTGTAACAAGTGATTCGGAATGCAAATGGTAATGCCTTCCTTGCAATTGGATTTGATTTGAGTTCAGAAGTAGGAAGAGTCTTGTTGCAGTTATACAGGGCCTTGGTGAAACTTAGACTTGACCTATTGTATGTATTTTTGATAACCCTACCTAAAAAAGGATATCCTTGCCATAAAGAGAGTGCTGTGCAGTTTCACTAGGCAGCTACCAGAGATGTTGTGTTGATTCAACCTTACCTCTATAGAAGGATGAGGGGGGGGGGAATCTGATTGAAATCTATTCATTCTAACTAGACAGATTAGTCAAATCTGGGTAGGATGTTTCCCCAGTTTGGGGAGTCTAAGGGTCAGTCTCCGGGTGCAATGCAAACCATTTAGGACTAAGATGAGGAAACATTTCTTCACTCAAATCTGTGGAATTCTGCACCACAAGTACAGGAGGCAATGTCACTGAATTCAAGAAAGAGATGGATAAAGTCTTTTATTTAACTGCATCAAGGGATATGGTAAGGAAGCGGGAATATGGCATTGGGATAGAGGATTAACCATGATCAGCTGAAACTAGTGTCCTTGGGGGAGTATTTGCTAGTGCGGTCAGGAAGGGGTTAAGCTAAAATGGCAGGGGGAGGTGTTTTACACAGGGGGAGAGAGAGTGAGAGAGAGAGAGAGAGAAACAAGGACAAAATCAAAAAGTAGATTTGGAAATCAGAAAACTAGGCAGAAAATTCAAGCCACCATTCAAAATAAACTAAACATGACTAGAAATATTAAGAGGCCAAGACTTAAGGCCTTGGGTTTAATGCTTGGAGCATTTGTAAAAAAATAGTGGATGAATTAGTGGTGAAAATAGATATAAACAGATACAATATTGTTGGGATTAATGAGATGTAGGTGCAGGGAAACCAAGAAGGAACTGAATATCGAGGGGTATTCAGTTTTTAGGAAGGATAGTGAAAGAGGAAAAGGAGGTGTGGTATCATTGCTGGCTAAAGAGGACATTAGATTGTAATGAGGAAGGACCTTTACTCCATTAAAGTGGAATCCAGATGGAGAGAACTTAGAAACACAAAGAGGCAGAAACCAATAGTGAGTGTTGAATTTAAACTCCCTAACCCCAATTTTTCGTGGCAAGGGACTGTGGATGAGTGGTGAGACTGACTGTTAGAAATGCAAAAGGGTAAAGCTTGTTTGAATATTTTGTTAGAGTACTTTAATGTTTTTAACAAGCAGATAATGAGGGTCCTGTAGATGAAGTGTATCTTGACGTCCAGAAGCATTTGATAAGATGTCATACAAAAGGTTAATGCCCAACCTAAGACCACATGTGGTTAGGGATAATATATTAACTTGGGTAGAAAGCGGAGAGTTGGCATAAAGGGACCTCCTTCTGGTTGGCAAGCTGCGACTAGTGGAATGACACAGGGTTCAGTTCTTGACCATTTGTAATCTATAGTAATGACTTGGATGCAGATACAGAATGTAGTGTAGCCAAACTTGACACTAAAATAGGTGGGAACATCAGTTGCAATGAAGAAGCAAGAAATTTACAAATGGAAAAGGATAAATTAGATGAATGTGTCAAAATTTGCAAATGAAGTTTAACATGGATAAATGTAACATTATCCATTTCAGTCTGAGGACATAAAAGGAACTTATTATCTGAATGGAGAGAATCTTCAAAATGATTCCTTGCAGTGGGATCCGGGTGTCCTCACGCATGACTTGCAACATTGGCAAGGAGTGCAGATAGTAAGGAGGGTAACTGGAATTTTGGCATTTATTGCTAAAGGGGTGAAGTATAAAAGAAGGAAGGTGTTGTTGCAACTGTACAAGACACAACTGAACTACTGTATACAGTTTTGGTCCCCTTACTTAAAGAAGAATGTATTTGAATCAGTTAGGACATTAAGATAGATTGATTTGAGAAGAAAGGCTTGTATTCTGAGGAGAGATTGAACAGTTTGGGCCTAAACTCATTAGAGTTTGGAATAAGTTAAAAATCACACAACACAACCTATAGTCCAATAGGTTTATTTGGAAGTACAAGCTTTCAGAGCGCTGCTCCTTTATCAGTTAGCTAGTAGGGCAGGATCATATGACACGGAATTTAAAATAGTAAAAGATCGAAGTGTTATACAACTGATGCAATATATTAAATAAACCTAGATTGCTCTTAAGTCTTTAATCACTTAGAATGGGTTGCAGGTTTCAGTTCATTAATATGTAAATCCCAGAACGCCTTTCAAGTCACATTCTCAAGATAACATAAGGTTTTTAAAAAAAGGTGACATCTCAGCTCTATATTCCAACCTTGAGTCAGACCGGTTCTATATCCAACGTAGGAATTTATAAAATGTCACATGGACAGTCACTGGAAATAGAACCAGTCTGACTCAAGGTTGGGATACAGACAGACTCTAGCCTCACCCCTTTAATACATTGTCTGAGCTGAGATGTCACTTTTTTTTAAACCCTTAAGTTATTTAGGGAATGTGACTTGAAAGGAGTTCTAGGATTTACATATTAATGAATTGAAGGCTGCAAACCATTCCAAGTGATTGATGACTTAACAGCAATCTCGGTTTGTTCAATACGTGGCGTCAGTATAACACTTTGATCTTTTACTATAAGTTCTGTGTCCTAGCTTCCTGACGAAGGAGAAGCGCTCACAAAGCTTATACTTCTAAATAAACCTGTTGGACTATAACCTGGTGTTGTGTGATTTTTAACTTTTTCCACCCCAGTCCAACACCTGCACGTCAGAGTTTGGAAGGACGGGAAGAGATTTAGTTGAAGTATATAAGATGCTAAAGGGGATTGACAAAGTAGACATAGAGCAGCTGTTTCCCCTTTTGCGTGAATCCAGAATGAGAGGGCAAAGTTCTAGACTAAAGTCAGATTCAAAATATGTGAGGAGGAATCACTTCTCTCAAAGAGTCATGAATCTGTGGAATTCACTTCCTCAGAGTGCGGTGACACTGAATAAATTTAATGAGGAGGTAATGGTCTTGTTCAGATGATAGAAATTTGACAAAGTAAATTCAATCCAGAGAAGTGTGAGGTAATCCAGAGAAGTGTGAGGTAATGGATTTGGGGGGGGGGGGGTAACATGGCTGGGGAATACACAATAAACAGGAAGATATGAAGGTGGTTGAGGAGGTGAGATCCTTTGGAGTGAATATTCACAGGTCGTCATATAGGTGGCAGAATGATAGGTAAGGCGCTAAAGAAAACAGGTGAAATGCTTTCCTTTATTGGAAGAGGTATAGAATACAAAAGCAATGTTGGAACTGTATGAGCCAGTGGTCAGGCTATAGCTAGAGTTTTGTATGCAGTTCTGGTCACCACATTACTGGAAGGAAAGAATTGCTGTGGAGAGAGTACAGAGGAGATTTACAGGAATTTTGCCAGGGCTTGAAAATTGCATTGTGATGATAGATTGCATCAGCTAGGGCTGTTTTCTTTAGAATGGAGGAAACTGTGGTGGGACTTAATTGAAGTGTACAAAATTATGAGGGCTCTAGTTAGACAGGAAGGTGCTGACTTCCCAAGCGATGAAGTCAAATTCCACGGAACACAGAATTAAGATGAAGGGTAGAAAGATTAGAGGGGAGATGAAAGCTTTTTCAACCAGAGGGTGACGAATGTCAAGATTTTGATGGCTGGTTTCATGGTGGATGCAGAAAACCTTGACTTGTTTAAAAGGAGCCTGGAATCTGCATCTGAAGTGTTGAATAGGCAAGATAGCCTCTTTCTGTACTTCACCCTTTACAATGGTTATGAAACCAGCCATGTCACATTGTGCAGAAACCTTGGCAACATCAAGGAGAGATGAGTGGCTCGATGATAATGAGATGTATGAAGCCATGAGAAAGGGGGAAAGAAATTAAATATTAGTACATCCTGGTGGGGAAAGTAAGTGAAGAGTCTAGAAGCATTGATTAAAGTAGCCAAGAAGAGTTTGAATTGTTATTATCTGTTGCGGAAACAGAGAGGAATCATGGTGAGGTGAATAATGGAGATGGGATTGACGGAAAGAGAGAGATAAGGAAGACCTAAAGCCAGTTCAGAAATGCAGGAGGGGCTGAATTAGAAGCAGTGGGATTTTAAGAGGGATGGATGACTGGCAGGAGGAGATGGAGAAGGGTGATCAACCAGCATTGTGGCTTCATCAAGTGAAATGGATGAAGCTGAAAGAATGAGAGGAAGCTTTTAATGTTTTGTAAGAGTAAAATTATGGCAAAACGTGTTGCCTATTTCGGGTTTTTGCTGATACAAACATAATTTATCTTGAAAGTTCATCAACCTGAAACGTTAACTCTGTTTCTTTCTCCACAGAGCTAGGGGGCAGATAATGGAGTAGTGGTACTATCACTGGACTAGTAATCCAGGGCCCAGGCTAATGTTCTGGATACATGAGTTCAAATCTCACTGTGGCCACTGGTGGAATTCAAAACTAATCTCATTAATAGTGACCATGAGGCTATTACCAATTGTTGCAAAAACCCACCTGGTTCACTAATATACTTTAAGGAAGGAAGTCTGACCTACTTGTGACTCAAGACCTACATCAATGTAGTTGATTTTTAAATGCTGTCTGAAAAGGCGTATCAGGCCACTAAGTTCACATTTGGTCTGTGATCAAGTAGAGGTGGATGTGATTGTAGATGAGGACTCAATGGCCAATCATTAAGAAGCAATTGTCCAACAATTATAAGGTTCTAGTAGGCAATGTGTCAACAACGATCGAGTATAAAATTATTGAAGTTTTGCTAAAATTGTCAGAACATACCTGAACTACAGCAAACTGTCTTGATCCCCTTATATTAAGAAAGATGTCCAGAGGAACCTCAATTATCCAAAAGTCACGGACAGGCAGTATTTCTTTTGGATAATCGAATGCTGGATAACATAGTTTAGCTGAGCATCGGGACCTTGTGATTTTGCCAAATAATCTGATATTCAGATTATCGAATGCCGGATAATCGAGGTTTCTCTGTACTGGGGTTGGAGGTAGCCAGAGAAGGTTCACTGGGTTCATTCTGGGAATGCAAGAGTTTTCCGATGAGGAGAGTTTGAGTCAGTTTGCGTTGTACTCATTGGAGTTTAGAAGAATGTGAGGAGATCTTGTTGAAACATGTAAGATTCGTAATGGGCTTTATAGAAATGGAGAGGTTGTGGGAGAGTCTAGGGCCAGAAGGTCAAATCTCAGAATAAAAGGCCATCCATTTAAAACAGAGATGGGGAGGATTTTTTTTCTCTCAGAGGCTAGTGAATCTGTGGAATTCCTCACCATAAAGGACTATCAGGACTGGGCCATTATTTGTATTCAAAGCTGAGATAGACGGATTTTTAATCAGTAAGGGAATCAAATGTTATTGGAATAAGGCAGGAGAGTGGAGATAAGGATTATCAAATTAGCCATGATCTCATTGAATGGCAGAGCAGAGCCGGAGGGCCAAATGGCCTACTTCTACTGCTATGTCATATGGTCTTGAGCACAATGCCAAATGGATAGTAAAGGCCCACATCCAATGGATGAATAAAGAAAGAAGTATTTCCAGCATTTTCTACTTATATTTTCCAGCATCTGTAGTATTTGGTGTTAAGAATTACTCTTCCTCTAGTTCATAAACAAACATCAATATTGTCAGAAAGGCTTTTAATCTTTTTCAGACCTCCCTAACCCTTTAGATATTTCATCTCGGTAATACCATTTGTAATGGTGACACATCAGACATGAGGTTGTATACTTAAGTGAGTGTGTGAACAACAGTTTGAAACACACAGTGCTAAACAAGAAGCTGGCCTTCAACTATGGCTTTATTGAAGTAATTTTATGAAAATCCAGTTCTGAGGAAGGGTAACCGGATTTGAAACATTAACTCTCATTTCCCTTCACAGATGCTGCCAGACCTGTTGAGCTTTTCCAGCAACTTCTGTTTTTTAGCAGTGGTATTAAATCTGCTAGTACAAGTAAGTTGTAGAGAAAGACTGGTTTGCTCAGTATATAGACCTCATGCCACAATTCTACATTATGCGTGACCAGTGTGGGTGTGTTACAGGGAGCTGCTCTAGTCCCTTAGTAAAAAAGATAACCAAAGCATTTTAAAAAGAAAAGGATTTTTGTCATGAAGAGAACAATTTGATATTTTAAGAATAATGGATCCTTTCATACATCAGTTCCTTCTTGTCTTGGAAGCTTCTGAGATTTTGGAGTAGCTAAAGTGATATGGACTTCTGCTAGAATCTTTTATGGGAGGAGTGAGTGGAATTTCCCAATAAAACATTTTCTCGCCACAGTCTTTTGATGCAGTTGCTTGAATTTTAAAGAGACAGTGCAAATAGAGCAGAATCCCAGCAGAACCAGATTCCACCCAAATGCTTGACTCTGTAGGCGGTAGAGATCTTACCCTGTTAGACCCCAAGACATTTGGATGTTATGTTGTTCAAACTCTATTGGCTGTTGTTAGGAGGATTTTGCATTCAAAGCTGCACGCATCTTGGTATATTAAATACTGATGAGTTGGATGGTTATTTAATTTTTTGAAATTTCTCAACAGCAAACAATGCAAAACCAACCTTTTTCAGGAAGTGCATTGGAATTTCATGAAATTGCAAACAGTGGTTTTGGTAAATGGGGTGGTTGTCCATTCTGCTGTTACAGTGCAAAAAAATTGTTTACGCTCTCAGTTTATTTGTGCAGGTTATTTTTAGTTTTCCACATGGATTTTATGTTGAGCAATGTTTGAATGAAAAGTTGCTGCATTTGCACTGTACTCCAAAATATTTTAGCTGTCTATTCCATTTGATCATTACACAATTTAATGACATAATGAATTTCCATCCATTATAATTTTGTGCGTATTCACTGATCTTGAATTTTATGATCTAAAGAGAATGGCATTCAGCTCAGAGGATATGCTGCACGCTTAAAAAATTCTGAAGTAATAAACATCTCAAAGATTTCTGTGGACCTTGATCCTCAGACGTGCCTTACAGGCATTGCAAAAGCTTATTGCAACTGAAAGACATTGTATTTAGCACACCAGAGTGTACACAGACAAAAGTTTCCGCAACATTAAACCAATTTGAATAATCAAATGATGTAATTATTAGGTTACTTTTCTCTGTCGTTGAACTGTGTTCAACTTTGCTGCTCTCCTATTTCGTGAACACTGCACGAGTTACTTTAGCTACTGTTGTACTGCCAATCTCATTGCTGGTCACAGACAATCTTGGAAGGGTTGCAATTAAATTGTTGCCTTCTGTATGACATCCATTCATGGTGAAGTAATACCACCAACAAAGCTCCCTAACCACAGGTATTGTGGCTCTGAAATGTGGAGCATTAAGTTATCTTAGTAAATTTTTAAAAGGAAAATTATGAACCAGGTCAGGCAATTCAGATAATTTCCTTTTTGTTTTTTCCTGTCTTGAAGCGTAAATGAAAGCTGATACTAGTTGAAATTGTTTGATATTTATTTATAGACATGCACGGTGCGTGATACAATTGCACCATATTATTCTTTAAGGTACAGAACTTTTGAAGAAGTAACAGTTTTCAAGTAAAAAAAAAGTTCAAAAATTATGGGCATGCTTGACTTAATGTGATTTACTCCAACATAAACAATGAAACAAAATTGTTAAAAACGTTAGGGAACTAAATTAGGCTTGCTTCCCTGTAACTACTCATTTGCAGCTCATTCCTTAAAGCAGTCACCACCTTCTAATTATAGTCTTCCATGTCAGCAACTTGGTTGACCAGAAGAAACAGGGAGGAACTTAAAAGTCATTCAGATTTATTATTGTTGGACATCTATAGTAAAGTGGAGAAGCTGGAAAGCAATCTTTACTGCCACCTAGTAATTGTAATGTTTTATGTTCCAAAACTGTACCATCTGAAATAATAAAGACATTTCCAAGCAATGAAATTCTCCTCTTTCAATGAGGGTAGTGCAAGTGAGGTAGAAACAGGGTCAAAATTATAAACTGAAGACCCGCTGACAATTTCTGAGGTCATCAAGCAATAGTCCGTGAGCTAAAAGTATTTTATCTATCTTTCAGGTTTTCTTGCTGTTGGAAAGACTCCAATAATCTGGGTATGGATTGTTTTGGTAATGATAAGCATTGGCCACAAATTGTATCATGTTAACTTTAGTTGCATCCTCCATAAATGTGAACTTAGCTAATTCGGTTGCCTACAGTCTAATTTTCACCAAATCCTGCTTCACTCTGCCATGGTCCATTTGCGCCTGATCTGGCAATGCCTAGATTTGAAAAATCTATTCCTTTCATCAAATCTCTCATGGTCTCTCTCTCTCTCTCTCTATTTTAGTAACCTTCTGCAGATCTATCAACTTTGGAACTATGTGATTCTACAATTCTGGCTTCTTTTGTGCATCCTTGACTTTCATTGCTGCAGTATTGGCGAAAGTGCCTTCAGCTGCCTGAGCCCTAGGCCTTGGAATTTCCTCTCTAAGCACCTTAGGCAGCGATGGCTCAGTGCTCAGTGCTTAGTGGTTAGCACTGCTGCCTCACAGCACCAGGGATCTGTGTTCAATTCCCACCCCGGGCAACTGTCTGTGTGAAGTTTGCACATTCTCCCCGTGTCTGCGTGGGTTTCCTCTGGGTGCTCCGGTTTCCTCCCACAGCCCAAAGATGTGCAGGTTAGGTGAATTGGCCATGCTAAATTGCCTGTAGTGTTAGGTGCATTAGTCAGTAGTAAATGTAGGAGAATGGGTCTGGGTGGTTGCTCTTCGGAGGGTCGGTGTGGACTTGTTGGGCCAAAGGGCCTGTTTCCACACTGTAGGGAATCTAATAAAAAAAACTCTTACTCCCTTGGCCACCTGTCTCAACATCCTTTAATGCGAATCAATGTCAAAGTTTGTTTGTCAAATGCCTCAAGGCATTTCATCAATGTTAAAAAAAAGCCATGCAAATGCAAGTTGTTGTTGCAGTTCTGAACTGCTGTTGCATTTTGTTACCTGTAAATGACTACACGGATGGCAAAGGATGTAATTGAACCATTGTAACAAGTAGTACAATGAATTTACTGTTGCCAAACATCTGCATTTAAGTTGGATGCAATCTTCTTAATAGAAACAAGTAATGACATTGCTTTTTTCTGACCGCTGTTGAAATTGGAAATACAAACAGCCTTAAGATCTTCTTTGACCGCATAGTTATGCCTTGGTGTCTGATGAGGTATGTTTGGGCTTCAGAATTAAACTTTCTTTTCCATTCAACATCTGCTTCAACCATAGATCAGAAAAATCCAGTGAAGCTCTCTCTAATTTGCCACAATAAAGCATCTTACTTAAACCTCAAATGGCCGGCCCCTTGTATTGGCGCCAATGTGCATTTTTCCATGTTCCCTTCCAGCACTTTTTGCTGGCTATTTAAATGAGTTTGCCAGTTCAGTATCAATTTTTGTTGAGTTAAGAAGCTGCAGGCTAGTGTACATTAGAATGCACCTTTAAATAGCTTAAACTTAGTCACCTACAACTCTTGAAGCCAGTTTTCTGTCCTATTAATGCTGGGTTAGATAAAAAAAAGACGATGCTGCACAAGTCTTGTAGCATAATGTGGAATTACATGTACCTTAATACTGTTTACAGCAAAATTCATTTTGAAGTATTTCAAAATATGACTTGAAAGGAGAAAACAATCTTTGTAAAACACTTTTCTTGTTTGGAATACAACAAGAGCCAAAGTTGAACATCAGACCAGTTGCTGATGAAGAAAGGAAAAGTAATATGTCCAGTGTTTTAAATCAAAATGCAAAAAAAAAACCCAACGAACTGCAGATGCTGGAAATCCAACACAAAATCAGAACTTGCTGGAAGAAAGTTCTGAAGAATGGTCATTGGGCCTGAAATGTTCCTGCATTGTTTTAACAGAAGCAGTAATCTGGACAGAATCAATTTTAGACAAGAACCCCAAATATCTGTTTACTGATACAACAAGAATGTCTTTTGCAAGTATTATCAGATGGTCCTATATTATTCAAAGTGCTTTAAAGCAGTTATATTTTGTGCTTTCAAACCTTTTTCCAGTGCAGAAGTCACTTGTCTACTCTTGTTGCCTGAAAAGTAGCATCTTACTAACTTAGTGCTGATGGCTCTCTTGTTTATCCATTCGTGGTATATGTGTGTGGATGGCTTAGCCAACATTCATTGCCCTTCCTTAGTTGCCCTTGAGTAGGTGGCGGTGAACTGCTTTCTTGAACCATTATAATCTATATGCTGTAGGTAGACCCACGATGTTTTAGGGAGGGAGTTCCAGAACTTTGACCCAGTGACACTGAAGGAATGGCAATATATTTCCAAATCAGAATGATGAGCTTGCAGGTGGTGATGTTCCCATGTATCTGCTGCCCTTGTCCTTCGAGATGGTCGAGATCATGTTTTTGTAAAATGCTGTCTGAGGAGCCATGGTGAACTTCAGTAGTGCATCTTGTAGATGCTGCACTTGTGCATCCGTGATGGAAGGAGTAGACATGGTGCCAATCAAGTTGACTGCTTTGTTCTTGGCTTCTCAAGTGTTGATAGAGCTGCATTCATCCAGGCAAATGGCATCACACTCCTGACTTGTGCCTTAAAGCTAGTAGACAGCCTTTGGCAACCAGGAGGTGAGTTACTTACAGAAGGAATCTTAAACTAACCTGTTCTTGTAGCCACCATACTTAGATGGCTACTTCAGTTTGGTTTCTGGTTGAAGGTAACCTCTGGAATATTGATAGTGGGGAGAATCCAGCGATGATTAGATTCTCTCTTGTTGAAGATGGTCATTGCCTAGCACTTGTATTGCATGAATGTTACTTGTCACATCTCAGCCCAAAGCTGGATATTGTCCAGGTTTTGCTGCATTTAGATGAGGACTACTTCAGTATCAGAAGAGTTGCAAAACGCATTGAACTTTGAGTGGTCATCAGCGCGCATTCCTATTTCTCAACATACAACGAAAGGAAGGCTGAGATGGACAACTTTTAAATCAGTAAGAGAATGAAGTGTTATGGGGAAAAGGGAGGAAAGGAGTTGAGGATTATCAGATCAGCCATGATCTCATTGATTAGCAGAGCAGACTCATGGGCTGCACGGCCTACTTCTGCTCATGTGTCTTAAGGTCACTCAACAGTGTTTTTGAGATATTGAAATGACAGAAGTTAATTTCAAATTATCTTGGTTACAAGTTAAATTACCTTGTACTGGGTCCCACCTATATCTGAATCTTTGGTGAGTGACATATTGCATGTATCTGCTTGATCCAAGTTTCCAAGTATGATGTCAAGGTTATAGGTCTGAGAGATGCCATGATGGGCCATTCCCAATAAGAGGAGAGGTGAATGGTCCTCATTTGGAGTCTTTCATTCTTCTCCAGTGCAGTTCCAGCTGTGCTATGAATCCAAATGTGACTTTACTATTTGTGATAGAGGCTTTTTTTGTATGGCATCTCTCAGTGTACTCAGCAAATGATACATTTTTATGATGATTCTGAAAACTACATTAAAGTATTATTACTTTTCCTTTTGTTCATTGTATCAGTCTTTATGGCTTTAATAGAGATAGGATACATTAATGCAATATCAACTAATTACCTCTGCCAAGAAAGTCAGTTTATCTGTTCAAGAAATCTAAAAGCCAAGTACTTACAAAGTAAGGACAAAACAAATCAGGAAAATAACCTGGAGATTTTATCATGCAGCTTTTATAATGGAACAGAGAGCAAAATAAAATTGGGACACATACATGGAATAAGTGAGAAGCTGAAATACAAAATACATTTTATAAATACAAAATTTAATTTAGTCTTCATGTCAGAAAGGTTCTGTAATTATAACCAGCACATCATTAAAAGCTCTGTTTCACCTTATTCCACAAAGTGTAACCTTTCAAAATAAAATCCATTCCATCACTCCAGAAAGAAATCCCGTCTGACTGCTCTTCAAGGTTGAATTCCATCTAAGACTTCAATTTTTGTGGAACTAGGTTCCAGTTTTCAATGAGAATGAATCTATTAAAACTGGACAGTCACATTAATTTAGAAATATCTTGATGGTTTTCATTTGTAAGAGCATCCATAATAACAACGATAATGAAGGGATCATCTTCAGCAGTTTCTGCATATCCCAGTTACCTGCACATGTGCTGATGCATGACGTTGTCGTCAGTTTCACAGTCATGAAGCTGATTGTGTCACTGTCATTATAACTGTAAATGTATGCTATTATAATCAATTTGACCTTATTCAATACTTCAATATGCATACAAGTTTCTTTATGGTGATAATGCATCTTGACATATTTATCTGTTTTTTAACATTTGGCATATAGCTTATCAGAATGTTCTTGAGATTTAATGACTCAAAGATTAAGATTCAGATTTAAAATGATTTTTAAGAATTGCATTACTTTGGAAATAAGGTTGTTTAACTTTACTCTAAGAGTTAATAATTCAATTATTTGTTAATTCAAGACTGTGAGAAACTGATGGAATTCGAGAGCTTGGCAAACTAGAACTTAGTTCCACAGAATTTGAAATTTAGAGGGAATTCAATCTTGAGTTACAGTTTCTTTCTGGAGTGACTGAATGGATTATGATTTTATTTTGAATTTGTTGCTTGCAGAAGGTTTGCTGAACATATTCCACGTTTTTATCAGTCAAATAGAACGGTGGCCGCATAGGGAATCCTATGGTTTGAGCAGAGTGCAGAATATGGGTCCTCAGTATATCCAAGGTGTGATTGGGGAATTAGTGTTAAAGGGATATCACCTTAAAATTATCCTTGGAAGGGCCACTTTAGGAGTTATTCATATCTTTATACAGACTAGAAGGATTTGCCCAAGGAAATGGTTATCGCAGAGGTTATTGAATCATTTAAAGATAAAATGGTGCAGATATTTGGACCAAGAAAGAGGCACAATGCAGGGGCAAGCCATCGGGATTTATTTTGAGTTGTTCTAGAAGAGCCAGCACATGCTTGACCGAATTACTTCCCTTTATAGGAAGCTTATTCTATGGAAAGCTGGGAGGGTCACAATATTTAATGTTTCAAGTAACTCAAGGGCAAAGGACTTTGAATATAATCTTCGAAATGTTGTACATCTTCTGACAAGTTGTGTTTGTTTTTATAATGCTCCCAGCTTGCTTTTTTTTAAATGTTGTTTTATCAAAATGGACAGAAACAGAAAGAGGCTTGACAAAGACAATGCCCTCCTACCTCATCTAGTATAATGGATACCCTCCAAGTTGAAAAGATAGGAGTCCATGCTACTAATTAGATCGAAGCTTATGTTTACCGTAGTAAATGAGAAACTATATAACATGGCACTCACAGTAACTTGTTACTCAGTGCTGATGCTACGTATCAACTTGTAACATATTAAATCTCACGATTTAACTGCACGTTGATTCTTGGAAATGTAACGGTACAGTGCATAACAGTTGTCTCATGAATCTTGGGACAATTTGAGGCCTTGCCTATTATTACCTTTAGGAGCTGTGGACATCCATTTGGTGGTTGCGGGAAAGAAACCGACTCCAATGCTGAGTTGGCGAATAGTCAAAGCTCGAGAGCTAACAAGTGAACAAACTGAGGTACTCAAATGACACAGTTGGAGGTTCTTGGTTCACATGGGGAACATTTCAGCACCTCATGACTCTGCCAAAAACATTAAGCAGTGCTTGTGCCATTTCCCACCTGAAACAGGCTCTGTTTGTTCATTTCAGAGCTGAGATATCTGTTTTGCAAGCATAACCTGGGTGGTAAGAGCCCCAGTGTTATATTTGAGGCGCAGAAGCCAAATTGTGTCAAACCGAGGGAATTCAAATTGGCTGGAAGGGTTCCAGATGCCCGGCACTGACTTGCTCTTTGCATTTCCAGGTGCTAAAAAAATATAGAATCATAATCTTGCTGAGAGGTCGGTCACTTGTGGTATATCTAGTGATCTCCAGAACTGTACGTGCAGATTTCTTGAAGGACACAAATATTAGGTCATTTAAATAAATCTTGCAAAAGCAACAAACATTGGATCCACTCTGTTCTTGGGCTTTCTCAGTGGTCTGTTGTCTGCTATTCAAACAGCTCAACCACCATGGTGTCCAGATTCTGTAGAGTATGTGGGCACTGAATCAGTGTACGTGACTATAGGACAAAGTTGGACCATAATGATTGTGAGCGAAGATCTGATTTCAGGCAGCAGTATCTTATTTGCTTTGCCCAAATCGCAGTTGGATGTGACTGTTGGAACTGTTCAGTCCCTTCTAAGCAGGGTCCGACACTACTGTAATTAGACTTTTTTTGACATCATATCTAAGTAGTGCTATACTCCTTCCTTCAAAGGATTGTGAGCTCTTCTGGAATTAGCTCAAGGTTCTACATTGCTAAAAGGGTATTAAGTGTTTATACAGCCATACTTAAAATCAGTCTCTGGATGGAGAAATGTTCTCTTTATCTTCACCCAAGTAGGTTTCAGTCAGCACATGTATCAAGAACAGTATATTCCTCACTGTAAATTGTAAGGCGATGAAATTATTTTCAGTTGCAGAGGTTGGTTTGCTAATCACAGCTACATTTCTATTTCCCTGCCAGCCTGTGTTCCTTGAGTATTGTTGCCATTATTACATGTGCATCAGAAATTGCAAGGTGGTTGCCCAGGTTTATTCATGCAAATGGCAGCACGGTGGCTCAGTGGTTAGCACTGTTGCTTCACAACACCAGGGACCCAGGATCGATTCCCGCCTTGGGCAACTGTCTGTGCCGAGTTTGCACATTCTCCCTGCATCTGTGTGGATTTCCCCTGGATGCTCCGGTTTCCTTCCATAGTCCAAAGAAAGCAAATCAAGTGAATTGGCCATGCTAAATTGCCCATAGTGTTAGGTGCATTAGTCAGGGGTAAATATAGGGTAGGGGAATGGGTCTGGGTGGATTACACTTGGGAGGGTTGGTGTGGACTTGTTGGGCCAAATGGCCTGTTTCCATACTGTAGGGAATCTAATCTAATCAAATTCAGCAGAGATGAGAGACTGAAATTGCAGTCATTTGCCTTCAGAGAAAACTGAACAAATAGAGTGATAGCGGGTTTGGGAAGATAGATGTAACTGCAGTCTTGCGATATCAGCCAAAATAATGTGGTACCATGGTTTTTCAGTGAAGTGGAGAATCTGTTGCTTTCCTCAACATTTTCAGTCTGTGAAAGGGTAAAAGATCCACAGATCTGTTGATCATATTCCACCTGCTTTAACTTGCCACTTTAAAAAAATCTTCAAAATGTGTGGAATCGATAGAAATTATAAACATTTTACTGCTTTTTCATTATGAAATGTATTAACATTTATGTTTATCATTGTTTTTATGAAATGTTGTAACTAAATTCATGCCAGATACCATATTGCAAACATTAGCATCACAAGAGAACACACATATTTGAAACATTCCAGTATCAATCATAAAATCACCACAGTAATCTGTTTCTGAACAAACTAATAGAGCCATAGAGCTGTACAGCATGAAAACATTTGGTCTAACCTGTCTATGCTGATCAGATATCCTAATTTAATCTAGTCCAATTTGCCAGCATTTGGCCGATATCCCTCTCAACCCTTCCTATTCACATACCCATCCAGATGCCTTTTAGATGTTGTAATTGTACCAGCCTCCACCACTTCCTCTGGCAGCTCATTCTATACACGCACTACCCACTGTGTGATTAAGTTGCCCCTTAGGCCCATTTTAAAACTTTCCCCTCTCACCTTAAACCTATACCCTCTAGTTTTGGACTCCCCTACCCTGGGAAAAAGAGCTTGTCCATTCGCCTTATCTATGCCCCTCATGATTTTATCAACTTGATGTCCCAGGGAAAATAGCCCCAGCCATTTCGGCCACTCCTTATGGTTCAAGTCCTCCAACCCTGACAGCATCCTTGTAAATCTTTTCTGAACCGTTTAAGGTTCCACAACATTCTTCCTCTCGCAGGCAGACCATAATTCAATATAGTATTCCAAAAGTGGCCTAACCAATGTCCTGTACAGCCCCAACATAACCTCCCAACTTCTGTACTCAGTGCACTGACCAATAAAGGCAAGCGTGCCAAATGCCTTCTTCACTACCATGTCCACACCACTTTCAAGGAATTATGCACCTGCACCCATAGGTCTCTTTATTCGGCAACATTCACCAGGGCCCTACCATTAACTGTATAAGTCCTGGCCAGATTTTCCTTACCAAAATGCAACACCTCACATAGAGATGTACAGCATGGAAACAGACTCTTCGGTCCAACTCATCCATGCCTACCAGATAACCCAACCCAATTTAGTCCCACCTGCCAGCACCCGGCCCATATCCTTCCAAACCCTTCCTATTCATATACCCATCCAAATGCCTCTTAAATGTTGCAATTGTGCCAGCGTCCAACACTTCCTCTGGCAGCTCATTCCATACACGTACTACCCTCTGAGCGAAAAAGTTGCCCCTTAGGTCTCTCTTAAATCTTTCCCCTCTCACCCTAAACCCATGCCCTCTAGTTCTGGACTCCCCCAACCCAGGGAAAATGCTTTGCCTATTTATCCTATCCATGCCCCTCATGATTTTATAAACCTCTATAAGGTCATCCCTCAGCCTTTGACAGTCCAGGGAAAACAGCCTCAGCCTATTCAACCTCTCCCTATAGCTCAAATCCTTCAACCCTGGCAACATCCTTGCAAATCTTTTCTGAACCCTTTCAAGTTTCACAACATCTTTCCGATAGGAAGGAGACCAGAATTGCACACAATATTCCAACAGTGGCCGAACCAATGTCCTGTGCAGCCGCAACATGACCTCCCAACTCCTGTACTCAATACTCTGGCCAATAAAGGAAAGTATACCGAATACCTTCTTCACTATCCATCTACATGTGACTCCACGTTCAAGGAGCTATGAACCTGCTCTCCAAGGTCTCTTTGTTCAGCAACACTCCCTAGGACCTTACCATTAAGTGCATAAGTCCTGCTAAGATTTACTTTCCCAAAATACAGCACCTCGCATTTATCTAAATTAAACTCCATCTGCCACTTCTCAGCCCATTGGCCCATCTGATCAAGATCCCGTTGTAATCTGAGGTAACCTTCTTCGCTGTCCACGTCACCTCCAATTTTGGTGTCATCAGCAAACTTACTAAGTATACTTCTTATGCTCACATCCAAATCATTTATATAAATGATGAAAAGTAGTGGACCCAACACCGATCCTTGTGGCAGTCCACTGGTCACAGGCCTCTAGTCTGAAAAACAACCCACCACCACCCTCTGTCTTCTACCTTTGAGCCAGTTCTGTACCCAAATGGCTGGTTCTCCTTGTAGCTGATGAGATCTAATCTTGTTCACCACTCTCCAATGGGGAACCTTGTCAAATGCTTTACTGTAGTCCATATAGATCACATCTACCACTCTGCCCTCATCAATCCTCTTTGTTACTTCTTCAAAAAACTCAATCAAGTTTGTGAGACATGATTTTCCATGTGCAAAGCCATGTTGCCTATTCCTAATCAGTCCTTGCCTTTCCAAATACATGTACATCCTGTCCCTCAGGATTCCCTCCAACAACTTGCCCACCACCAACATCAGGCTCACTGATCTATAGTTCCCTGGCTTGTCCTTACCACCCTTCTTAAAAAGTGGCACCATGTTAGCCAACCTCCAGTCCTCTGGCACCTCACCTGTGACTATCGATGATACAAATATCTCAGTAAGAGGCCCAGCAATCACTTCCCTAGCTTCCCACAGAGTTGTGGGTACACCTAATCAGGTCCTGGGGATTTATCCACTTTTATGCATTTCAAGATATCCAACACTTCCTCCTCTGTAATGTGGACATTTTTCAAGGTGTCATCATCTATTTCCCTGCATTCTATATCTTCCATGCCCTTCTCCACAGTAAACACTGATGCAAAATACTCATTTAGTATCTCCTCCAATCTCCTGCGGCTCCACACAAATGCTGCATTGTTGATCTTTGAGGGGCCCTATTTTCTCCCTCGTTACCCTCTTGTCCTTAATGTATTTGTGAAAATCCTTTGGATTCTCCTTAACTCTATTTGCCAAAGCTATCATATATCCCCTTTTTGCCCTCCTGATTTCTCTCTTAAGTATACACCTACTGCCTTTATAGTCTTCTAAGGATTCACTCGATCTACCCTGTCTGTACCTGACATATGCTTCCTTTTTTTTCTTAATCAAATCCTCAATTTCTTTAATCATCCAGCATTCCCTATACCTACCAGCCTTTCCTTTCACCCTGACACGAATATACTTTCTCTAGACTCTCGTTATCTCATTTCTGAAGGCTTCCCATTTTCCAGCCGTCCCTTTACCTACGAACATCTGTGCCCAATCAGTTTTTGAAACTTCTTGCCTAATATCGTCAAAATTGGCCTTCCTCCAATTTAGAACTTCAACTTTTAGATCTGGTCTATCCTTTTCCATCACTATTTTAAATCTAATAGAATTATGGTCGCTGGCCCCAAAGTTCTCCCCCACTGACTCTTCAGTCACCTGCCCTGCCTTATTTCCCAAGAGTAGGTCAGGTTTTGTATCTTCACTAGTAGATACATTGACATACTGAATCAGAAAATGTTCTTTTACACACTTAACAAATTCCTCTCCATCTAAACCCTTAACACTATGGCAGTCCCAGTCTATGTTTGGAAATTTAAAATCCACTACCATAACCACCCTATTATTCTTACAGATAACTGAGATCTCCTTACAAATTTGTTTCTCAATTTCCCTCAGAGTATTGGGGGGTCTATAATACAATCCCAATAAGGTGATCATCTCTTTCTTATTTCTCAGTTCCACCCAAATAACTTCCCCGGATGTATTTCTGGGAATATCCTTCCTCAGTACAGCTGTAATGCTATCCCTTATCAAAAATGCCACTCCCCCTCCTCTCTTGCCTCCCTTTCTATCCTTCCTGTAGCCTTTGTGTCCTAGAACATTAAGCTACCAGTCCTGTCCATCCCTGAGCCATGTTTCTGTAATTGCTATGATATCCCAGTCCAATGTTCCTAACCGTGCCCAGAGTTCATCTGCCTTGCCTTTTAGGCCCCTTGCATTGAAATAAATGCAGTTTAATTTATCAGTCCTACCTTGTTCTCTGCTTTGTCCCTGCCTGCCCTGACTGTTTGACTTGTTCTCAACTGTACCAGTTTCAGATTGAAATCCTTCCTCACTGTCTACCTGAGTCCCACACCCCTCACTTTACTATTTAAATCCTCCCAAGCAGTTCTAGCAAATCTCCCTGCCAGTATATTAGTCCCCTTCCAATTTAGGTGCAATCCTTCCTTCTTGTACAGGTCAGTTCTACCCCAAAACAGCTTCCAATGTTCCAAAAATGTGAATCCTTCTCCCGTACACCAGCTCCTCAGCCATCTGCTCTCTCCTCCTATTCCTGCCCTCACTAGCTTGTAGCACTGGGAGTAATCTAGATATTACTACTCTCAAGGACCTCCTTTTTAAATTCCTGCCTAACTCTCTGTAATCTCTCTTCAGAATCTCAACCTTTTCCCTTCCTATGTTGTTGGTTCCAATGTTTACAATGACCTCCTGCAGATCCCTCTCCCCCTTGAGAAAATTCTGCACCTTCTCTGAGACATCCTTGTTCCTGACATCAGGAAGCAACACACCATTCTGATTTTTTGCTACTGGCCACAGAAATATCTGTCTGTATCTCGGACTAGAGTGTCCCCTAACACAATCAATTGCTTGGAACCTGACGTACCTCTATTACATTAGAGCCAGTCTCATTACCAGAAACTTTGCTGTTTGTGCTACATACCCCTGAGTGTCCATCACCCCCTACATTTTCCAAAACAGCATACTTGTTTGAAACGGGGATAGCCACAGACGACTCCTACACTATCTGCCTACCTCTCTTACCGTTCCTGGAGTCAACCCATCTATGTGACTGTATCTGAGACTTCCCCCCTTCCTATAACTGCCATCCGTCACATCCTCTTGCTCTTGTAAATTCTTCATTGCCTCTACCTGCCTCTCCAACCAATCCATTCTATCTGATAGGATTCGCAACCAATGGCATTTATTGCAGATATAATCCTCAGTAACATGTAAACTCTCCCTAACCTCCCACATCCGACAAGAAGAGCATGTCATTCTACAAAGGGCCATTTTTGCTTCTTTTAATC
Organism: Chiloscyllium plagiosum; assembly: GCF_004010195.1. Classification (NCBI taxonomy): domain Eukaryota; kingdom Metazoa; phylum Chordata; class Chondrichthyes; order Orectolobiformes; family Hemiscylliidae; genus Chiloscyllium; species Chiloscyllium plagiosum. The sequence continues at coordinate 121,604,616 of NC_057713.1, forward strand.
TACAGACCCAGAAAATAGCTCTGTTTTATTCCCCTACAAAACATTGCTCCGGGTTAAATTAATACTTATGGCTTATATTTTAAGTATAATCAAGAGACATAGCTCAATAAAACATACAATCATGAAAGAACCCACTCTACTTACTACTGCAAACTTATTTTAAGGCTGTGCTTAAAAGTCACATCTGCTTCTGTGCTTTGACCTTTTCCAAACAGGTTCCCCTAAGATCAGTTGTGAATTTCACTGTTTGTTAATTTTCCCAGATGCACTCTGATGTCCAGCGATACATGAATTCAACAGCAAAGGCAGTAACTGCTAACTCTGTCAGTTAGCAGTGTGGGTTCTTTCTCTCTCTTTCTCCTGCACTGACCTCACCATGTGCTTCTTTTGTCTGTTCTTCTCCCTTTTAAAACTGCTGTTGTTTGGACTTTTTTTCCCTCCAAAGTTCCAAAACAATGCAACAGCATATAAAATAGTAATTGTAGTTCCTGGAATTCGAGGAAATCACCTCCAGCACCTAAAATACTTCAAAAAAGGAGCAGCTGTTACAGCCAGATATTTTTTCCGTCCTCCATCTTGGATTACCCAGAATCCTTATCTGAATTAAGCTCCATCTGCCACTCCAGGGCCCATTGTACTCTGAGATAACCTTCTTCACTGTCCGCTGCACCACCAATGTTGGTGTTATCTGCAAACTTAGTAACTCTACCTCCTACAGACATAACTAAATCATTGATATAAATGACAAAAAGCAGTGGACCCAGCATTGATCTTTGTGGCACACTGCGGGTCACAGGCTTCTAGTCCGAAAAACAGCCGTCCACCACCATCCTCTGAGTCCTACATTCAAGCCAATTTTGTACCCAATTGGCTAGCTCCCCCAGATTCCATGTGATCTAACCTTGCTGACAAGTTGACCATGTGGCACCTTGCCAAAGTCCATGTAGCCGACATCTACTGCTATGCCTTCCTAAATCTTCTTCATCACTACTTCATTAATAAGGGGATCAAGGGTTACAGGGAGAAGGCAGGTGAATGAGGTTGAGAAACAAATCAGCCATGGTTGAATGGTGAAGCAGACTCGATGGGCTGAATGGCCCTATGTTTGAGGATAGTACTGTTACTACAGTTTTATGGCATGTTGCAAGAGAATTCCTAATCAAAGGTTTCATGCAGAAAATGCATTTAGTTTCTATATAATCAATGTTTATGCAAAATCTTCAAGAAACCTCATCACATTTCTGATAAAATATTGTCCAGAGTAATAAAATATCAAGTGAGAAATCTACCTTGAAACATTTTGAAAAGAATTCTGCCTACAGAGCGAAGAAGTCATTTAATACTGACCTTGATGTTTTAAGATAAAGGTTTACATTTGCAGGGCACCTTTCACAACCTCAGGATACTGCAATCCGTTCACAGCTCACCAAGTATACGATGGACTGCAGTCACTGTTATGAAGAAATGAGCCAAATAGCAGCAGCCTGTCTAGAAATTCTTCCAATGATAATATATAGCCTTTGTATGTGCATACATAGACCAGCTCCCCCCAGGGAGTATCTGAGCAGTTAGTCTCGACTCAAATTATCCAAAAACACTGCATGAGAACATCAGCTCAAGGTAGCTAGTAAAGAATCCTGGAATTCTTTGCAAATTATTTCCTGTTACATTGAGCTGAATTTTAACATTTAGCAATGCAAATAAGAACATATGAACCAAGAGAAAGAGTAGCTCATTTGGCCCTCAAACTTGCTGCACCATTTTATAAGATTGTGGCTGATTCCACTGTAACCTCAAATCCTCATTCCTGCTGACCGTGATAACCTTTAACTCTCTTTCTTACCATGAATCTATCTTACTTGGTCTTAAAAATACTCAGTGACTCTGCTTCTACTTTGCTTACTGGAAGAGAGTTTCAACGACGCTTATCTGAGGAAAATGCTGCCTCCTCTCTGTTTGAAATGGGCGATCCCTTATTTTTAATTAATTCCTGGTTCTAGATTCTTCCATAAGAGGAAGAATCCTAAATGCATCCTATCAAGTCACCTCATAGAAACATTAATCATAGAATCCCTGCAGTGTGGAAGCAGGCCATTTGGCCCATCAAGTCGACACCAACCCTCCAAAGAGCAACCCACCCAGACCACCACCTCCTACCCTATTCCTATAACCACACATTGCCCATGGCTAACCCACATATTCCTGGACAATATGGGCAATTTAGCACGGCCAATCCACCTAAGCTGCACATCCTTGGACTGTGGGCAGAAGCCCACATAGACACAGGGAGAATGTGCAAACTCCACACATTCCACAAAGGTGGAATTGAACCCAGGTCCTTGGTGCTGTGAGGCAGCAGTACTAACCACTGAGCCACCTCAGAATATTCCTTCGTACACCCAGTGGATAGAAGCCTAGCCTGTCCATGAATTAACAGCACAAACAGATAAACACAATTGTTATATCATTGCAATTACGGAGTCATAGTTGTAGGATGTGCAGGCTTGGAACTGAACAGATAGGCGTTTCTGCAAGAGAGACTCCAAGGTAATAAATTGCCTCCCTGGTGCCAGGACCAAGGATGTCTTGGAGAGGCTGCAGGGCGTTCTGAAAGGGGAGATGACCAGCCAAAGATTGTGTTGCATATTGAAAGCAATGATGCAGGTTAAGCAAAGGAATGAGGTCCTACAAGCTAAGTATTGGATGTTAGGATGAAAAATTTAAGCGGGACCTCAAAGGTAGTAATCTCAGGATTACTACCAGTGCCACATGCTAGCCAGTGTAGAAATATCAGGGTGTATCAGATTAACATGTGGCTAAAGAAATGGTACATGGTGGGGAGGGATTTGGTTCCAGGGATTTGGGACTGGTTCTGGAGAAAATGGGACGAGAACAAACAGGATGTATCGTGGCTGGGCAGGACAGAGACCACTATCCTCATGGAGGCTGTTTGCTAGTGTTTGGTAGGCGTTAAATCAGAGTTATAAGGGGATGTGACCCTGAGCAGGGAGACAGAGAAGGGGGAAATAAAGGTAGAAACAAAAGACGGAAATACAAGGCAGAAAAAACAAAGGTAAGAAACAACTGGGGCCATGGTACAAAATAAACATAAAAGGACAAATAATAAGGTTAAAAGGACAAGTCTGAAGGTATTTTGTGTTTATGTATGGAGTATTTGCAATCTGCTGGAATTAACAGTGCAAATAGATAAACATGTTCATTTACATGTGCAATTACAGAGACATGACTGCAGAGTGATCAAGCATGGGAATATACATCCAAGGATATTCAATATTTGGGAAGAAATGGGGAAACAAAATTAAAGAATCAGTATAATTCTGAGGAAGGATATTGGCTTTGAAAATCATGGTGCGTTATGAGGTGGAGATAAGAAACATTGTGCAGCAGAAAACATTGTTGGGAATTGTCTGTAGGCCCCTACAGCAGCAGGAATCTAAGGGAAGGCATCAAAGAGAAGATTAAAGATGCATGCAATAAGGATGCAATTGTAATCATGGGTATTGTTAATCTAGATACAGATTGGACAAACCAAACTAGTAATAGCACTGCAGAGGAGGTTTTCCTGGAGTGTATTCATGATAGGTTTTTTATGTTGAGGTGCCAACGAGTGAGCAAGTTATCCTAGAGTGGACATTGTGAAATGAGAAAGGATTAATTGAAACCTTATTGTGTGGGGTCTTTTGGGGAAGTGTAATCATAAAATGATAGAATTGTCATTAAGATAGAGAGTGAAGAACTTCAATCTGATTAGGGCCCTGAATCTAAATAAAGTGTACTTTGAGTGTATGAGACATGAGTTGGCAGTGATGTGTTGATAAAGGGTTGGCATTGGATAGGCAATAGCTAAACTCTAAGGAATGTATACATGAATTGAAACAGTTATTCATTCCTATTTGGTGCAAAACTAAAATAGGAAGTGTGGCTCAACCATGGCTTATAAGATAAACTAGAAATAATATTAGATTCAGTGATGATCCAAAATCCATGGAATATTTCTTGTTGGAATGTAACTATTTTAAGATATCCCCTTAAATGCCTGCCATTACATTTCTATTGGTTTATCCTACAACGTAACTCCCAATTCACTTTAGCTATCTCTGCTTTCAAGCACTTATAATTGCTCTTAATTTAAAAAAAGTTTCAGACCCACTCCTCACTCCCTCAAACTGAATTTAAAATTCAGTTCTATTATGGTCATTGTTACCTATAGTTGCTGGCTGCCATCATTATGAGATCATTAATTAATCCTATCTTGTTGCACAACGCCAAGTCTAATATAGCTTGCTGACTGGTTTGCTCTGAATCATGCCAATCTAAGAAATTATCCCGAGAATATTCTATGGACTCCTCTTCTAGGCTATCTCTATCCATCTGACTTCTCCAGTTTATATGCGTATTCAAGTCTCGCATGGTTATTGCTGTGCTTTTCTTACAAACTCCCTGTTATATGCTCCACCCTACCATGGGGTTATTGTTGAGGGGTCCACAAGTGACTTCTCGCCTTTATCATTTTGCATCTCTACTCAAACTGTTTCCACATCCTGGTTTCCTGAACTTAGATCAACTCTGTCTATTGTGTTAATGCCACCACGAGCTAACAGAGTCACTCCTTCACCTTTTCTAAGTTGCTAACCTTCCCAAGTGTCCTATCCCCTTCAATATTCAGGTTTCAATCCATGGCATCCTGAACCATATATACCTCTGTAATGACTACCAGCTCTTATGTTTTTATTTCTGTTTATGCTCTCATTTCTTGTGTTTTAATTCGAATGCTATTTGTGGTCAGATACAGAGCTTCTGGTTTTACTGTTTTATTCTTTTGATATCGTATAGTCGTATCTGCTGATTTACTCTTAAATTTATCCTCTCTATCCATTCCTGTCATGGTCTGTTTATAGTTTTCCATATTAATAACTTTGCTCTTTGCCTTGTCTCTGCTCTATAACTGACCAAATCTTCGCAGATTTGATCTCTTGCTGCCTCTGTTTAGTTTAACATCTTCTCTACTTCCAAAGTTATGCAGTTTGCAAGAACATTGGCCCCAGCACAGTTCAGATGGATTGTGTTCGAACAATACATCCCACTTTCCCCAGTACTGGCGTTAGTAGCTTATGATTTAGACTCCACTTTTCCCATCACCAATCTTTGTGTCACACATTTATCTCTCTAATCAGATTTTCTCTATCATAACCTATATATTGTTATGACATGAAGAGAGACAGGCAAAGCAAATCAACTTCCCTACCACTGTATTCACAACACAGTAAAATTAAAACACTCGAAGACCCTAAAATTTGACCTCAATGATTCCTTTTTGAGTAACCAGTCCATAATGTTGTGAATTATTGGTACCAGACACCAGGTTTGTAATTTAAACAAAAGACTTAACAATTTATTAACAATACAGTAACTTTAGCAGAGCAAAGAAAAACAACAAAACAATTGAATTGATCTGTATGATTTAAACCTAGTAATGTTTGTTTTAGTTCCATTAACACAAAAGAAAGGATTAACAATAGTTAAAGGATAGAATTTTAAGAAAAGAAAAATAATATAACTAGCCATGTTACTTAAGCGGTTTCCATGATATGTTGTTTCACAGGTGCATAGAATTGTCTCATGATTGATTTTCTGATGATGTTGTTCATTGCTGCCTTTTCCAGTTCACACTTGGAAAGATGCAATAATACTTAGTTTCTATTCTCTGAATGTCCCACAGCTGATAGGGGGAGTTTAGGCAGTGAGCTATCAAATCCTCAGGCTGTAACACCAACAGACAAACTCCTTCTCTCAAAACCCCCAGTTCAGAACAAAACAAAAAACTCTGACCCCTCCCTCTGATTGAGCATCATGTTCTCTCTGAGACTGGCTGGAACCAATTCCCAGGTGCTGACCTCATTAATGGGCAAACATTTGTTAACTGGTTAGGCATACTGCCTCTCTGGAATTGAAGAGTCTATAAAGCTCTTTGATCAAGAACTAACCTGCAATAAAGTTTCAGGCCTGGCCTCAAAAACAAATAGCAGCTTGTTTGTTTTTTCTCTTTAACACAACCTCTTGCTCACAGTCCAAAAGTCAACTTTCAGCCCACAGTTCACAGCTCCAAACCAAAAGTGATACAAAAGAGAACAAAATATCGAGAACTTAGTGAATATTCTAACAATATGGCTCAGATAATAATCTAGAGATGATTCAATGCAAAAAGCAACTGATTCTACCTATTGAACTACCCAAAGCATTCTTTTGTTCCAGTAAATAGTTATTGCAGGAATTATTTTAGCCTGCTTTTGACATATTGTTCTCTCAGTGCACCAAGTATTTTGCAGAAAGATCTGTATATGGCTGATTGAAACATTGCATTCCTTACATTCTTTCATTGAACAAAATGGCACTTTAAGTCCAATTGAGTTAGGCCAATATAAAATTCTTTGTTTTTACTTTTCATGTTGAAATATTTGTGATTGTACCCAGTAGATTCTCTCACATCTTTTTAGTTGCTGGTAATTACAGCAGATATATTGCTGAAACTAAATTATAAATTTGCTGAAGCAAAAGTCTTGCAACAGTTTTTATTTGCGTGCCTGAAATACCATGGAACACCTGTTGAAAAGTCTCAAAAACTTTGAAAATGTTGGCAAATCTCAAATTCCTGTCACCCAGCTAGTGTTTCTTGGTACAGAGCTGTTTTGTTTGGATAATTTCCTGCCATCTTTTCAATATGTGCAATTTGAAGCCAACAGATTTCCTGTTAGAGTATTAAATTGGAGAACAGAGGAGATAATGAACCCAAGACAGAATAAATCATAAAAGTTTTCCGACACTAAGGGCAGAATCTGATATTGCTTCTAAGTTTGTCGTCACCTCATTTGGAATCCATGTTGAAGTTGTTTCCTTCTTTGAGATGGTCCTAAAACACCTCTTGCAGCATAAGTTGATGAAACATTTTAAAATTACTGGGTACACTTCTGTGATATAGCCTTGGGGTCCAGTCTATTACTGCCTTGCTTAATTGCTACTGACCTTTGTCCTTGTAAATACCCACAGTTCAGCTGCCCTTTGGATGAAAATGGTTTGAGTAGATCCTTGAAGTTAAGTAGTGATAGATTAGGGTTGTTGCAACTTTGAAGATTGTCTGCAGCTTTGAATATATGCGGATGTTTCTTTCTGTGTCCTGTTAACATGATTTGATTATTTCTTGATAACGGGAAGCATGATGCCTAAATTAACGATTGGAGTGTTCCTAGTATGGTGATGGCCTTTTACAATATTGGATCACTGAAGAGGAACCTAATGAGTGACAGAAGAATCATACCCTGTAAGCATTGTGCAGCAGTGCAACAGTTAGTGTTTTAGGTGGACTCAGAGGCACTTTTTCAGAAAGGGGATTGACGAAGAGCTACATTGGCAGGAGAAGAATAGTTTTTTTATGGGGGAGGGAGAGCAGGAAGTGGGTGTATGAATAGGGAGACCCGCCTGCTGTGGTTCGGCTTACGGAGAGCCGATTGACCTTAGTGGTCTCACATTATATGATCTCATCCAGAGTCCCACCTGATACCTGATCAGATCTCTTACTTGGTCATTGGGCATGAAAGAAAGTTTGGCTTCAGGAGCTGTCTCTGGCAGTTAGCAGGAATGGTCCTCAAATCTCAGTAGTTGCAGAAGAATGACTTTGCGAGAGGCTTGAGAATTCTTTTCTTACATTGAGAGTTCAAGGATGATTGGGCACTCCCTTTCCTGTGTTGTGAGCAAGATGATGTCAGGGCTGGGGAGGTGCAAGTACCTCTTGCAGAGTGTGGGAGAGCGAATCTGTCTCTCTTAGCTGATAAAGAGTTCGAAGAGAGGGACATTTGTGGCTTCTTTGGATAGATTGACTCCTTCCACCTTGTGTTCACTATCAGGACACCTCCTGCTTTGACACCTGGAGTACTGTGCACCGTGTTGGCCTCCTTATTTAAGAAAGAATATAAATGCATTAGAGACAGTTCTAGGAGGACGAATACCTGGAATGGGGAGGGTATTGTCTTAGGAAGAAAGTTTGGACAGGCCCAGCTTCTGTCCACTTGAGTTGAAAAGAATAAGAGTTGACTTGATTGAAAGACATAAAATCCTGAGGAGTCTTGTCAGGGTGGGGAGGATGTTTGCTCTTAGAGATCAAGAACTAAGGTGTCACTTGTTACAAATTAGGGGTCACCCATTTCAAACAAAGACAAGGCAAAACCTGTCTTTCAAGAAATTTGAGTGTTTGGAAGTCTGCTTTTGCCACCTTTACAAGAAAAGAGTTCATGACTATTTTTGAAGCAGAGATAAGTAGATTTTTGTTAACCAAGGGGTTGAAAGGTTATGAGGGACAGATAGGTATGTGGATGTCAGGATGTCGTCAGATCAGCCACAACCTTATTGAATGGTGGAGCAGACTTGTGAGGTTAAGTGGCTTAACCGTGCCCCTGACTCGTGTGTCTCTATGTCTATATGACTTCAGAATTAGATAATGACACCATTGCCATTATTTTGAATCTTGAGTGGACCTCAGCAGCTGTTAGTGGAAACCTCATTCAGGGGCTGAATCGCCACCGTTTATATTTTGATACCAGTGAAATCATCAGAATGGAGCGGGGTTTTTGAATTTTGGGATTACAACTATCATTTACTAACCACTGAGCCACCGTGCCACCCTTCTCATGTGCTGTCTAAAGCCATTCTGGTGTCTGGTAAATTATCTACTGCGGACTTCTGCCACGAGTCATCAATGAAAAAGTTCCTTTTGTGCAAATGCCAATGATTAAAATAAAAACTGTAAGAGAATTCTAGGGATTACACCCCCCCTTCCTGGCTGGTTGTGAGAGGGTTGAAAGGTGGGCAGGGTGGTCATGGTTAAGATCAAGCTCGTAACTGCTTTTGGGGTGGGCACTGTAGAGATGTCTGTGGTGAACTGAGTTGGGAAGGAACCTGTTTTTCTCGGAATTAAAAAGATATTAATGACCTCAATTAATGGACCTCCATTATAGCTTTAAATTAAGGGGTGGTAGGTATAGGACAGATGTTACGGGTAGGTTCTTTACTCAGCGAGTCGTGAGTTCATGGAATGCCCTGCCAGTAGCAGTGGTGGACTCTCCCTCATTATGGGCATTTAAGCGGGCATTGGATAGGCATATGGAGGATAGTGGGCTAGTGTAGGTTAGGTGGGCTTGGATCGGGGCAACATCGAGGGCCGAAGGGCCTGTACTGCGCTGTATTCGTCTATGTTCTATGTTCTATGTTCTAAACCGCAAAAGAGATCCATTGTCCTCTTCATATTTCAATTGCTTCAGTTTGTTAATTATGGGGATAAGGTTCCTCTGACCAGCAGGTGTTTTAAAATGTTCAGTCCACTTTTTGTAAATAATATTCCAGTTTTGCCGGATCACAAATTCAGGAATCCTCTCGCTCTGTAGTGATAATGGCTACATGCAGCAGCAGGGACCTTAAAATTCATTACTACTCAAAAGTACCCTGAAAGGTGTGGGACTAGCTAACTGTCGTCACACTAGGTCTCCACTATGAGAGGTGTTGGCTAGCCCCGAGGCAGAAGTGGGTACTGCAGATGCTGGAAACCAGAGTCTAGATTAGAGTGGTGCTGGAAAAGCACAGCAGGGCAGGCAGCATCCGAGGAGCAGGAAATGCAACGTTTTGGGCAAAAGCCCTTCATCAGGAATGAAGCAGAGCTTTTGCTTGAAACTTCGATTTTCCTGCTCCTCGGATGCTGCCTGACCTGCTGTGCTTTTCCAGCACCACTCTAATCTAGCCCCGATACTGAGTAGGGTACTTTAAAGTAGTAATGGATTTTAAGGAACACTGCAGTCAGTATGTAGTTATTGTGGTGCCTTCACTTTAATTAACTGGCATGGTAAATCTTGCATTGCAATCTCACTGCCTGTTTTAGTGGTTGATGAAATTGATATTGGAAACAGAATCCTATTTATTTACTGCTTTATTCTTTGCCTCATTGTCCATTTAGATCTGATTTATGCTCCTTTTGAAGTACCTTGGAAGGATTTGTATGTTGTATGTACAATAGTGGTTGATGGAAAGTACTAGCACATGTGGCAAGGGGCAAGAAGGAATGGGGACAATCAAGTTAGAATTAGTGAAGTTTGAGGATTGAGGAGATCACAAAAATGAGAAGGTGGCTGTGAGGGGGAGATGCATAAATTTGTACAGGGGAAATTTGTATATTAAAACCCAACTGCTCATGGACTGTGAGCCTTTGAAACTCAGTGAGCTTAGTTTGATGGTGTGAGTGGGATTTGAAAGTCACTTACTTAGACCACGTTTTCAGAATTCAGCATGCGTACTATAATTGCTTATTTGTCAAGTAATGTAGTACACTCTTATGTGGTTCATCCACACTGGCTCATTAAGTGCTGTCAGCTTATGCCATACACACCATTGACTTTCCCAACCTATATACAAATGGATTCTTGCTATGATCTGTAGCACCAAACACCAACTGAGCTTACTGCAGACCCCTAGAATTCTCTTCCAGTTTTTTTTTAATCATTGGCATTTGTTCAAAAGGAACTTTTTCATTGATGACTCGTGGCAGAAGTCTGCAGTAGATAATTTACCAGACACCAGAATGGCTTTAGGCAGCACGTGAGAAGGGTGGCACGGTGGCTCAGTGGTTAGCACTGCTGCTTTGCAGCACCAGGGACCTGGGTTCATTTCTAGCCTTGGGCGACTGTCTGTGTGGAGCTTGCACGTTCTCCCCTTGTGTGTGTGGGTGTGCTCCAGTTTCCTCCCACAATCCAAAGATGCGCAGTTAGGTGCATTAGTTAGGGATAAATGAAGGGAGATGAGTTACTCTTTGGAGGGTCGGTGTGGACTTGTTGGGCTGAATGGCCTTATTCCACACTGTAGTGAATCTAATCTTTTAAAAAAAAGCATTGCTAAATCTTGCCTCAGTCTGTCTGAACTTGAGCCTTATTTTATCCTTTTGCAAATTCTCACTTTGAGTAGCATGTTGCTCAAACCAGGACTGATTCTGAACCTTCTGACTTCAAACTGCTTAAAACTTCCTTTTTTCATCTCTCAAATCCCAAGCAAAGTTCTGAGACACATTCAACAAAACTGAAAGAAGAGAGGGCTTTCATTTGTGTTGCACCTTTCCCAACCCCCAAACATCCCAAAGTACTTTATAGACAAAGGAAAACTTTTCAAGTGTAATTGCTGTTATAATCAAGGAAACACAGCATCCAATTTGCACACAGAAAGCTCCCTCAGATACCAATATGATAATGATCAGATAAATCTGATTTTGTAACGTTAATTGAGGGGTACCTATTGGCCAGGACACGAGGATACCTTCCCTGCTGTTCTTTGAAATAACACCATGGGATTTTTTGCATCTCAGCTGAACTTATCTTTAACCCAAAAGATAGAACCTCCAAAAGTGCATGACTAACTGTTAATATTTGAGATCAAGGCCTGGGGTGAGACTTGTGCACACACAACCTTCTAAACAAGAAGAGAGAGTGCTACTTACTGAGCCACAGCTTTGGCCATCCTGTGTCTACCTCCTTTAACTGTAGAGAACATTGTAGAGATGGGCTTTTGCCCGAAACGTCGATTTTACTGCCCCTCGGATGCTGCCTGAACTGCTGTGCTCTTCCAGCATTACTAATCCAGAACATTGTAGAGATGTCTCATGCAATTATGAATATTCAGGACGATTTGATTTCTCTGTGTGTTTTCATTCATTCATGGAGTGTGGGTGTGGCTGGCTGGGCCAGCATTTACTGTCCATCCCTCATTGCCATTGATAATGTGGTGATGAGTTGCTTTTTTTGAACTGCTGCTGTCTACTTAGAATCATTGAGTCATAGAGATGTACAGCATGGAAAAAGATCCTTCGGTCCAACTCATCCATGCTGACCAGATATCCTAAATTAATCTAGCTCCATTTATCAGCATTTGCCCCATATCCCTCAAAACCCTTCCTAATTCATGTACTCATCCAGATGCCTTTTAAATGTTGTAATTATACCAGCATCCACCACGTCCTCTGGCAGTTTGCTCCATAAAAGCACCACAGTCTGCATGAAAAAGTTGGCCCTTAGGTCCCATTTAAATTTTTCCCCTCTCATCTTAAACCCATGCCGTCTCATTCTTGGCTGTTTACCCTATCCATACCCCTCATGATTTCATACACCTCTATAAGGTCACCCCTCAGCCTCTGATGTCCAGGGAAAACAGCCCCAGTCTATTCAGCCTCTCTCTATAACTCAAACCCTCCAACCCTGGCAACATCCTTCTAAATCTTTTCTGAACTCTTTCAAGTTTCACAATATCTTTCCTATCTTAGGGAGACTAGAATTGAACGCAGTATTCCAATATAGCTGCAACATGACCTCCTGACTCCTATACTCAATGTGCTGACCATTTAAAGGCAAACATACTAAACGCCTACTTCACTATCCTATCTACCTGCGACTCCACTTTCGAGGAATTATGAACCTGCACCCCAGGGTCTCTTTGTTTAGCTACACTCTCCAGGACTTTACCTTTAAATGTGTAGGTCCTGGCCTGATTTGCCTTTCCAAAATGCAGCACCTCACATTTATCTAAATTAAAATCCAGCTGCCACCCATCGACCCATTGGCCCATCTGATCAAGGTCCTGTTGTACTCCTGGCACCCGTTCCTTAATGCTGTTAAGGAAGGGGTGCCGGGAGTTTGATTAAGGGACACTGAAGGAACTGTGATACATTTCCAAGCAGTTGATGCTGTTCCATGTATTAGCAGTTCTTGTCCTTCTAGATGGTAATGCATTGAGTTGGATACTGCGATCTAAGGAGCTTTGATGAATTTCTGCAATGCATCTTGTAATAGGACACACACTGCAGGTACTGAATGTTGGTGGTGAAGGGTGGGAGGAGGTGTAATCTAGGTAGCTGTGTGAGTCAGTCGGTTTATAGTAAACGTCCGTGTTGAGTCGGTTGTCCGAGATAGAAATGGAGAAGTCTAGGAAGGGGAGGGAGGAGTCTGAGATGGTCCAGGTAAATTTGAGGTCGGGGTGGAAGGTGTTAGTAAAGTGGATGAACTGTTCAACCTCCTCATGGGAGCACGAGGTAGCGCTGATACAGTCATCGATGTAGCGGAGGAAATGGTGGGGGGTGGTGCCAGTGTAACTGCAGAAGATGGACTGTTCCACATATCCAACGAACAGGCAGGCATAGCTGGGGCCCATGTATTGGCGCTACCTCGTGCTCCCACGAGGAGGTTGAACAGTTCTCTATTTCTACCTCGGACGACCGACTCAACATGGACATTTACTATAAACCGACTGACTTCCACAGCTACCTAGATTACACCTCCTCCCACCCTGCCCCCTGTAAAAACACCATCCCTTTTCCCAATTCCTTCGTCTTCGCCGCATCTGCTCCCAGGAAGACCAATTCCAATACCGAACAACCCAGATGGCCTCCTTCTTCAAAGACCGCAATTTCCCCTCAGACGTGGTTGACGATGCTCTCCACCGCATCTCCTCCACTTCCCGCTCCTCCGCCCAAGAACCCCGCCCCTCCAATCGCCACAGGAGAGAATCCCACTGGTCCTCACCTACCACCCCACCAACCTCCAGTCCCTTATCTCAGTCCCAACCCTTGGACTCAGCACCGCCTTCTTGACCTGCAATCTTCTTCCTGACCTCTCCGCCCCCCCCCCCTCTCCGGCTTATCACCCTCACCTTAACCTTCTTCCACCTATCGCATTCCCAACGCCCCTCCCCCAAGTCCCTCCTCCCTACCTTTTATCTTTGCC
>NC_057713.1:121618654-121668056 GCF_004010195.1 Chiloscyllium plagiosum
TCTCAGTCCCAACCCTCAGACTCAGCACCGCCTTCTTGACCTGCAATCTTCTTCCCGACCTCTCTGCCCCCACCCCTCTCCGGCCTATCACCCTCACCTTAACCTCCTTCCACCTATCGTATTCCCAATGCTCCTCCCCCAAGTCCCTCCTCCCTATCTTTATCTTGGCCTGCTTGGCACACCCTCCTCATTCCTGAAGAAGGGCTTATGCCCGAAACGTCGATTCTCCTGTTCCTTTGATGCTGCCTGACCTGCTGCGCTTTTCCAGCAACACATTTTTAAGCTCTGATCTCCAGCATCTGCAGTCCTCACTTTCTCCTAGTATTCCAGCAAACTCCTGACTTGTGCTTTGTTGGTGGTGGACAAGCTTTGGGGAGTCAGGGGTGAGTTATTTGCTGCAGGATTCCTAGCCTCCAACCTGTTTCTGTTGCCACAGTATTGTCATTCCTAGTCCAGCTCAGTTTCTGGTTAATGGTTACTGCCAGGATGTTGTTACAAAAGGAATAAAGTTACTATCATCCTCCTGCTTTCTTATTAGAGAGAGATAATCTGTAGTGGTCACCATACCTTAGGCAACGGGAGAGATAGAGAAGGAACGTCCTTCACAGCCAGTATAGGAATTGAACTCACAATGTTGGTATTACTGTTTATTGCAAACCAACCAACTAGTGAACTGAGCTAACCAATATCTACATCAAGGGAGCAATATTGGTAATGCATCAAAAAGAGAACCACATTTCGTTTTCAATCAAGTGAGATGAAAAGTTCAAACTTCTACAATGTAATACTTTCTCTCTCGTCTCTGTCCTGCATTCTGATTTTCAGCTTTTCCAGTATACAATTAACAACTTTAACCTTTCCAAGTGCTGAATATAGCACAGGGTTAAGGACCACAGTCAGCAGTCATTTTTTTGATTCATTCATTTGGCTGGATTTACAGCAAAAGGATAGGGGAGGAATCCAGCTTTTTTAGGATGGAATTCTAACACCTCTGCACTGCCCTCCCATTGGGACTGCTCCTGGCCCATTTTGTGGGATCTGAGGTCACAGTATATGCAGAATGATATCACTGTCAAGAACGGCATCCAGCAATATTTGTGATAAAACTGGCCTACAGCAGGTCATTACTTTGGTGTCAAGTGGAGATGAAGGCACTTGCAAGGTAGCCCTGCACCTTAGCTCAATTCTGGGACCTTCCACTACCTTCCACAAGGTAATCCAGAAAATAACCTGAGTGTAGACACCTCCAAACTCGAATTGCAAGTGGATAGTTAGGAGCTGGACTCATGATGTTTTCAGCTGCTACTTTTAGGAGCTTAATGAGATAAAATTTGGCAACAAGCCACATCAGGAGATATTAGGAAATAAGCCAAAAGCAAAACATTTTGCTAAAGCTTGATCAAAGACCTGGGTTTTAATAAGACTGTTGGAAGAGAGATAGCGAAAGGGAATTCCAAAGCTTGGCTATTAGATAACTGGCAGCATACCTATCAGTCCAGTGGTGCAGTGATTGAAACTGGGCATACATAAGGTGCCAGAATTCCTAACAAAAACATGGCAACCTGTACACCTGGATGTAGGAGGGACGTGGGACTTTACTGTGAAGAGATCATATCTTCGCTCTTTCTAGCCTAGAGCATATTAGTGATCATTCTCCTTATTGACTGCTGTAACGTTGATGTGGAAACTGAAAAGAAATATAAATTAGAATTTGAATTAGATTTTATTGTCGTATCTACTCAAGCACAGAGATAGAGGAGTACAGTGAAAAGTGGGCAAAGTTGTCAATCCTGGTGCCATCTTAGATCAAAGGTAGCTATGCACAAAATATCAGGTACAGTACAAAATCTTATAAATGGGTTTATAATGACGTAAACAATGGTCAGTCAGAAGATCAGGGATCTTTCTGACAATTTATTTTGACAGCTTTCTTTGTTAGTCATGATGAACCCTGTCATTTTTGCAGTTCAGAATACTGGGAGGGTTGACAAGGGAGGGAAGGTTGGTGGCGACAGAAGGATTGGTCGGACAGAAGGTCCACAGCACCTAGAAGGATTAGGAGGCAGGAGATGCTACTTCAGAATGGCACTGATCTACTCATTTGAGCTTATAGCAAGCCCAGCATTGGACAGTGTCAAATGAAACTCATGACATTAAGTGCATTACTGTCCCGATAAACAACTGCTATTAAAGTGGAATTGCTTGTAACAGGGTCTTGCTGTATGTTTTTATCTACTACTTGCATTTTAAATTTACAATGTTATGAAATATATTTATTGAAATAAGTATGGGGCGATTAATCTTTGAGATTTTGTAGCATAGTTCCCTTGTGAATTTATGTTAGTGCTGATTCTGTCATTTATCTAGGAAGACTGTTATTTAAAGTAATGCTATAAAATGCTGCTCTACTGTTGACAAATAAATGGGATGTTATTTCAGATCTACATTCAAGAATAGAGTTTGTTGTGATTGTGTTAGGAGCTAATATGAAAGTTTTCTCTTTTTTTTAATGGTTATAGCTGTTAAGTGGTATAGTTGAGCATGTACATGATGTGTTTTTTGCTAGAACAGTTTTGTTTGATGCTATTTGTTTGGTCAGCCCTAAAATATTCTTGGTACTTTCTGAGTTACCATTATGGGGTGTTCCTTTCTTCCATTTGTGAAATGACTATGTGACTTCTTGCGTTTGCACTGTGTATATCTATCAGTGAGGCAGATCTGCCCAGGCCACTGACTTGCTCCTCATGTACACCTCATTGATGCTCCATACCCTACCGTTTGATGTCAGTGAGGCCTTGCTACCCAGGATTACCCTGTGACACCCAAGGCAAGATATCTATCCATCTCATTTGCTCTGCCCATCACCACTATCTGATCCAAATAGTTGACAAGAAATCACAAGTTCAGATCCCCAGAAGTTGTGAAACTGAGTTTGATACAAATCCAATAATTTGTAGGCTTAACAGCAACTAATAATAAGTGTAGCTATAACGAATAACAGTAACAACAATTAATAAGTAACACTTTAATGGTGTCACCCATGTTTGAAAAATAAGTATGAAATATAGACACTTGGCACACAACCTAAGATAAAGCCTGCAGTTTAAACTTGGATGTCCCCCCTGTATAAGACAACTACACGAACACTAAAGTTGTTGGACTAACTGTGGATTTCCTTTTCATTTTGTGCACAGGACGATAGGGTTGAGAAACAGGAAGAAAGTGCATCAGGAACTGAAACATGTGACCAGCGCTGGCTGTTTAGGGATAATATGACTTCAGTCTACAGATCCATGTATTGTGAAAAAACTGTTATGTAATGTGGTATTTTAGCTCTTATTGGCATGAAGCCTAACCACATTTGCAGCTGCATGAAATACTTTGGACAATAGTAGTTTGTGTTGTCAGATTACAAACCCACCACGTATTAACTTCCTTAATGTACAGACCATTTTAAGAATTGTTTTTCTGGCTAGCAGTAAATTGAGTTAAGGGAAGGCATGCTTGAATGACCAATATTAAAGGCAAGTGTATGTATGCACACTGTAAATACCCATTTAATTCCTGGTTTAGATCAGTAGGCCTCAACATTATTGGTCACATTAACATTCCCTGCTGTAACTTCAAACAAGCATACTATTTTTGACAATTCTTAGTTCTTTTCAGTTATCTCTGTGGGATGCAATGCAGAGATAGTAAAATGTAATGCAGGAGTCAAAGTAACTTGCATAGAATACCCACTGTGGAGAAAGTGGTCATTCAGCCTTCTGAGTCTGCACTCACCCTCTGAAGTAATCCCACTCCCCAATGCTCATAATCCCATGTTTCCATGGCTAATCTACCTAACCTACACATCTTTGGACTGTAGGAGGAAACCCATGGGAGACACAGGGACAACATGCAATTGCCACACAGACAACTGCAAGGCTGAAATCAAACTCAGGTCCCTGGTATTGGGAGGCAGCAGTCCTAACCACCGTGCCACCCAGTTATTTGTAGCCCCCTTTGTTTAACTGTTAAAACTAAGTTCCTCAAAGAGGAACTTCACAGAGTTTACAGAACAGGAATTTATGTAAAACTTAAATATCAGAAATTATCAGACTTTTCCCCAGTTCTGATGAAAGAACATCAACCAGAAACATTAACTCTGGGCTGAATGTTTATGTTGGGTGTGTGCAGTACATGTCAGACTGTTTCCTATTTTTGTTTATCGATGGAGGGTTTGGGCTTGTGCAACAGTTTGGATGTGCGATGGGTTTTGAGAGGAGTATAGGTGCAGTTGCAGCTGGGTTAGAAGGCTTCACTCCATTCTTGGTGACAGTAACCCAGTTCCTAACATCATATAAAGATTCTTGTAAACCTTCCCCCACCCATGCCCATGTCCCTTCAATGGCCCTTCATACCCATTGCCACCCCATGCTTCCTTAGATCACCCATGTCTTTTCTATATCCACAACGATCCTCCATAACAACTCGCCCAATATGCACCAGGTCCATGGCCATACAATAGTAATAGGAATCCTTTAAAATGCATGTAAAAAATTTCAATGTCACAATCTAGTAAAACTCTTCTTTGATATTTGTCATTGATAGTACAAAGAAACAAAACTGTGTTCGTACAAGCAAAGGGTTTTATTCCTGAAGTGGCCACTAAGTTATTCAAAGAACTTATGATTGAAACTACAGCAAAAGCAGATTATTTTATAACAATGTCCTCAAATGGTTAGCATTCTCTTGAGCCACTATTTCAATAGACTGTTTGTACGCCCGGACTCTTCTTAGCTTTTGGATCTCAGCCAAACATTTATAGTAACTACCGCTATCAAAGCAGACCATCACAAAACCAAATTAAAACAAACCATTTTCAGCTACAAGACCATAGAATTAAAAGAATGAATAATGCCACATTTCCATTTCAAAATAGACTGCTTGTCAATCGAGTGGAGTAGGTGCTTAGTTTTTTTTCAAATTCAACAGTATGGGAATTTCTTCTCCAATCAGTATTGCCAGTACATTTAAACCTCTGATTCAAACACAACAGGAGGACTTAACAACACTTCTTCTACATTTTTGAATGCATTTTAACACTTTCTCCAAGAGAAAAAAAAGTACCTTGCTGCATGTCAACAGTTATGCAATTCTGATCAATATAGTGGTCAAAGTTAGGTCAGAGCCCTATGATAATTCATTGCATTATAGACACGTCTACATTACAATATAGCATCTGATAAGTGTAAATTGAGGAGGCAACAGCTAGTGGTATTATTGCTAGACTGTTAATCCAGAGACATAGGTTAATGCTCTGGGGACCGAGGTTTGAATTCAACAGATGGAAAATTTGAATTCAATTTTAAAAATCTGGAATTGAGGATCTAATAATGACCATGAAACCATTGACAGGAAAAAGCCCACCTGCTTCTCTAAGCTCTTTTGAGAAGGAAACAGCTGTATTTAACTGAGCTGGTTGACTCCAGACCCACAGCAATGTGGTTGACTGTTAACTGCCCTCTGGGATGGGCAATAAAAGATGACCTAGCCTCATTTTCTGAATGACAAACAAAAATTGAAGGTGTCAAAGCATTTTACGCTTGTTTATTAGAATTTTGCCAATTCCTCACATGGCATTATTCTGTGTCACCAACTCTTAAAGATGATACTCTTCTGGTTTGCAAAGCTTGCACCAGCAAATGAAAATTAATATGCAGAAGGAAATTGCTGTAGGAGAAACAATTTTGGGAACTGATTCCCACCTTCTTGAGGAGATAAAAATCTGGCCTTCTTGTTATCTCTCTCCATAAATGCTGCCTAACCTGCTGAGGATCGCGAGCATTTTCTGGTTTTATTTGAGATTTCCAGCATCAGTAGTATTTTGCTTTGTAGAAATGGATGCTTGATCGGTGATTATTGGAAGAAAAAGCCATTAAATAAAGCTAAACTTAATTTCTATGTAGTAAACCCTTTATCTTTGCCGAGACTGTAAACTGTTTGTTGGATTTCTGCTGAAAAATCTCAGTAAAATGCTGATTTATTAATGTATATCTATACTCGTATTAATTTGTCAATTAACTGAAAGATCAGATAATGGTTTAGAAAACTGCAAACATTGACGTTGTTGGTTTGCTGCTGTTTTATTTTCATGTTGTGGATGAAGTCATGTGTTTTTTTCTTGAGCAAACCTTTACCTCGTTGCTGTTCTCTAAAAAAAGACACAGAATGGACCACAAACTGAAAGTGCTGGACTGACTCAGCAGGTGTGGCAGCATCTGTGCAGAGAAGCCAGATAGACCAGTCAAGTTAACTATGGAATCCCAATTTCAATTGATCTTAGGTTTGAGACCATATTAAGAATCTTTAATGAAGCATCCTTCTGTGCAATCTTGCACAATCCTCTCTCTCCATGAAAACATAATGTAACATGCAACAACAATTTCAGCATTTATATTCTAATGAAACTGCCAACCCTGCCTCACCCCTTTCTGTCAGTAATATGTGACAATACAGGATTTTACTGATCCAGCAGCTGAATGCAGTTTTTCTGTTTTGTGGTGAGTTTTACAGAGAGCCGTATTAGTCCATGCATTTATCGGACCTTGGGGATCTAAAAGTTCAATAACCTGCAACATGGATGGTCTATGCTGTGCTGTATTGGCATTGATATTTGTGTCTAGGAATTTTGCAGTGGCTTAATGATCATGGCTAGGCTGCTAGACAGAAACATAAAACTAACATTTAAGTTCATTTTATAGACGTCTTTTGATTTTCATTTAAGATTTTGTTCCTTTCTTTAATGATTCCTGAGCAGACTTTATGATGGAAACTTTGTGAGATTTTATTTCTTAATCTATCAATATCTCTCTGTAAACTATTTGTATTACTCTCACAACATGGCTTTCCACCTATTTTTGTGTCGTCTGCAAATTTGACTATACTTCCTTTCTTCAAGTCATTAATATGTACTGTAAACAGTTGTAGTCCCAGCATTTATCCCAGTGGAAACCCACTTGTTACAGGCCACCTACCAAAAAAGAACCCCTTATCCCTACTCACTGCCTCCTGCCTCTGAGCCAATTTTCTAACCATGCCAATATGTTCCTTCCAACACTGTGGGCTGTTATCATATGAGGTAAATACCTTTGTAGATAGAAGGTGTTACCTTTTGTGAGATACCTTGTCAAACGCTTTCTGGAGCTTTATCTACTGGCTCCTCTCTATCCACTTGAAAAGCTCTAATAAATTAGTCAGACATGATTTCCCTTTCATGAAGCCATGTCTGACAACTTGATTAAATTATGGTTTTCCAGATGTTCATCTATTACTACCTCAGTAATTTATTCCACTACTTTTCCACCAATAGAAGTTAGGCTAATCGGCCTATAGGTACCCACCTTTTGCTTCCCTTTTGAATAGGGGTGTCATATTTGCAGTTTTCCAAATTTTTGGTACTTCTCCAGAATCTGAAGATTTTTTGGAAAATTATAACCTGACTATAGCTTGTAAGTGACTGCTGTTGTGATACCTTTTAAGCATTCTTGTCTCATAACCTGTGAATCCACTGTTTGTGAAGATGTTGAAACAGCAAGGCCAATGCCAATTACCACCAAAATTGTTTGGAGGGTTCTAAATATAATTTGATGTACATTTCTATGTAAAGAGGCACCTACCTGTTTCCATCAAGGTGTAAATTGCTCAAGCCTTCACTCATGGGAAAGAAACAGAGCAGGCTTACCTCCAGCAATCTCTTGAGAGTTTAAAACAGAATGATTTTTGTTCTCTTTTGCCTCATTTACAGTTTAAAAAAAGGCAGAAGCAAATGAAAATGAACTCCAGTGCCTTCACATAATGGCGCCTGGTTTAGATTTCAAAATTTCCAGGTACAGTTGGAAGTCAGACTGTTCGATTCAAATTCAGATTTGGGTAAACTTTAGCCCGTAAATTTAGTGGACATTCTAGTTGAACATACCATTTTGAAAGATAGCAGCCTTCCATCAAGCTTGCATCATGGTGCAGTCAACTCTGGCATAAGTTAAAAATCATACAACACCAGGTTACAGTCCAACAGGTTTATTTGGAAGCACTAGCTTATGGAGCACTGCTCCTTCATCGGGTGGTTGTGGAGCAGGATCATAAGATACAAAATTTATAGCAAAAGTTGACAGTGTCATGCAACTGAAATGATATATTGGACAAACCTAGATTGCTGTTAAGTCTTTCATCTTTTAGAATGGGTTGCAGGTTTCAGTTCCTTTATATGTAAATCTAGATCTCCTTTAAAGTCACATTCTCCAGATAACTTAATGTTTTATTTAAAAAAATGACATCTCAGCTCAGACCATGTGTTAAAGGTGTGAGGTTACAGTCTGTCTGTATCCTAATCTTGAGTCAGACTGGTTCTATTTCCAATGTATGAATTTATAAAATATTACATGGATTGACTGCCTGCATTAACTGACTGCAGATTGTGTGCTTTTTGAGCAAAATAGAATGTATCTGCAAATATAATTCTATAAGTGCAAATTCACCCCATAGACTTATATATGTGTGCATGTGCATGAGAGAGAGAGAGAGAGAGGGAGAGAGTGAGTGTGTGCATGTGAGGGTGTGTGAGTGCGTGTGTGCAAGCTTGGTAAAGGGTATGTTTGAGTGTGATGGACTATAAGCCTGTGAGAGGGTATGTGTGTGCGCGTGAGTGTGAGGGCTATATGTGTGTGTGTACGAGAGGGAGCGTGAGTGTGTGGGTATGTAAGAGTGTTATTGAGAGTGCATAGTACAGTGGGGTCACCTGTAGCGTAACACAAACCCAAGTTCCCTGTTGAGGCCATCCCCATGGGGATCGAACTTGGCTATCAGCCTCTGCTCAGCCACTTTGTGTTGTTGCGTGTCCTGAAATCCACCTTGGAGGATGGTCACCCTAAGATCTGAGACCAAATGTCCCTGACCACTGAAATGTTGCCCAACTTTTTCTTGTGTGAATACTGATGAAAAATATTCATTTAGCCCCTCTCCTATATCTTCATACTCCACGCACAATTTCCCACTACTGTCCTTGATTGGCCCGAATCTTACCCTGTAGTCTCTGCTGCATTGGCTGCAGTGGAAGTCTGGACTGAGAAGGTGCTCCACCTTCTGGTCAAGTGACCTCTCTTTTCTCTGAGTCCTCTCCTCAGTCAACTGAGTTATTTGTTGATAATGCATCAATATTAAGAAAAGTATTTTGTCTCTTGTTTGACCACAGCCAGTGGTCAAATGGGTGCAACTCATTTCGGTCTTCTGTTCTTTGTAAAGTGCCTATTTGCACACATGAACCTAGACAGAACAGCAGTTTGATTGTGTGAAGGTAACAGAGCAAAACCCATGCTGTGCTCATCAGACGTTCACACACCCTGGGCATCTGTCATCCAGCAAAAAACAGGGAACCTCCTGATCTGTACTCTGTAAACTGCATTTACTCACTAAGCCATCAGAGGAGTTTGCAGTGTTAAAACAGTGCTGGTAGGAAAGAGCGCATTCCCACTGATTACTGAAACCACTTGCTCAGTTTGTCACCAGCAGCATACTGAGCCTTGTCATCTGTGGTGGCATACTGCCAACTGCTCCACCTCTTTCTTAGAAAGCATTGAACATTAACAGCATGCCTTTAGAATAAATGGAAACATGTCAAGTCTAGAAAGCCTGTGGAACAATATAAACAACCTGATTTATTTGTAGATTCTTTTCCCTTCCTTCCCTTTGCTTACAGCTGTCCCTGGCTAGGTAGGCAGGCCTTCTCCAGGCCTCTCAATCTTCCCCAAATGTTGGCTCAGGCATAGTCCAGAATGAATAAGCTATCTGTAACATGGGATCCTCACTTCCCTTGCTATCTCCCACTGATAGCTCAACTGTGTTTGAGAGTTATGAGAGAAGAGTGGGCTGATCAATATTCCTCACACCTACAAAACTAATTAAACAAGTCTTACATCTCATGAACTATTTGTGAAGCCTGAGTGTGTGGTATTAGCTGTCAAAAAGTTTGGTACTGGAAAAGCACGGACAATCAGGCAGCATCCGAGGAGCAGGAGTGTTAATGTTTCGAGCATAAGCTCTTCATCAGGAATGTTCAGAGGAACGTGCAATTAGTTGTTACATTTGTCCAGTTAACACTGATTCTGTTTCCGATGTGACCGTTCATCTGTTCCTCTCTGTACAGATGGATTCGGATCTGTTGAATTTCTCCAGCGTTCTCTGTTTCAGGTCTCCAGCATCCGCAGTATTTTTATTTCAGGAAGATTTTATTTTGGTAATCAGGACAAGGGCAGTAGATACATGAGAACACCCCACCGTCTGCAAGTTCCCTTCCAAGCCCCTCACCGTTGTGACTCGGAAATGTATCGCAGATCATTTAGTATTACTAAGTTAAAATCCTGAAATTGCATCCCTAATGAGATTATGGGTCAACGGTTCAAGAAAGCAGCTCACCACCACTCTCTCTCAAGGGCAGCTGGGGACGGGCCTGCAATAAATGTTTGCCAATCAGCAACGCCCATGTCCCGTGAGTGAATAAAAAAGAAATCTATTAATTTTGAAGCATTTTGAGATGTTCTCAGAACATGATGAGATGTTGAATAAATGCAAGCTCCGAGGGGTTTGTTAGTGTCCAACACTCAGTGATGTGGTGAATTAGAGCTCTTCAAGTGGGAGAGATTGCAGGGTGAAGTGCAGTTTCAGGTTTCGATACTTTTTCAACTGGACTTTCTGAAGAAATCCATTAGTTCTTTTTCTGTAAATTTTGTAATCTGTTATTAATCATGAGATTGTTACATAATGGAAAGGAATATGGATATAGATAAAAAGCATGCTTTTGGACAGCAGGTATGAGTTTATGCTTCTTCTCTGCAAGTGTGACAGAGTACTGTAATGATGATGTTTTGGGGCTTTGTCCGTACAACTGTCATGATAGCCCAAAGAATATGTTCAGCTTTCACCCTGGCAGGTCAACAATTTTGGTTCAGATTTTTAAAAAGAGTCATCAAGTTGTCAGTAAAAGTGATCACACAGCTTTTTGGTTGTTGCAAATGTGCAACAGAGTCAATTTCAGCCTCTCTCTTTTCGGGCTGGAAACCTGCAATGCCATCTCATCTCATATTTAATTTAAATGAGGGAGAGATTTGTAGGATTCTGCCATTCAGAGGGGTCTGGGTGTTCTTAAGACCAAAACCAAAAGAGGTAGGAGCAGAAGTAGACCATTCATCCTATCTAGTTTGATCCACCATTCAGTAAGATCAGGGTTGATCAGATGCCTTTTCCCCATAACCCTTGATTCCCCCTTTACTGATTAAAAAACATCTATCTGTCTCTGACTTGCATATGCTTAACGGCCAAGCCTCGTCAACCCCTTGCAATAAATAATTCCACAAACTGAGCCACAGTGGCTTAGTGGTTAGCACTGCTGCCTCACAGAACCATGGTCCCAGGTTCAATTCCAGCCTCAGGCGACTGTCTGTGTGGAGTTTGCACATTCTCCTCGTGTCTGCGTGGGTTTCCTCCGGGTGCTCCGGTTTCCTCCCACAGTCAGGTTAGGTGAATTGGCCATGCTAAATTGCCCATTGTGTTAGGTGCATTAGTCGGAGGGAAATGGTTCTGGGTGGGTTACTCTTTGGAGGGTCTGTGTGGGCTGGTTGGGCCCAAGGACCTGTTACCACACTGTAGGGAATCTAATCATTACCCCTCATGAAGAAACTCCACCTCATCTCTGTGTTAAACGTGTAACCTATTTTTCTGAGATTTTAGCCCTGTGATCCTATACTTTCGAAAAGGAGAAACAAACTTTCCTGTTGAGTCCTCAAAAGAAACCTCTCATTTTTCTAAATTCCAATGAGTACAGGCCAATCCCACTCAACCTGACCACATAAGGCAGTGCCTCCATACATATCAGCCTTGTGAACCTTCTGTGGACTGCATCCAATGCCAGAGTATGTTTCCTAAGATAACGAAACTAAAGTTGTTCATAATATTCCAGCTAAGTGTGATTAGTGTCGTGTATAGTTTTAGCAAAACCTCCCTACTTTCACATTCTTTTTGAAATAAAGAGCAATATTCCTATCACCTTCCCCATTATGCACTGAATTTGGATGCTAGCTTTTATGTGCTGTATTGTTAGTATGTAGGTAAAGCAAGTAATTAGGAAGGAAAATAAATTGTTGCTGTTTATTGTGGGAAGAATGAAATATAAAAATTGGGATCTTTTGCTGGAGTTGTAAGAAGTATTCATAAGGTCACATCAGGAGTACTGTATACAATTTTGGTCTCCTTGCTTAAGAAAAGATGTCACTGCATTAGAAGCCATTGAGATATTATTCACTCTATGAATTCCTCTGTCAAACTTGCTGTGTCTTTTGATAATGAAATAACTCTACAGAGGCCGATATCCCATCACCAAGTCACCCTTTACTTACAGGTAGTAAGTCCTTGACACTGATCCAGCTCCCTCATAGCCAGCTCTCAGAATGAACAGAACCTCTGACTCTCCTGTTTATATCTGTCAGTCAAGGCTCCCTGATTGGTCCAAGTTAATAGCCCCAATCAGGGAACTCATATTCTGTAAGGTCTACCTGGCTGACTTGGTTACAGTCATCACAGGTAACTGTTCCACTCTTTCAGGTCTGATTGTCACCTTTCAATCACATCTCCACAATTTGACATTCCCTAATCCTTCAAGAACCATAAGACCATAAGACATAGGAGCAGAAATTAGGCCATTCAGCCCATTGAGCCTGCTCCGCCAATCAATCATGCCTGATAACTCTCTCAACCCCTTTCTCCCACTTTCTCCCTGTAACCCTTGATCCTCTTGATACTCAAGAACCTGTCTATCTCAGTCTTAAATACTGTCAATGACCTGGTCTCCACAACCTTCTGTGGTAATGAATTCCATAGATTCACCACTCTGGCTGAAGAAGTATCAGAATTATCTCTGTTCTAAAAGATCTTCCCTTTACTCGAAGGCTAAACTCTTGGGTTCTACTCTGTCCTACCAATGGAAACATCTTCCCAAGATCTACTCTGTCCAGATTATTAAGTGTTCTGTATGTTTCAAATAGATCCCCCCCCC
The DNA here is from genome assembly GCF_004010195.1 of Chiloscyllium plagiosum. Taxonomy (NCBI): domain Eukaryota; kingdom Metazoa; phylum Chordata; class Chondrichthyes; order Orectolobiformes; family Hemiscylliidae; genus Chiloscyllium; species Chiloscyllium plagiosum. Next base: position 121,631,739 of record NC_057713.1, read on the forward strand.
CATCCTTCTAAACTTCATCGAGTACAAACCCAGAATCCTCAAACATTCCTCATAGGTTAAGCTTTTCATTCCTGGGACTATGCTGCAGGGCCAGTACGTCCTTCCTGAGATATGGCTGCGCATAATACTCCAAATGTAATCTGACAAGAGCCAAGTAGAGCCTCAGAAGTACATCCCTACTTTTATATTCAAGTCCTTTCAAAATAAATGCCATCATTGCGTTTGCCTTCCTAATTACTGACATAACCTGCAACTTTACCTTGAGGGAATCCTGGACTGGAACTCTCAAGTCTCTTTGTACTTCAGCCTTCTGAATTTTCTCCCCATTTAGAAAATAGTCCATCCCTGTATTCTTTCTACCAAAGTCTATTCTGTTCTTTTCTTTTGAACAGAAACAGAGCCTCCAAAAACATCCTGCTTGGTTTTCAACAAAAACATCTTTCCCTGTTTCTCCTCAGAAGCTTTCTTTATTTTCTTCCTGCTTATTGTGTCTTGGCAGCATCTTTTTGATTGTGTGCTGCTGTGGAAGGTGCTAAACTAAATGGGTATTCATTACAGTTATCTCCCTGTGGCAACCTGAGATCACATGGAGATTTCCCTGAACAGAGGTATTTACCAGGAATTCGCAGAAACCTTTTTCAGAGCTATCTGTTTTCCATTTAAGTTAAAGAGAAAACGTTATTGTCTTCTGAAGTTCAGCTCTGACTAAGAGGTTATTATCACAGATTTCTACCAGTTCAGACAAATTCCCACACGTCCCCCACTATTCTGAGAGTGATCTGCTGCACAGACACATTCAAGGACAGACATTGTAGTTTACCTGAAGAGTGTGGCCTTGAAAAATCTCAAGATTGACTTTGCACTCAATGAGGTTTCATGATACTCAATCTAAAGATGGAAAAGGAAGCCTCTTGCTGATTACCATCGAACACCCTCCCTCACCCGCACTCCTTCATGTTGAACACCACATGGACAAAGCATGGAATATCCTAACAGCCCAGAATGGACTCTGCACGGGGACTTCAATTTCCGTCAGCAGCAGTGATACGGCAACATAACCATCGATTGGGTTACCCAAGTCCTGAAGGACATAAGATGTGACCATCATCCAGTTTCCAGGGAGTCCACTACCTGCTTTACCATTTTTTTTTCCATGTATCACTGCTATCGCACAAAAGGTGGAAGATCAGACAAACTCCGAACTGGACATGCATAAGGTACTGTGAACCTTCAGCTGAAACCAAATTGTATCCCACCACAATCTGTAATCTCATGTCCAGGGATATTCCTTGCTGCTTCATCATAACCAAATACAGATGCCTAACCAACTCAGTTAAGGGCGTGGTAGAGCATTGTGGCAACAACGCCGCATGTACCTGAAAATGAGGTAGGCAGAAGTGGGTACTGCAGATGCTGGAGATTAGCATCAAGATTAGAGTGGTGCTGGAAAAACACAGCAGGTCAGATGGAACTTGGGTAAGATGGGGGGACGGGAAATGAGGAAATTGGCGAAGGCCATATTGATGCCATGGGGTTGAAAGGTCCTGAGGTGAAAAATGAGGTGTTTTTCTCCATGCGTCAGGTGGTGAGGGAGTGGAGGAGGCCCAGGACCTGTATATCCTTGGCAGAGTGGGAAGGGGAGTTGAAGTGTTTGGTCACAGGACAGTGGGGTTAATTGGTGTGGGTGTCCTGGAGATGGTCTCTGATGCACTCTGCGAGAAGACGTCCAGTCTCCACAATGTAGAGGAGACCACATCGGGAGCAACGGATACAGTAAATGACATGTGTGGATGTCCAGGTGAAACTTTGATGGATGTGGAAGGCTACTTTGGAGCCTTGGACGGAGGTGAGGGGAGAGGTGTGGGCGCAGGCTTTGCAATTCCTGCGGGGGCAAGGAAAGGTGCCAGGACGGGAGGGTAGGTTGTTGGGGGCGTGGACTTGACCAGGTATTCACAGTGGGAATGGTCTTTGCGGAAGGCGGATAGGGATGGGGAAGGAAATATATCTCTGGTGGTGGGGTCCAATTGTAGGTGGCGGCAATGTCGGCGGATGATGCGGTTAATGCGAAGGTTGGTGGGATGGACAGTGAAGACCGGGGGTTCTGTTCTTGTTACGGTTGGAGGGGTGGGGTTCGAGGGCGGAAGTGCAGGACGTGGATGAGATGCGAAGGAGCGGTCTTCAACCGCGTGGGAGGGGAAATTGCGGTCTCTAAAGAAAAAGGTCATCTGATGTATTCCATGGTAAAAGAGGTCCTCCTGGGAGCAGATGCGGCGGAGGTGGAGGAATTGGGAATACGGGATGGCATTTTTGCAGGAGGTAGGGTGGGAGGAGGTGTAATCCAGGTAGCTGTGGGAGTAATGTCAGTGTTGAGTCAGTCATCATTGGTGGACATGGAGAGGTCCATGAAGGGGAGGGAGGTGTCAGAGATGGTCCAGGTGAATTTAAGGTCGGGGTGGAATGTGTTGGTGAAGTTGATGAACTGCTCAACCTCCTCGTGGGAACACGAGGTGGCGCCGATGCAGTCATCAACAAGTGGAGGAAGAGGTGGGGAGTGGTGCTAATGTAACTACGGAAGCTGGACTGTTCTACATAGCCAACAAAGAGACAGCCATAGCTGGGGCCCATACAGGTGTCCATGGCTATCCCTTTCGTCTGGAGGAAGTGGAGGATTCGAAGGAGAAACTGTTGAGGATGAGGACTATTTCAGCCAAATGAATGAGAGCGTCAGTGGAAGAGTGCTGGTGGGGACGACAGGAGAGGAAGAAATGGAGGGTTTGGAGGCCCTGGTCATGTGTCGCGGGACTGGATGTCCATGGTGAAGATGAGGCATTGGGCAGGAAAATGGAAGTCTTGGAGGAGTTGGGTGGTGTCCTGAACGTATGAGGAGAGCTATTGGACCAGGGGATAGGACAGTATAAAGGTAGATGGAGATGAATTTGGTGGGGCAGGAGCATGCTGCGATGATGGGTCAGCCGGGGTAGTCAGGGGTGTGAATCTTGGGTAGGAGTTAGAACCAAGCAGCATGGTTGTCGGACTATGAGGTTGGAAGCTGTGAGTAGGAGATCCCCTGAGGTGATGAGGTTGTGTACGATCTGGGAGATGATGGTTTGGTGATGGGGGTGGGGTAATGATCAAGGGGGCGGTAGGAGGAGGTGTCTTTGAGTTGGCGCCTGGCTTCAGCGGTGTAGAGGTCAGTGCGCCAAACTACCACTGCACCCCTCTTGTCAGCTGGTTTGATGGTGAGGTTGGTGTTGGAGCAGAGGGAATGGAGGGCTGCGCATTGTGCTCCCCCATTCCAACCTCTCAGCTTCTCCAGCACCACTCTAATCCTGAAAATGAGGTGCTAACCTGATGAAGCCACAATGCAGCACTGGATGACTGCTAGACAATAAAAACATGATTATATAAATAGAACTCGATGCTCCCAAAGCTGTTGGATTATGCTGAAGTTATGCTGTCCTACCATGTCAATTGTGAATTATAGAGAGCAGTTAGGGAACTTATGGAGGAGGAGGCTGTGTACGCAATGCTATCTTCAGTGATAACAGAGCCAGCATGTGAATGAAAGACAAGATTGAATTTGTGACCACCTTCAGCTCGAGGGGTGAGTGGATGATCATTCTGAGGCTCCTCCTGGATTTTCCTTTCGAAAAAGTGAGATTCTTCCCTCCGCTCCACTTGTGTCGGAAAATGACTGATTTCGAAGACTACTGCCCCTGACAGTGTGCTTATTCCAGCACACCTCAAACACTGACATCTGCTGCCATCTGGTGAGTAAATGATTTAGTTGGCCTGGTACTGATCCACGTAGTTTAGAAAATTGAAGGTTTGATCTCAGTGCTAAGTTGGTTATTCACAGTTGGTCTATAATTAGTCATAATGGTCAACATTTTCCTAGCCCCTAAACAACATGGATCATGACAGGAAATTGGGAAACAGGGGGAAATGTCCAGTGACCAGACTTCTCGCTGAAGGGGATGAAGAGTCAACTCATCCAACCAAATGTTGAACAGTGGGATGGCAAGAGGCCTACTTGCATGGGTTGTCACTCATTATCGCCCTCATTACTCCTTAATCTGACTTTGTTAACATGCCTGCCAGATAGGAGCTGGACACCGAGAATTCCCAAATGAAAGTCTGAGAGGTGACGTGGCAGCTCCGGCTCGCCACTTGCCCCTCCGGATGTCCATGTTCAAGAACTGGCACCAACATCTCAGGGCACACTGCATGCAACCCCATCCATGGACATTGCCACCCAATATGTACCAGCCTCATCACAACTACATGGCACATCTCTGCTCCAGTCACTGAATGGTTCTGAACTTCAATGCTGCTCTTTGGACCATGCTGGCATATCTCATCGCAGTGCTGCTGCAAGGACACTTGATGCGCTGAGCTAGTGACTCATCTCAAGCACTGTGGCAGGCTGCATCTCAGGGCTGCTGACTTGCTCAATTAGTGTCTTTGAGCCTACCTGGCTCCCTGCCTAGCTAACAGGCTCTCATTCCTTCTGTCTTGTCTTATCGTTTAACACAGGCACACAGCTCCAGGCAGTTTATCATATTTTCTCAGCAGTGATCAGTTAAGGGGTGGACGTGTTGCTACACAGCACATGCTACGTTCATCTCACACGTGTACCTTGTGCCAGCAGCCGGTGCGCCTAACCCACTGCATGTGGGTTAAAGTGAAAGAGCGTAGACCTTAGTCAAGACAGGGTCTGGTGTCTGCAGATCCTCTGCAAAGAGGACGGCCCTGTTCTGCATCACATCTCTCCACCAGTACCTCCAGATGCTTGTCTGCAAAGTGGGGCATCGGTTTCCCTTCAACTGCCATATCTTTGGCAAATATCATGAACCCAGCAGGACAGCTCCCTGCCCAGCATTTGACCATGTAGTACTTAACCAGGTGCACCATGACTTTTTAAATATGGGACTGGTGCAGGGATCCTGGGATATCCTGGCAGTGGTGGGTACTTCCACCAACAGCGAGTGGGAGTTCAGGCTAGCGTCAGATGAGCAGGGCATGTAGAGGTGTGGTACATAATGAATGAACTCCTTTAGGACGATAGCATTAGAAAACTTGTTAATGATGTATAGCTGATATATGGTAAGCTTTAGCTCAATGTATATGTTAGGGATGCAGAGGAAAAGCAGTCAAGATTTCCTCCTCCAAAACCCCTGTGGTCTGATATTGGATGTGGGGAAGGTTGGGTTGAAATGTGGACCTTCCTCAATCAGATAGTTGATCTCTCACTTGAAGAATGACCTACCTAAGACATGAAACCAATGAAATGGCTGCACTCGTCAATCATAACCCCTCTGCCTCTGGGTAAGAGGAGCATACTGAGTCCAAATTATGCTGTTTTCCTCTGAGCTCCATCCTCAAAATATTGAAATGAAGATTTTTTTTTCTGTGTCTCACACCATCAATATCATGAAAATATTTACATCTGTCTAACTTCCCAAAGTCCTTGTAGATTTTCAAACCGAGTCACCATCTCCAACTCCTTTATTTTCAACGTTGCCTCCACACTGGGTTTCTCTCTTCATTTTAGTTTCTTGACAAAGAGAATGTTCAAGTCACTGGAGAGGGAGTTATGAAGAATCTGGTGGTGGAACATTAGAGCAAAGTGAAATCTCAATGACATTCTTTGCTTCCTAACCTGGTGCCCTGTTCCCTTGGTTCACATTGTCAAATCTGCATGGTACGCTATTGAAAGATTGGACAACAATGCAAAATTAAGGTGGCTTATTTGTAATGAATTTGGCTTAAACGAAATTCTGTTGCCGCAGTTGTGGCTTACAATAGAACCTCATTACAGCAAAGTGACCTTGCTCTGTCTCCCCTCGTCTTGTCTAATGAGTGGAATGGAGCTGCACAAATTAATCCTGTCTTGAAGATAGATAACATAGAAGACAAGTGGAAACAGAAAAGCCATATTTCAGTTGCCCTATCGTGTGGATCTATATTCAAATAATGTTAACTTACCTCATCCCAGAGTCAGCAACCCCCACACAATCCTGCCCCCACCCACCACACTACATTTCCCCAAGTCCCATACCATCTGCTTCCTACACTTGTAGAAGAATCTATGCATTTCCCCCTTTGTAACCATAGTCATTGCATTAGGTAGCAGCCTGTTTTGTTCTGAAATGACAAAAGTGTAGAGAACTGAACTCTTAAAGATAAGGTTGGATAATGGCATTAAGATTTGACGCATCAGTTTTAAAAAAAAATCATTTGTGGGTATCCAAAACCTTGCTGCCAATGAATTGGAAAATACATTATTTAAAGGGATGAGTCATTGTCTTAAAACTAAGTTTATTTCTTACTGGAAACGAAAACTCAGCAGGTCTGACAGCATCTGGGAAGAGAAACCCCAGTTAACGTCTCAGGTCTGGTGACCCTTCCTCAAAATATCCTCTGAGGAAAGGTCCCCGGACCCGAAATGTCATCTCTGATTTCTCTTCACAGATGCTTGCAGACCTGCGGCGTGTTTCCAGCAACTCCTGTTTTCGTTTTGGGTTTATAGCATCCACAGTTCTTTCAGTTTTTATTTTTTAATTGAACACAGCATGTTTTCCGATAAAGAGAGGTGATAGTTAGATTGAGGTGATTGAAAAGAAGGAGGGCAGAACAATTAGCAAGACTATTTCATAAAAATTAAAAGTGCACAAGAAACCAGGAGAATGGGCCAATTCAGTTTGCAGATGAGACTAAGATTGGAGGAGTAGCAGATAGTGAAGGGGACTGTCAGAGAATGCAGCAGAATCTAGATAGATTGGAGAGTTGGGCAGAGAAATGGCTGATATGGAGTTCAATCCTGACAAATGCAGGGTGATGCATTTTGGAAGATGCAATTCCAGAGTGAACTATGCAGTAAATCGAAAAGACCTGGGACAGCATGGTGGCTCAGTGGCTAGCACTGCTGCCTCACAGCGCCATGGACCTGGGTTCAATTCCCGCCTCGGGCAACTGTCTGGATGGAGTTTGCACGTTCTCCCTGTGTCTGCGTGGGTTTCCTCCGGGTGCTCCAGTTTCCTCCCACGGCCCAAAGATGTGCAGGTCAGGTGAATTGGCCATGTTAAATTGCCCGTAGTGTTAGGTGCATGAGTCAGGGGTAAAAAAAAAGTAGGGTAGGGGAATGGGTCCGGGTGGATTGCTCTTCGGAGGGTTGGTGTGGACTTGTTGGGCCTAAGGGCCTGTTTCCACATTGTAGGGAATCTGAAAAAAACTAATCTAAAATTGATGTACAAAGAGATCTGAAAGAACAGCACCTATTTTTGGTATCTCTATCATAAGAGTTCGTGCATATCGAGTGCACTTAACACACAATGCTGTTTCCAGTTATACTGCAACTATTTTAAAGCACAGAACATTTTGGACAATGCAGTACAGCACCTTGGCCAGCATTAAAGTTCACTGGAGCCAAACTATAAACAAATTCACCTTGGGTGCCTTACATATGAATCAATTCTGTTTGCAGCATGCTTGATATTAAACATCATTAATGTGCTATGCACTGTATAAACACCAAGGCAAACTGAAGGAAAAATCAGCTTAAATTAATTTAAATGTGAGCTTTCCAAATGGCTAAGTGAGTAAAGACAGGTGGTGATTTGGCACGGGCAGAGAAATGGCTGATATGGAGTTCAATCCTGACAAATGCAGGGTGATGCATTTTGGAAGATGCAATTCCAGAGTGAACTATGCAGTAAATCGAAAAGACCTGGGGCAGCATGGTGGCTCAGTGGCTAGCACTGCTGCCTCACAGCGCCAGGGACCTGGGTTCAATTCCCGCCTCGGGCAACTGTCTGTATGGAGTTTGCATGTTCTCCCATGTCTTCATGGGTTCGGGTGCTCCAGTTTCCTCCCACGGCCCAAAGATGCTCAGGTCAGGTGAATTGGCCATGCTAAATTGCCCGTAGTGTTAGGTGCATGAGTCAGGGGTAAAAAAAAAGTAGGGTAGGGGAATGGGTCCGGGTGGATTGCTCTTCGGAGGGTCGGTGTGGACTTGTTGGGCCAAAGGGCCTGTTTCCACATTGTAGGGAATCTAAAAAAAACTAATCTAAAATTGATGTACAAAGAGATCTGCATGTTCAAGTCCATTGTTCCCTGAAGGTGGCTACACAGTCAATAGAGTGGTCAAGAAGGCATATAGCATGCTTTCCTTCATCGGACAGGGTACTGAGTACAAGAATTGGCAGGTCATGTTACAGTTGTGTAAGACTGGTTCGGCCACATTTGGAATACTGCGTATAGTTCTGGTCACCACATTACCAAAAGGATGTGAATGCTTTGGAGAGGGTGCAGAAGAGGTTCACCAGGATATTGCCTGGTATGGAGGGCGCTAGCTATGAGGAAAGGTTGAGTAGATTAGGATTATTTTCATTGGAAAGGTGGAAGTTGAGGAGAGACCTGATTGAGGCTGACAAAATCATGAGAGGTGGAGATGGGATGAATAGCAAGAAACGTTTTCCCTGAGTGGAGGACTCTATTACCAGGGGTCATGAGTTCAAAGTGAGAGGGGAAAAGTTTAGGGGCGATATACTTGGAAAGTTCTTCACACAGAGGCTGGTGGGTGCCTGGATTGCGTTGCCAACAAAAGTGGTAAGGGTGGGGACGATAGCGTCATTTAAGATGTACCTAGACACATACATGAAAGTGCAGGGAGCAAAGGGATACAGATCCTTAGAAAATGGGTGACAGATTTAGATAGAGGATCTGGATCAGCGCAGGCTTGGAGGGCCGAAGGGCCTGTTTCTGTGCTGTAATGTTCTTTGTTCTTGGTTCTGAAAGTGAGAGGTTAGAGAAAGTATTAGCCATGGTGAAACGTATGGGATAAGGTCCTCATGAAGCATGCGTAAGGATGTTTTATTTTGCAAACCCAGTGTTACAGTGCTTTAATATGCTAGTTAGTCTTCAGTCAGTTAGACTGAGATGCAAAAAAAATCAGCTATAAATAGCTGTTGCTTGTGTTGTGTTGTGTAAGTTTGTCAAAATTATGCCAGGTTTTCAGATACCTGAGCATTTGTCCTTAAATCATGATGAAGGCCATACACACAAATGACTGCAAGATTTTGTTTTCCAACCTATATCCTCTGAGCAACAAGAAAGACCAGGAAAACAGTTCACCAATTCCACTGAAACTGATTGAACAATCGGAAATGATCCTTGGGAAGAAGAAAAGTCTATTCACTGTTGACCTATACACGGTAACTCAGTAGTTTGGCTGTGAATCTACCTGAAGGGCAGTATGATTGACTTGTTGTCAGTACTGTAATTGAATACAAGCAGAAGAATATTTCACATCAACTCTGTCGGTCAGTAGACCTGTAACCACAGAATGATCACTTAGAATCAAGGTCAAGTTTGGCAAATTCAGTATTGGCGCTGAAATACTTTTGAACTGACAACACATTTGTTAATTGATAGGGGCAGGGGTTGATGGCAAACACGTTTGACGTTGTAGGTGACTAATTTCCAAATCTCATTCTATGTTGCTAAGCAGAAACTAATGGAGGTTCAAGTTTTCTCCAATGTGTATCTGACAAATCAAAGATCTTGCAATCTACAACTTAGTGTTGAGGACAATTTATCCTGCACAAAAAAAGTATGCAGTTTTGCCTCCCTCTTTTTTATATAATTAAAGAAGCTCTTACTGTCCGTCTTCAAATTACTTGCTTGTTTGCCTTAAATTTTATTAAATCCCTTTTTTTGGCTGTCTTTTATTGCTTTTATAGACTTTCCCAATCCTCTGGTTTATCTAATCTTTGCATATTGTATTTTTTATTTCAATTTGATAGTCTCCTTAATTTCCTTGATTAACCATGGTCTTTTTTTTAAATTGAGGTTAAACCAGGAGAGTGGAGTTGAGGATTATCAGATCAGCTGTGTTCTCTTTATTAGGAGAGCAGACTCAATGGACTGAATGGGCTCCTCTGTTGCTGCAGCTTACATACGTGAGTTGTTGTTCAGTTAAAAGGTCCAGTGCTTTACAGTTGGAGATGTTGGACTACTGGTAATCATGAATTTTAACATGGACATGCCCTTAGCAGTTACTAAAGTACACTATGTATATACTTTGCAGTTAACTAGAGCAAAACCAGGACAGTTATTGTGTTGCACAAGGATAAGATTGTATGCTGAAGGCTATGTGTTTGCAAGCTCTTATCAGTCTCTATGTGGGATAGGCACTGGATATGTACCAAGTGCTTATAAACAGTTGAGTTTCAAAAGGTGAATGCGCTTGCCAAGAAAAGGTAGTGCTATAAAAGCACAGAGCAAAGGTCAGCATGATTAGTGAGCGGCTCTTTAGTTCTTGACCTGCAGCATATATTCCTGCAGTCTACTCAGTTTGGAAAAGAGGCAAAAACAAAATGTCGCTTAATAGTTCAATTTAAACATTTTTAAAGCAATGTGTAACTCTTTTGGAGAACTTCATCATCATATGATGAACTAAAGTGTTAGGCTGAATTGTACTTCAGTAGATGTGATGTCTACGTGAGAATAAATTTTACTGAGGTAGCAGTGTGTTCTAGAAGCTGAAATTGTTTGGAAAATGTCTTTTGAGAATTAACCTTTTAATGATGATAGTCATGTTTTCACTTAAACTGCAAGGAATATTATGACAAATGAAATTAATGAGAAGTGTCTGCTAATATGAAAGTCAAAAGGGATATTTGTGGAATATCGTTCTAGCAAAATACTTTGATAGGTTACTGGATATGATGATTCCAGTAGTTAGTGCTTAAGTCATCTTTGCTGCAATTTTTTTGGAACTCAATTACTATGAAAATGATTCTATTTTGCTGTAGAGTTTAAATCCTGCCTTCATTTAACATACATGTGCACACACCTGAAATCCCTACGGTGTGAAAGCAGGCCATTCAGCCCACACTGACCCTCCAAAGAGCATCCCACCCAAACACACCTCCCTATCTTATCCCTGCATTTCCCATGGCTAATCCACCTAGCCTGCACATCTTTGGACTCTGGCAGGAAACTGGAGAACACCCACACAGACACTGGGAGAATGTGCCCATTCCACAGGCAGTGGCGTAAGGGTGGAATTGAACCTGGGTCCCTGGCAGTGTGAGGCAGCTGTGCTAGCCACTGTGCTGCCCATCCTGTAGAAGTGTCTGATGGTTAGTGATCAAGAGTGGGAAGCCTGAATGATGTGCTACCCCTCCCTGAGTCTGGGGACAGTGGCAGAATTATAGTGGCTTTGTTGCTGAGGATGGTCAACTCAGCAGGAATTTGTGTAAAATCTGATACCTTCTTGATTTCTGTAGCTTACTATACAATGGTTTGTGTATCTTATTGAGTTAATTTTTTGCTCCAAACTTATTAATGGCTTTACCATTAACTAGCTACAATTATCAATAATGTAACTTGCTTTCTTTATGGTTTCCTGTGATTTGGTAATGCTCTACATTATTGCTTCTCTTTCTGAGCTACAGTAAAGGAGAATACTCCTTGGATTATCAGGACATGTTAACTCAGTAGCAAGAAGAGGATGAATTTGAGGGGTTTGGGTAACAATTGGGCTTGAAGGAGAATCTAAATGATGGTTTTAACTCATGGAGCCCTTCTGCGTTGATGAAGAATTGCATTTAATTAGCAATTGGCTGGACTATGGGAATAGACAGATTGGAATGGAATGAATGGACCCAGACTCATTTAATATTTTGTTATTGTGTAAATGTGACTTTCATTAAAATATTAAGTTGACTGTCTGACCTTTCAGAGAATGTACCCATCTAGTGACATCAGTGAGAAATTGTGAATCATACAATGTCCCGAAAGTGCACTGGCCAACACAATATGACATGTATTTAATTTATTTTTTTAATTGATCAGGGATTGAAATAATGTGCAAGTGGAACTGGTTGGAGCAGCATCTGAGCTGTATGATCTTAAACCTGGAAGAATAGTCCCTATCACTCATTTAGGTGGTTAGGAATACGTTGGCAAAGTCTCATGTTTGACAGGGTGGGGGAGTGAAGCCTGGGATAAATGACACCCAGGAATTCCTGTTGGGGTCTGAACTCTTCCCAACCCACAAGAAGCAAAAAATGTCTTGCCCTCCTGAGCCCCTTGTCTTCCTGACTTCTCTTACTTCCAAGTTTCCTTTGTCAGGAAGGCACAATGGCTCAGATATACGATGCTATCTTCCACCTTCTGCATGATGGTCTTCCAAGGTGTAATCCTCACCAATGGATTCACCACACACCCAATACAAGTGCAAATAAGTCAAGCAAGGCTGTAGCATTTCAATAATAATCCTTACCACCTTCCTTGCCACACCTCACCTCATATCCATAAAGCTGAAAAATGTGTTGCTGGAAAAGCACAGCAGGTCAGGCAGCATCCAAGGAGCAGGAGAATCGACGTTTCGGGTGGAATGCCTTCTTCAGGAATCCTGAAGAAGGGCTTCTGCCCGAAACGTGGATTCTCCTGCTCCTTGGATGCTGCCTGACCTGCTGCGCTTTTCCAGCAACACATTTTTCAGCTCTGATCTCCAGCATCTGCAGTCCTCACTTTCTCCTCATATCCATAAAGCGTCCACCAGAGTGGAATTTCTTTACAGTGTGAATGGGAAACTACTTAATGTACATTATTTCTAGTACAGATTACACCCAACTAGTGTCACTCAGCTTCAGTTGTCATTTAATCAAAACTGCCACTTACCCAAGATTTCTGCATTCCCTACCAATCAGAGAGTTCCTGGTGATCTTGTGATGACACTTGAGGTCTCAAGAGAGGGGCACAAGCTAAAAATTAAGCGGATTATAGGAACTCTGGACACAGGAATGTGCTGATTGGCGGAGTGTCAGAATACAGAAATGTTACCCTCAGGCATAACACAATTTGAATATCAGTACAGTCTCCACCAGTTAGTATAATAGAAAGGGCCAATTTGGCTGAATAACCTGTATTGTCTTTTGTAAGTTCTGTATAATTTGATAACTCACTCAGCACTAAGAGTAAAATAGGTGGAAGTCACCAGTGGCAGGTCCAACAGATGTTCTTTGGGCAATCTGCCTGGTGATAGAAATGGACCCATGAAAGGGAAACATCGGGTACACAGGGAATTAAATGTATCCCGGTGAGCCACACAGAAAAATAAACACATGCTGTTCACAATTTGCCTCTTCAGTGAGAGAGCTAGGGTGTAGGTTTGCTCGCTGAGCTGTAGGTTTAATAACCAGACGTTTCATTACCTGGCTAGGTAACATCATCAGTAGCGACCTCCAAGTGAAGCGAAACTGTTGTTTCCTGCTTTCTATTTATATCTTTCTCCTGGATGGGGTTCCTGGCCTGTGCCCGAAACGTCGAATCTCCTGTTTCCTGGATGCTGCCTGACCTGCTGTGCTGTTCCAGCAATAAAGTTTCAACTTCCTGGGGTTTGTGGTGCTGTCATTTCCTGTTCGTTTTCTGAGGGGTTGATAGATGGTATCTAGATCTGTGTGTTTGTTTATGGCATTGTGGTTGGAGTGCCAGGTTTCTAGGAATTCTCTGGCATGTCTTTGCTTAGCCTGTCCCAGGATAGATGTGTTGTCCCAGTCGAAATGGTGGGTTATTTTCCTCGTGTGTAGGGCTATGAGGGAGATGGGGTCGTGTCTTTTTGTGGCTAGCTGGTGTTCGTGTATCCTGGTGGCTAACTTTCTTCCTGTTTGTCCTACATAGTGTTTGTGGCTGTCCTTGCATGGGATTTTGTAGATGACATTGGTTTTGTCCATGGGTTGTACTGGGTCTTTTAAGTTTGTTAGTTTTTGTTTGAGAGTGTTGGTGGGTTTGTGTGCTACTAGGATTCCAAGGGGTCTTAGTAGTCTGGCTGTCATTTCTGAGACTTCTTTGATGTATGGTAAGGTGGCTAGGGTTACTGGCTGTGTTAGGTCTGCTTGTCGTTGTTTGTTCCTGAGGAATCTGCGGACTGTATTTTTTGAGTATCCGTTCTCCTTGAATACGTTGTATAGTGGTTCTCCTCTGTTTTCCGAAGTTTGTCTGTGCTGCAGTGTGAGGTGGCTCATAGGAATAGTGTTCTGATACAGCTTCGTTTGTGTGTGTTGGGATGGTTGCTGGTGTAGTTAAGTATGTGGTCAGTGTTTGTCGGATTTCTGTATACGCAGGTTTGTAGTTCTCCGTTGTCCTTTCTTTCGACTGTGAAGTCCAGGAATGTGAGAGAGAGCTGTTTGGTTTTCAAAGCTCCTGAACTGCTGTTCCCTTTGTAAATGACTTTCAAAATTTAACATGGAATCATTGTTTTGAACATTTGGTTGATTTCACCTCCAACATGAGTCATGCTGACACCTCCCACAAACTTGGATTTACTTTAGCTTGGTAACCTTTTTATTGCGCCATAACTTCAAGAGAAAATTGGTACGGGCAACAAATTCTTATTTTGCAAGTGCTATTTACTTGCCAGCTATGAATGAACAAAAGCAAAATTAACTTTGTGAGTTGAGTAATTAAAAAGTTACTGAGTTTGGGAGAAACCACCGTATGATCATGAAATCATTGTCGATTGTCAGAAACCCATCTGATTCACTAATGTCCTTCAGGGAAGGAAATCTGCCAACCTCACATGGTCTGGCCTACATGTAACTCCAGACCCACAGCAGTGTGGTTGACTCTCAACTGCTGTCTGAAATGGCCATTCAGTTGGATCAATCGCTTTGATGAAAGGAAATCAGATGGACCATCTCTCGGTGACGGATGCAACCGAAACAGCAATTGCACAACAACACAGCCCTGTTGCCTTTACAAAGTTCTCCACACTAACTTACTAACACCAAAATTGTACCAAAATTGGGAGAATGTTGTGGTTGTTGGGAGATCAGTCATCTCAGCTCCAGGATGTCTCTGCAGGAGTTCCTCAGGGTTATGTCCTCGGCCCAACCACCTTCAGCTACTTCATCAATAACCTGTCCTATGTCATAAGGTCAGGAGTGGAGATGCTCACTGTGGATTGCACAGCATTCAGCACCATTTACAACTCCTTACATATTGAAGCAGTCCATAATCAAATGTAACAAGATCTGGACAATGTCCAGGCTTAGGCTGACAATTGACTATTAACAGTAACACTACACAAACGTAAGGCAAAAGTGAGGACTGCAGATGCTGGAAATCAGAGTCTAGATTAAAGTGGTGCTGGAAAAGCACAGCTGGTCAGGCAGCATCCGAGACTGAAGTCCTGATGAAGGGCTTTTGCCCAAAATGTCAATTTTCCTGCTCCTCGGATGCTGCCTGACCAGCTGTGCTTTTCCAGCATGACTCTAATCTAGACTACACAAATGTAAGGCAATGATCATCTCAATAATCTAAACACCCCTCCTTGACATTTAAAGATGTTACCATCATTGAATCCTCAAAGATCAACATGTTGGGCCTGACCATTGACCAGAAGCTCATATGGACTTACCACAAGAATACAGTGGCTGCAAGAGCAGGTCAGAGTCTAGGAATACTGAGATGGGTGAGTAATTCACTTCCCGACTCCCCAAATCCTATCAACCAGCTACAACATGTAAGTCAGGAGGGTAATGGAATACTCCCTATTTGTCTGGATGGGTGCAGATCCAACAACATTCAAGAAGTTTGAAGCTATCCAGGACAAAGCAACCTGGTCAGTTGATGCCACAACCAGAAATATCCATTCAATCTCACTGAGACTCAGAAGCTGCAGTGTGTACTATCCACAAGATGCACTACAGAAGTTCACCAGAGATCCATAGAGAGCACCTTCCAAACCCATGACCACTTGCACCTAGAAGGACAAGGGCAGCAGATACATGGGAACACAACCATCTGCAAGTACCCCTCCAAGCCACTCACCATCCTGACTTGAAAGTATATCACTGTTCCTTCACTGTTGCTGGGTCAAAATGCTGCAGTTTCCTCCCCAAGGGCACTGTGAGGAAACCTACCGTACACGCGCTGCAACAGTTCGAAGGCAATTCACCACCTGTTTGTGAAGGCAATTGGAGACAGACAATAACTGCTGACTAGCTGGCAAAGCTCATGTCCCACAAGCGAATAAAAAAAGTCAATAATAAAATCAATAGTACTATATTCATGGTGTGTGATTGCTGTTAATGATCAAAGGAGGATCACCCACACCTGGTGCCGTGCTCCAGATGGCTGTTATTGAGTTATATTTGTGTCCTTTATTGAAAGTATTTTTTGCTACAGGAGTTATTTTGCTATGACAATGGTTTTAATTGAGTCAGTGCTCTATGCAAGTGAACAGCCTTTGTGGAGGACTAAACAATTTCCAAAAACAAGTCTCCATTGTTTTGTGCAGGGTGGTTCTGATTGTCCTTTCACTACAGGCCATCCAGTTTTGCCTTTGATAATGCTTTCTTCAAAACTTCAAAACTTTAGTCATCTTCCCTAATTTTCAGTCAGTATGTCCAGTACTGACAGACAAGGCTTTTATGTTTGAATTTATAAGATACAGATTGATAATTCATCGTGATATGTCTCAACCCGAAGTGCAACGGGATAGCCTCGTGGGCTCAAATTCTGGGGGACTGTGATGACTCGAAACATTTGAATATTGAGAGTGGAGCTGAGTGGCAGTAAAGAGAGAGAAAAGGTGACCCTGTTCTTTAAGCACTATTTGGGTGTGAATTTCCACAGAGATTTCTGCTCTTTATCTCTGAAAATGGCACAAATATGATGCTTGTACCATTCTTCCAAGTGTTTACAGCTTTTCAGCTGACATTATTTTGGGAAAGTCAGTGAGGAAACCTTTAACTGTCTGAAATTTTGCTGAGGTCAAACAGGACAATTGTGTCAATGAAGCTTGATTTTTGTGATGGGATAGGGTTTAGGACCTTCAACTGTCTCATGCAAAAGGCACCGTCACATGGTAGTATCTGACTCTCATATAGCGCCTTAAACTTCAGGTTTCAGATTCTGGTTAAGCACAACTAATAGAGTAAAGAATTTGTTAGCAGAAGATTAAGAAATTGAAATTAAGAATAGTCCAATTGTGTGGCACCTTCCTTGTCGTTTTGCAAGTTTTTGTTTTCTTCATTCAAGAAAATCTTGTGAATTTACAATAAATTATAAACGTAGAATTTGAGTGTTATTTAATTATTAGAAAGTGACACTTATTAATTCTTATATAAATAAAAGAATGATTAGTTTCACATTATTAAAAACATATGGTTAGTTGGTATATTATAGGGTTCACTAAATTTTAAGATGCGGAGTACCAATATTTGCTGAGTTCCTCTGTATGTAAGAATTAATATTTGTCAATCAGGGATGATGTAACTAGGTGCCAGTAATTGCAGTTAATAAGATTATGTATAAATCAGAGTGACTGAATATTCCATGAGACAGAATTGTTCTTAAACTGCAAGCTGGACTGGAAATGAAATTGGGGTAAATATGTGAATGAATTTATGTTCTGGAGTTCTTATAGAGCCTTTGGGGATCAGGTAGTATTGTTTGAGAAAATGCCCTCAGAAGATTCCAGGAAGCACGATAGATTAGATTACTCAAGGCCTGAGGAACAAATAATTTTCACAAGTTTCTTCTTGTGCCATTGTTCTGCCCAAAGCTGTGTTCCTTGAACATTTTGGAAGCTTATCTCTTAACATTCTTTTGATGTATTTACTGAGATAGTAGGGTCATATAGAATTAGTGCATGTACCAATGACTAAAATTTTCAGGTGGGATTACTGTTTCTCATTGCATAAAGTGACTGCAGCAGATGGCAAGGGTGTGAGAAGGCACCAAGCAAGGAAATTGGAGCAATCGAATAAACCCTGTTTGGAGTAAAGGGTGTCCAGTGGGGGGAAAAGGAGGATTAATGTGGAGAAGGATCAAGCGGACCAAGGATTTCCTCAACTAGATGTAAACCACAGGTTTGATTATTTGCAAATGTTGTGTAAACAATGTTTAACTTTAATACCTACCCATATTTGAAATAACCAATGTCAGTGGAATACGAAATAAAAACACAAAGAACTGTGGATGCTTGAAATCAGAAACAAAAACAGAAGTTGCTGGAAAAGCTCAGCAAGTCTGGCAGCATCGGTCGAGAGAAATCAGAGTTAACATTTTGTGTCCCATGACCCTTCCGTGGGAGCTGAGCTTTTCCAGCACTTTCTTTTATTCATTCATGAGATGAGGGTGTTGCCCATCCCTAATTGCCCAGAGGGCAGTTAAGAGTCAACCACATTGCTGTGAGTCTGGAGTCACATGTAGGCCAGACCAGTTAAGGATGGCAGTTTCCTTCCCTGAAGGAACCAGACAATCGACAATGGATTCATGGTCATCATTATACCTTTAATTCCAGATTTTTGTTGAATTCAAATTCCACCATCTGCCATGGCAAGGTTCGAACCTGGGTCCCCAGGACATGAATTGGATCTCTGGATTATCAGTCCAGCAATAATATCGCTAGGCCATCGCCTTCCTGTTCCTGATGTCAAAATCTTTGGGCTGTCCATTCACGTTTCATCTTAGAAAATGTAGATGAATTTTGTGGAAGACGTCAATTAACCTTTAGCAAAAGTGTCTTGAGGCCAGTAGTAATCGCAGCCAAACCATGTGAAACAATTACTTACATGATAAAAATCACATGACTTTAACTGATGCAAAATTGGACCGAATGAGTTCGTGATATTATGCATCATTTGTAAGTGAGACATTTAGTGTGCATCTGATCATTTAACAAAAAGCGTTGTGAAGTGTGTTTTGTTTTTTTTCTCCTCTCTTCATAATATTCATAAGAAGCTGCACAAATTAATGAGAAGTATAAGTTTTGGAGTGGACTTGACAGGGTGGTGCTGAGAGGCTGTTTCCCTTTTGTAGAAGAAACTAGAATTTAAAAGTCAGGGTTTGGATTTTCTGATGGCCAGACATTTGTTAGTCCAGCATAGATGGGCACTGTGCTTGGGAACCTGCAGCATCCCCATTCTAATGGACTCAGAAAAAATAACCTGGAAAATTGAAGATTTTGCGGGGCAATTCCTCTCCACCTGAACCCCCTGAAAATTCCCAGTGATAAAATAAGTAGTTATTCAGGAATACTTAGGTGATTAAATTTGTTGTCTAATTCCTAAGTAACTATTAAACTGATCCCATACTTACGTCACACACCACCAGCTATAGCTCTCTCAGACTGCTTAAGCCCCAAAGATCCAGAGCTAACACCTCTAGAACCTGACACTACCTTCAACAACTGAACCTCTTAGCCCTAAAGTTTCCAGCTCTCCAGAAATGTCCTGGAATGTTTGGGAGTCATAGCTAACCTGCAAGCAACACGGGACAAAAGAGTGAAACGGTATTTTGCTTGGGGAATTCCTTACTTATGGAATTTCTAGTTGCTATAGTGAGAGCTAATGCTTCAGATGTACATGTGTGAATGGTGGTCTGCAGTGTTGTTAAAACCAAGAAGATGCCAAGCTAACAGCAGATTTAAGAAAGGAAAGAACAAACCGCAGACAAAGACACTAACCCTACTGGGGACTCTACTATCAGAAGGTATGTGCAATACCATTGCAAGAAACTGGAGAAATGCCACATTTTTAAACCTCAGGTGTGTGTCCAAACAGAGCTGGCAATTTTAGTACATTTGGATTGTTTGGTTGCAAATTCAGACAAGTAGTGATGACAACTAGACCAGGCATGTTGCTGAAACTTGTTGCCAGAATTCTTACAATCTGTTTAGCCAGTGCAAATTCCCCTTCTCTAAGGAAATATGGTCAGCTTTCACAAAAGGTTTGAATTGACTGCTACTAATCCACTATAACTATAAGGATTTAATGTGAAGAGACAGTAGGATTTGATGCTTCATACAATAGGAACTACAACATTAGACAATGGTCATCAACACCAGGAGGACATCAGCGTTTATGAGAGGAGCAAAATATGCTGATGTATTTCTGATACTAATGACAAGATGAATATAATGATCCCTTATTCAGTACTGACATCCTTTTGCTTAATGAGCACAAAAGAATTCTCCCAAAACAATATTTAATCGCTGTTCTTAGATGTAAAATAACATATAGTAAAAGCTGCAAATTCTTAGAAAAGCAAGACCTTTTTTCCACACTTGGGTAAAAATCTTTGCTTAATTGTGAAGAGCTGGTTTGATTTCAAGTTGAAATGTGCATTCATCTGATACACAGGCATTTGGCAGAGGTCTTTGGTCATGTTTTTAGTTAAAACACAATCTTGCCAGTTAAAGAGCTGTGAACGGCATCCTAATGTCATGAGTTAGACTTATGATGCCATATAACCCCTCCATTGTATTCCAGTCTCCAATTCACTAACTGCTATTGCTTAATTTCTATGTAATTTACACAGGTCCTGTTATTTTCCAGATATCACCCACTGATTTATCACTCGGGGAGCAAGCAGTGATAATTTGGAAATCATCAATCCTTCAACTATACAAGGAGTATGTTGTAACAGATATTTGCCAAAACAAAAAGGATCCTAAATTAAGTGAAATGTTCATAGAGTCATATAGCACAGAATCAGACCCTTTCGTCCATCTTGTCTGTGCCGACCAAGTTTCCCACTAGATTAGTCATATTTGCCTGCATTTGGCCCAAAGCCTTTCCTGTTCATGTGACTGTTTAAATGTCTTTCAAATGTTCTAAGTTTTACAAAACAAATTGTTGATCGGTTCTTCGATTTTTCATTGATCGTGAATCTTATAATCTAGTCACAGCTGCTGTCTTCTGTCAATTTCAATTGCACATAGATTTTTATTTCATTTTCATTAGAAATGATGTCAAACAGCTTTTGTCTTTACAATGTGAAATTAAAAATGGCGCTCAATTTTTAATTCCCCTGTTGAAGCAGCCTGCTAGTTCCCCAGTGCAATGTTGTCTCTCTGTCACTTTCCCAGATATGGGCTTCCCAAAAGGAGCAGACTGGGGTTCAGCCAGACAGGAAGGCTTTGAGGCTTACATGCTGATCCAGCTTCAGCTGTGCTCCCAGGCATCCTTGTGGATTCCCTGTCACAGTGGGGAACAATCCTGTTGGTGTCAGATCCTATTTTTGTTTTAACAGTTTAAACAGTTGGAGAGCAGTATCATTAGATCTTCCCTCAATAAGTGAACATAACAGGTTTTATTCAGCATAAGTGTAAAATCAAGAATGAGTAAGAAAAGACATCTTTAGGGCACCCCACAAGTACAGGTCCTGGTTTCATCTGATCACATGTCAACAAGATATCATTGTCGAAAAATGTGGTGCTGGGAAAGCACAGCAGGTCAGGCAGCATCCGAGGAGCAGGAGAATCGACATTTCAGACATAAACCTGATGAAATCCTCACTTTCTCCATCATGATATCATTGACAATATATTACCATAATATGTTTTATGTAAAAATAATATTTTATACATAGTGTATAACTATAGACATGTAAAATATGTTATCCCATTACACTGCACATTCCCCAAGACTTTAACTGTACCCCTTTTAACCATTACCATTTAACCGTTAATATTTATTGGCAAACTTTCTCTTCTTTGCTCTGATTTTCCCTAGCCAAAGTCTCCTCCTGCCAAGATTTCAGTCTCCACCTGTATTCTTAGCCATTTTTGAGGATGGGTAGGATGGCTGAACTCCTGAGAGGGATAAACTTTTGGATGTTGGAGATCCAGACTCTGACAATAATCTGCATGTTAAGACTGTGAGGCTACTTGCTTACTTGACTACACTTCCGGATCGATAGTAAGAATTGCTCACATCGTGAGACTGTCAAATATACCTTAACTGTAGGCCTCTCCTCCATGTGGGACAAAGTTCTTGGGGCACAAAGAAAATATGGAGTCGCATTCCCACGACTTAGTGGAAAATCTGTGAAATAATTCCAGAGAGGCAGGTGGAATTATTTGCATGTGCACAGTCTTTGACACTGGTCCGGCTTCCTCAGAGTTAGCTCCTAGAGTGAGCAGAACCCCTGACACTCCTGTTTATATCCTTCAGCCAAGGCACCCTAATTGGACCGGGTTAACAGCCCCAATCAGGGAACTCATATTCCATGAGGTCCACCTGGCTGACTGTGGATCAGTCACTGCAATCTGAACATACTGGGTCCTCAGAGAATCCTTCATCAGGGTTAGATGAGCGTGGCTGTGTTGGGATTCCATCATTGGGGGTGGGATCCCTCAGAAGCTCCTCTGCAATATTCAGATCCAAAGACATGATGGAAGATTGGATAATAGCAGGGCATTCAGTGTCCATTGCTCCTGCCAATTTTAATCTCGTCTGACAGTTTCGGCTGGCTTGATATTGCAAGCTTAAGATGTGCATTTTCTTTCACATTTTTTTTAATTCCACCTTCAAAGATCATAATCATTCTGTCGTTGATTTCTTTCATTAATTAAGACTTTTCCTGTATAGACTTCTGCAAACTTAATTGACAGTCAGTCTTTTCCATCAATGGCTCTTTCATGCATCAACTTTCTCACGAGAACTGGCTGTCGCTACACTAGATGGTCCATAAATTCTCTGTAATCACTTCCTTTTCAGTTGTAAGTTTCTGCTTTTCTCTAAGCACTCCTGTTGATCAATAACAACTCCTCCTGTTCTTGAAGCAGTTATGTTTGTCCATTTCTGATACCTTACTGTTCATCTGGACGTCTTCTGATCGATAATTCATGTTGGACTGTGAGACTTAGAAGTCTTTGTTTTGTTGCATTGCCATGTAGCTGCTGCAACTGTTCAAATTTCCCTAAGGAACTGTTGGTTTTCAGTCACTGAGGCTTTCTTTTCCATACTTTGATATGTGCACTCAAAATAATGGATTTTTTTTGTTCAAAAATGCTAGTTGGTCAAACTGGCATTCCTTGTTCTTTGATGATGGGATAAATGCTTCCAGCTCCCTTAGACAATAATACTAAGTCCGAGTTTTGGTGTAAGTGTAAATTCAGGACCATCTTCTCCACCAAATCATTAATATCCCATACACTCTGTACTGAAAGGACATTTGCAGATCTAGCATGTCATTTTGCAACATAGAAACATAGAAAATGGATGCAGGAGTAGGCCATTTGGCCCTTTGAGCCTGCACCACCATTCAATATGATCATGTCTGATCACGTAATTTCAGTATCCCACTCCCGCTTTCTCTCCATACTCCTTGATCCCTTTATCTGGAAGGGCCACGTCCAGCTCCCTCTTGAATATAACTAACTGCTCTGCTCCAATAGCTTTCTGTGGTAGAGAATTCCACAGGTTCACAACTCTTTGAGTGTAGAAATTCTTCCTCATCTTATTCCGACTGACTTACCCCTTATTCTTAGACTGGTCACCTTCACTTCTAGTGCACCCCTATTTCTCCTCAAAAGTTTTAAGTATCTATCTCTGGTCCTGGGGATGAAGTTTCATTCAAAAAGGGTGGTACATCATGCACGGGAACAACATCCCTTTCTGCTACTGCTGGATTAAGAAGATTAAAAACTGTAGAAGCGTTTCCATTTAACAAGAGACCAATCCGCAATGATGTATCAATGATGTCTCTCTCTCTCTCTCATATTTTGATGATGGCAGCAATATGCTCACATACTCTTACTGGAATAGATCCTGGATCCTGAAGCTGAATATCAAATATTGAAGAAGCTCACGACTTCATCTCGGTGTACAGTATGAAGGAATGGAAGCTACTGTAGTTAAAATAAACATAGTTTCTTTGCCATTACCTAAAATGTTAGAGACAAAAAAAACTGTGGATGTGGGATTCAAAGGTAAACAAGCAGGAGGCTAGAAGAATACAGCAAGCCAGGCAGCATCTGGAGATGGAGAAGTCGACGTTTCATGTGTAATCCTTCTTCAGGACTGGGAATGGCTGTAGCTCTGTAGAGGAGCTCCCTCCCTTCTCTGTAGAGGGAGCTGTAGATAAAAGGGGGTGCTGGGGGCAGGGTGGTGAAATGGGGATAGGTGAACACCAACCGGATTCATTCCTCCCATTGACCAGCCAGGTCATATCGTCCACCTGTCTCCATACATCCCCACCTCATCACCCTGTCAAGCCCCCCATTCCCTTTATCTGCACCTCGCCGTACACCAACTCCCCAACCCCCCAGCCCTGAAGAAGGGTTACACCCAAAACATTGACTTCTTCACCTCCTGATGCTGCCTGACTCGCTGTGTTCTTCCAGCCTCCTGCTTGCTAATTATCACACTAGCATAATAGAATTCACCTTGTGGCTCTGTGAAATCGAGGAAGGTGAAATCCTGCAGTGAGTTTGTTTGATCTGGGAACCAGAAATCCTGATTTAGTGAGTCAGTTATATCGCTGAAGAATAATTTATCCTGCTCCTCAGAATCCTCAAATACCTTGAAATACTAGCAGACTGTTATGGTAATTTACTTTTTGTGCTGTTGAAACTGTTTTGAAATGGCCTGTCTCCTGCACCCATGACCCTCATTAATACTGGATGGACAAAGCTCTCTCTGACAGAGTCCTTCAGTCATGATGACTGCATCCTGATTCCTCCCACACTTTCAGCTGATGGACTTTCTATGTGCCCTTTTATTTCTCAACTCTGTGTGTCGTTGTACTTTGCAGTTATCTAGCTTTTTCTTGTTTCACCCCCTTACCTCCTCAACCAGCCTGGACAGTGAGACCATCAATACAGTCCCAATGATAGTCTTCACCCACGTTGACTGTCTTGTCCACTGTCTTTTGAGCTTATCACCCTGCTGTGGAACCTTTGCCCTTCTGTGTCAGAGGGCCCTGTTGACTGTCTCCAGATCTCATTGCCCTGCTGCACCCTTATCTGCCTGACTGCTGTGCTGCTTGGCTTGGCTTTATTTAGTATAACAGACAAGAGTTGCTAAGAGGATATTTTTTGGGCACAT
The DNA here is from genome assembly GCF_004010195.1 of Chiloscyllium plagiosum. NCBI lineage: Eukaryota > Metazoa > Chordata > Chondrichthyes > Orectolobiformes > Hemiscylliidae > Chiloscyllium > Chiloscyllium plagiosum. Next base: position 121,656,593 of record NC_057713.1, read on the forward strand.
GCAACAGGGGCTCTGGTGCTGTCTGATTACATGAGATCACTAACAAAATCCATTAATTACGATAATTTAGATTGCCTTATCATCTACAGACAGAAGGCTCTTCCAAATAGAGGTTCCTTTAGTGATTGTAACAAGATCAGTCAGCTTTACCTCATAAAATATGAGTTCCCTGGTTGAAGTTGTTAATCTGGTCCAATCAGGGAGCCCTGGCTGACTTAAAAGGGTGAATGTCAGGGATATTGAGCCTTGGAATGCTTGATTCAATGAAAGGTAGTGCTATTGTTAAATTCCATGCATTTGTAAATAATGAGTGGTTGGTGATGGGGTGCTGGTCTCTGAAGACTTTTTCAATTCCCTTTCCCGCACTTGCCTGAAAACGCCACTTCCTGCTTCTTCGCTGTTGGAAAGTCTCATTTGGTCTCCCATTGTCGTGAACTTCCTATCCTTATTTGGATTGTGATTTTGTCTTCTACTCACTAACTGGGGTGTAAGTCACAGCTGGGTATCCTCAGGGTCAGTCTCCTCACCTCCATTTGATTCTGGTGTCAGAAGTCTGAAACCCATATGGAAAATCCTCCCATAGTACCCAGGGCCAAAAATATCTCTCTGTGCACATAACCAAGGGAATTCAAACTTCAAATTCAAACCCACTTGAACAGATCAAGATATGTCAAATTAATTGGCACTCCATTGATTTGCATGAAAGGATTAAAGCTGAAGCAGTGAACATTACCTCATATACTTTATAAAGAGTGGAAGATGAATTCTATAGGATTACTGATGTGTACAACTGCACTTACATCACAATCAGGCTTCAAAAACATCTATTTGATATTGCATTTGGTTTATGTGAAAATTGTTCACACACATACACACTTGCATCATACAGACACATCTGTTTGTATGGAGGTGACTGATGCTTGTACATAAAGAACATAATGTGCAAAGCTGTGTAGACACTATTGACTTATGAATCATTAATGTAAAAGAAGGATGTCATTAATAAATATTTCATGAATTTTTTTCAATATGAAATCAGTTATTTTTCTCTTTATTGGACATTCTGCTTCTTTCTATATCAGTTATCCCTACATGTGTTTATTTAATCCTTGTTTCATTTTATTTTGTTTCAATCTGTAACACCCTTTACTTTTTTAGGAGTGGGGAGAAAAGCTTTACTCTGGTTAGTGGCAGCAAGACATCTCATAAATCAGATCTTTATCTTTTTATTAAAAGTAGTCGCTGTTTCAGATTTTCTAACTTGACCTCTTTGAATGTGACTGACTCTTAACTTCACTGAGGGGATCACGAGATGATCTGTTATTGTTCGGTCTTGTGCTCCCCAGCAAATTGAAGTAATCACATGAATTTACACAAAGACAGGATCAGTCATCAAATGTATTTTCCTTGTGCTTCAGAGATTTTAGTTGGATGCATAAACTATAGTGTGGTACTGAGTGTTGAGGCAACCTGGATAGTTATGGATAAATACACAGTACAATATGGTTCCCAATTATTTCTGAATAATACAAGACTTATGCACTTAATGGTATGGTCATAGGGAGTGTTGCTGAACAAAGAGACCTTGGAGTGCAGGTTCATAGCTCCTTGAAAGTAGAGTCGCAGATGGATAGGATAGTGAAGAAAGTGTTTGGTATGCTTGCCTTCATTGGTCAGTGCATTAAGTGTAGGAGTTGGGAGGCCATGTTGCGGCTGTACAGAACATTGGTTAGGCCACTTTGGAATACTGCATTTAATTCTGATCTCCCTGCTACAGGAAGGATGAAGTGAAACTTGAAAGTGTTCCGAAAAGACTTTGAAGGATGTTGCCAGGGTTGGAGGGTTTGAACTATAGGCAGGGTCTGAATAGGCTGGGGCCATTTTTGCTGGAACGTCAGAAGTTGAGGGGTGACCTTATAGAGGTTTATAAAATCATGAGGGGCATGGATAGTGTAAATGACCAAGGTCTTTTTACCTAGGTTGGGGAGTCCAGAACTAGAGGGCATACATTGAGGGTGAGAGGGAAAAATTTAAAAGGGACCTAAGGAGCAACTTTTTCACGCAGAGGGTGGTGCATGAATGGAATGAGCTGCCAGAAGAAGTGGTGGAGGTTGCTACAATTACAACATTTACAAGGCATCTAGATGGGTATATGAATAGGAATAGAAAGAAATAGGTCAAATGCTGGCAAATGGGACTAGATTAATTTAGGATATCTGGCCGGCATGGATGAATTGGACCAAAGGGTCTGTGCAGCTCTATGACTCAATATCAATATAATGGCTTTTAAAAAACAATATTGCCCACACATATCAATGTAATTGTTCCAGTCATTAAGTGCTTTTTCAAATTTTGTCTGAAGTAAAGATCAATAATCAGTTTTCATATTGAACTGAACACCTTCATAGACTATTACAGCTTTTTTTGTCAGAAGTATAATTGATGTTACTGCTTAGGGTGTGAGATGTAATACTTCCACCTTGTGGATTTGATGATCAAAGTTCTCAGTGGTTAATTGGCATGCTGTATTGGCTATGTTGTGTGTAACTATAAGGCAATGCTTCGATCTTCCTTTGTTGCTCAGCATTTTATACAATTCTTTAGACTGTCTGATGTGCTTCATAAAATTGTCTCCGTTGCTAATGTGCTGAGATGGTGACAGTGAACAGATACTATTCAACAAATTACTTAAATTTTCCAACTGGTGAACTTAGCTCAATTATCAGAAATCCCTTGCTCAGAAACAGAATGCTGACTGCTGAGATGATTGTAGCTCTGAAATCTTTCACATTTCTGATAAAAGGGAATTTTGAGCATTTTTCTGCTAATAAGATGTCCTTCGTGAATTTGTGCGAATGAAGCAGTTCCCGCGGTATGACATACTGTGGGTGGCACATCATTAGCTGTCATCTCTTTTTTTCTACATTGTGTTTCTGCCCTTCTGGCAAGCCTTGAATGTAGATATCACTCTTTCAGTCTCTTTGAAGATGCCTAGCCAGTACATCCATCCGGATATCTCTCCGAGCTGTCTTGTGAGCTAACGTTTCAGTTCAATCAGTACTTTAAGTGGAGATGAATTGCTGGTTTCCTCGACAGTGGTGTGATACTTAAAATCTTCTGGCCATGCAAACTTGATACATTTTGAACAAATGTTTCATGTTTCTGATCAGAAACCACTTTTCAAGGTTGTACTACCCAAAAGACTCTGTCATCTCACAGTTTTCTGAGGTGAAATGCAGCTCTTTGCTACTGCTCAACTCTAGGTAGCAGAAGCATCTGTTACAGTGATACAGAATATGCCGTGACATCCTTTCCTTCCTCTGTTGTCAGAGTGATATAAAATATGGACCGACTGATTTCTGAATGCCATTGTCTTATTTTGTACTTGCAACATAGCCAAAACAAACGTACGATTCAGCTCCACATGTATTTCTCAGCTCTCACTATGTGCAGTGGAATAACTGTTGTAAGCTTGGTACATGTACTGTCATGCAGTAATGAATAATGAGGCATTCCGGATACATTGCACATAACAATATAGTTCCTAATTGTTTTGAAATAGAACAATTACCAAGATGCATGAGCAAGCCCCGAGATCATGAGCTTTCTGCTTCCATATTGCCCAACTATGGGACAAGTCTGATCTTTGCTTGTCAGCTCCCTGAAAACACGAATCCAGTGTACGGAATTGCAGCCTAGGCTGTAATGAACTTGATTCTGGTCACATACTCTGGTTGAAATGTTGCAAGCAATGCACTATTCATATTTAAAACACTCATTAGTGCCAGTGTAAACAGTTTTAATAGTGCTGTAGAAAGAAAGTTAAATGCTGCAAATATTATTCTCCTGAACTATTGCACTTGAGTCAATAGAGTGATGTCTCAGATGTTAGATTAACAAGTCGTTGATAGCAGCATCTTGGTGAATTGCTTTGCAGCTGCATTTCAGGGTTCTATTCCGGAGGAGAAAGTGAGGACTGCAAATGCTGGAGTACCAGAGTTGAAAAATGTGGTGCTGGAAAAACACAGCAGGCCAGGCAGCATCCCCGAGGAGCAGGAGAATCGACGTTTTGGGCATAAGCCCTTCTTCAGGATTCTATTCCTGTCAGGTTGAACTAATGATGTTTCCCTCTGTTGTTTCTCGAGAGTTTTTCTTCTGTGACAACAAAGGGACATGTTACGACAATGTGGGAGTTGGCAAACTCATTAACACTTCTCGAAAGGCTGGTTTAGTTCAATTTCAACGGGCAACATAAAGCTTTAATGAAGCTATGGGTTGAAGATCGCGTTTCGGAAAATAGAGAACCACTTTGTGGGATGCTTTGACATGTCTGCGGTACTCACCTCTGACTGTTGTTTGAATACATCTCATTTGCGTTGTTATGCCATCTATGAATTCCTTTAGGGTGCAATGATTATGATTCATAACAGGAAGACACATGAAAAGAAGTCTCTTTTCTCAGCCCAGTGTAATGCAGAATTTCTGCAGGAAGTGAAAAAAGCAATTTGCAGCAACAAAATGAATTGGCAGTGAATTTCTTTTGGGCAACGATATCTAACAAACTTGAAATTCAATTTATGACATTGTCAAGCTTGTTAAATAGTCTGTTGTTCTGTGGAAAAACTGAATTCCCATATTGAGTTAGTAATCTAGCAGGGAAATGAAGTTTGGGCACATAGATGTAAGAAGCTACTACATAAACCTTGTGAGCTAGGAGATCTGGGTTCAAGTCCCACCTGCTCCAGAGGTGTGTAACAGCATCGCCAAACAGGCTGATTAGGAAAAATCTAGGATTCAGTCAGTATTTCTTCCACACCATGCATTAAATTGTGATTCACCAGATGTACAATTCTGCTTAGATGTAGAATGCACAAATTATCTGTAAAGCAAGCGTGACTGAGCAAATAATTAGTATTTCTTAAGGCACTGCAGCTGAGTGATTTACTTTGGGACTGTTTATGCATTCCAAATTGGAGTAGAATGTAATGAGAAATAGAGATTTTTTTAAATCTTTTATGCTTTACACTTGTTCCAAATGAGAAATTCAATCTTGGTCATTCTTATTGTGTTTTTACGGGGAGCTAAATTTTATCACTGAAGTTGGGAACTCAGATATCAAATGAAATGGGGGTTCCATACCCCAGCTGGCAACAGTGAGACCAGCTAACCAATCTTCCTGGTGGTGACCCTTCAGTTGACCACCTCCAAGCTTACCATCTGTCAGCCACTGGGCTTAGAGAACCACTTATGTTGGTGCCTTGCCAGCACCCCAAGTGGGCACAGCTAAAGCAATTTGATGGTTGTGAGAGTAGGCATGGTGACTAACATCAATGGCAATTGAGGGAGGCATTGTCCTAGCAGTATTATCGCTGGTTTGTTCATCCAGAGACCCAGGTTAGTGTTCTGGTGATGTAGGCTTGAATCCGGCCATGGCAGATGGTGGAATTTGAATTCAATTTTAAATAAAAATCAGGAATTAGGAGTCTAATGATGACCATGATCCATGGTCGATTGTCAGGAAAAACCTATCTGGTCCACTAATCTCCTTTAGGGAAGGAAACTGCCAACCTTACCTGGTCTGGCCTACACATGACAGCAACGTGATTGACTCTTAACTGCCTTCTGGGCAATTAGGGATGGATAATAAATGTTGGCCTGGCCAGCGATGCCCTCATCCTGTGAATGAATAAAAATAATAGCTCCAGGGACCGGGTTCAGCTGGATTCCAGCCTTGGGTGACAGTCTGTGTTGAATTCTCCTTGCATCTGCGTGGGTTTCCTCCGGGTGCTCCAGTTTCCTCCCACGGTCCAAAGATGTGCTGGCTGGGTGGATTAGCCATGCTATATTTGTCCGTAATGTCCAGAGATGTGCAGGTTAGTTATGGTAAATGCAGGGTTACAAGATTAGGGTATGGGTCTGGATGGGATGTTCCTCTTCAGAGGGTCAGTGCAGACTTAATGGGCTGGATGGCCTCTTTCTGCACTATAGGGATTCTATGAGGGTAAACATGACATGGATTTGAATCTGAAATTATGAGGGGCAAAGATGTTAGGCCCCTCAGGATAGATGGGAAATCCATCTGGGTGAATGTGCTGGTGTGCAGCCTTGCCTGTTGGCAATCATGTCATGTGACCCATTACAGGGAGTCATCCTCCAAACACAGTGAGTGGATTGCTACTCCCAAAATGCCAGTGCTGTAAAATCACCCTTAAAAGGGGTTTTAAGCATTTTAATTGCCTTTCCGCTTGCCCCTGTGAAACAATTGTGTTCCCAGCTGCACTTGGAAAAATGCATCAGGGAGGCATTCCAATGCAACGTGCCTTGTCTGTTTTCCCAGCAGACACCCCCCCCCACGCCCCCACCTCCAGCCTTCCAAAGCTTTCACCGAAGGGCTGGGAAAACCCAGTCTTTCAGCTCGCCTTTTTAATTGTTTTTTTTACCTGTTTTCAAACCAATCTACTCAGCAATGTTATTATAAACCTCTGCAGCAGGTGGGACTTGAACCTGAGCCGCCAGTCACAAAGTTAGGGAGACGACCACTGCACCACAGGAGTCTTTAAAATGACAGAAACCTGTCACTCCAGAATGAGCACTGGTATCAGCCACTAGATGGTGCATCTGAGTAAGCTGTGAATGCCAAGCTTACATCATGCAAACAAAACACCATAAATATTTGGAAAATTGTCCCGCAATAAAAAGGTGCATAAATACAAAAAAAGCTCTTCTTTTCTTTTTTTAACAGCCGCTGTTTGGTAGCGACTGAGATCTCATGGGTCTTTGCGGGGCAAAGTGGGTAGTTTTTGGAGAGATATGACTATTGCCTTTCTTTGCAATGGCTGAGGAGCTGGCGTGGTTCAGAGGATCACTTTTCTCCCCCCATAGGCTAATTAGGGGCTACGAGTGGGGCATCCTGCCCTTGATGGTATTCATTCTCCCGCTGGTGGGCATTCAGCCACGTGGCAAGAATACTGGGTACATGATGTCAACCTTCGTTCATGGCCCATGGTTCCATGTGTACCACCTCCCCCCACCCTCCACCAAGAGGTAAGGGCAATCCCCACATGAGCACCACCTCCTGCAACTCCCAACCCCTGCACCAGCTGAGTCCACCTTAGCAGAGCGTGCCTGAATGGGCCCAGTCATATTGAGCACACTCACCTCCATTCCAGGGCCCTACTCCCTCGCTGCTGCTTCTGTCCGGCTGCAGGAGCACCATTGCCAGTAGACCAACAGAGGACAGAACAGGTACTGAGCCTCCAATTAAGAGTGGAGAGGCAAAGAGTGCATGGAATTCAGGGAGAATTAGCCATTTGGATACAAAATTGGCTCGAAGGTAGGAAACAGAGGTGGTGGTGGAGGGTTGCTTTTCAAAACGGAGGCCTATGATCATCAATATTCCGTAAGGATCGGTGCTGGGTCCCCTGTTTTTTGTCATTTATTTAAATGATTTGGATGTAAATATAGCAGGAATGGTTAGTGAGTTTGCAGATGACACCAAAATTGGTGGTGTGTGGTTACCTCAGAGTGCAATGGGATCTCCATCAGGTGGGCCAATAGACTGAGGAATGGCAGGTGGAGTTTAATCTAGATAAATGTGAGGTGCTGCATTTTAGAAATTCAAATCAGGGCAGGACCTATACATTTAATGATAAGTTTTGCCGAACAAAGAGATCTTGGAGTGCAGGTTCATAGTTCCTTGAAAGTGTAGTCACAGGTAGACAGGAGTGAAGAATCTGTTAGTTACACTTACCTTTATTGATCAGTGCATTGAGTAAAGGAGTTGGGATGTCCTGCTGTGGCTGTACGGAACATTAGTTTGGCCACTTTTAGAATACTGCATTCAATTGTGGTCCCACTGCTATAGAAAAACTTGATAGAGTTCAGAAAAGATCTACAAGGATATTGCCAGGGTTGAAGTGTTTGATCTATAGACAGAGTCTGAATAGGCTGGGGCATTGGACGCTGAGAGGTGATCTTATGGAAGTTTATAAAATCATGAGGGGCATGGATAGGATGAATAGCCAAGATCTTCTCTACAGAGTAGGGGAGCCCAAAACTAGAGAGCACAGGTTTAAGGTGAGATGGGAAGAATTTAAAAGGGACCTAAGGGAAACTTTTTCACACAGAGAATGGTGCGTGTATGGAATGAGTTGGCAGGAGAAGTGGTGGAGGCTGATACAATTACAACCTTTAAAAGGCATTTGGATGGGTATATGAATAGGAAGGGTTTAGAGGGATTTGGGCCAAATGCTGGCAAGTGGAACTAGATTAATTTAGGATATCTGGTCAGCATGGACAGGTCAGAATCTCTATGACTGTAAAGGGTGCAGCATCATCCCTTAAAGAGATGTGTGCTCTGATACCAGGCAGGCAGTTAATTGCCTACTGTGTGTATAACCAGGTCAGAGCTCTCTCAGCTAATTGAAGCAGCTTTTTGGCCTGTTGCTGGGGTTACTATTGACTCTTGAATCCCCATCATGCAATGAATCAGGCTTGAAATATTGAACTGGCCTAGGCTAACTTGCTGCAGGAGTTAAGGGTGTTGGATGGCTGGTTTGCATTGCAGAGTGATACCAAAAGCACGGGTTCAATCCCCACACTCCGCACTCCACACTCTCTGCAACCTCTCCCCTTAGCTGACGTGTAGTGACCCTTGGGTTAAACCACTATCAGCTGTCTCTCTTTCTCTCTAACAGGAGAGCAGCACAAAATCTGGTAGGACTATGGTAACTTTACCAGAATTAAGTTGTAGATTGGCTATCATGTTAGTGGAGGCTCATGGGGCCAAATATTTGTCCTTGTTCTTATAATGCTTTGTTCTTCTGCTCGAGATGTTAAGCCTCCCGCCTTGCCTGCTGTTCATTACCATGACTGAGAAATAAATTTGTAATTTCACTGATATTACTGGTATGGCAGGCACCAGTCACCCTGTGCTGAAAACATTTAGTGGCATCATTCTTACAGTTTATGATAGTATCTTAACTTGGTGATTTAACTTTTTGCTTTGTATCTCACTGCTCGCCATATATTCTGTACCTAAGCATGCTTTATGCTTAGGTACAGAATTTGAGCAACCTGTCAGCTGCTAGATTTTTCTTCCAAATATTTTTACATCTCACCAATCCGTAACCCTTTCAGCCTGCTTTTTGACATACACTAACTCCACCTGAGATCCATTCTTAGAGGTTACTTCTGCACTTAAGTAGCAAGAGCAGGGAGTATTAACTTTTAAAATATTGAGATGCCATCCTGTTGGAATCATTGGAGATAGCAGCAGAAAAGTACTTGTAAAGCTGAGGCCTGCATTTATCTCAGTCTGTTGCTGTGGGAGACATCTAGATGTTGGATCTAATTCATCCCTGGAGTGACTGTACCGCAGTTTTCCCGCAGTGGGATAACCCCCCTGCTCCCCCACCCCCACCCCAATGACTGGGTTGGTAGGAATGGGCCCTTTGTTTTTACATTTCAGCTCCATTGTTGTAAAATGCGCTATACTGTGATGGAATCCCTGCATTTTCTGCCCAATATTGTCATCAACTTTGGGCTTCTTTGCAGTTTGAAGTAATCCATGTGAGAGTGACTTGCCTTGGTCTTGTTTTCATATTGGCAATTGGAATATATTAATTAGTACATATCTTCATTAATACTTCATATTGTTAACATGTATCAGTTTGAATGAGCTTTTCTCCTATCTTTAGCAAACCAAATTAAGCTACCTACTATGCATTTACAAATTAAAGATCCCTTCAATATACTTTGCATGGGAACAACCACAAATATTTATGTGCAGTGTTGCAAGCAAAGCGTTTGCTGTTCTGTTGCATTTTATTACTCTAGTTGACATTTTAATTCTTGCACATACTTTATCAGATGATGGATTTGAGTTCTGTTTGCCAGTCTCGAAGTCAGTGTCACGTATATTAAGCAAATTAGTGTCTGAGCCTGGATTTGCTCTGGAGACTGGCCAGACTCTTGTTTATACTTTCTTTGCTAAGGGGTGTGTGGTCTTTTGGCAATGAGTCATCCAATCAGAAGCAAATGTTTTCCTCCGCTTTGAAATGACCTGTGGTAACTCCACATCTAGACATGTTAAAGCTTGGTGCAGGATAAAGTGCGGAGGCATGACACTGTTCTTTACTTAAATTAAATTTCCGCCTCTAGGTAATCTGGCTTGTTTTAGTGTCTTGCAAATTGGATGAGACAAAAAGAGGAGATAGATGTTGAAGAATTGTGGTCAAATTTGTATTGGTTTTTAATGTTGATGAATTTAACAAGGCAGTGAACAGACGGTTTCAGCAAACTCTTTGGTAATTTACTTGGACAGTGTTTCCTGGCAAATATAATGCTTAGAACTGGTTTGTACTGGATGATATACAGTGGGGGTGGGACTGAATAACTATTGTCCTCCAGGCGTTTGGAAACTGCCAAAAAACAAGAGTAACAGACCTAACAACATAATGCCCTTATTATGAGACTGTATGGCTGTTGTACATCAGATAAGAAATAATTAGATATACACATCAATACTTTATTTCCCCATTTTATGGCCTTATCTCTTAAATAAGAAGAAGCAGGCAGAATGCTGTCTATCCTGTACACTTTCCATCTGGCCACAAGGAGATATATGGACTCTGATTTGGGTAAATCATTCTCCATTTTGTTTCCATCTGAAAAATCATGAGAAGCAACCCTCTGCTACCCCACCTTGCCCACGGTCCCCACCCAGGAGTTAGGCATACGTCACCATTTCAGTGAAGGAATTCTTTCTTATATTCTAAGATTTTGCTGATTTCCATTATTACAAAATAGCAGAAAATGTGAACCTGAAGCACAACACAACATGCACCATGTTGTAGGCTGCTTTGAGTAAACTAAGATGAACAAATGTGGGCAGATGCCATGAATCCTTTTCCCTGCTTTGAATGAGTTTCATTTATCTTCGAGAGTGTGGTGCTGAAAAAGCACAATAGGTCAGGCAGCATCCGAGAAGCAGGAGAATCAACGTTTCACCATTATGCCTGAAACATCGACTCTCCTGCTCCTCGGATGCTGCCTGACCTATTGTGCTTTTCCAGCACCACACTCTCGACTCTGATCTCCAGCATCTGCAGTCTTCACTTTCTCCCATGGGTATCATTTAGTCAATAGCGGGGCATCCTAAGATTGCTCTGAATGGAATTTCCGCTCCCTTCCCTTAAGCAGCATGAGTAAAGGGGCAGTACAGAGAGATCTGGGTGTTCTTGTACACCAGTCAATGAAGGCAAGCATGCAGGTACAGCAGGTAGTGAAGAAGGCTAACAGCATGCTGGCCTTCATAACAAGAGGAATTGAGTATAGAAGCAAAGAGATGCTTCTGCAGCTGTACAGGGCCCTAGTGAGACCACACCTGGAGTACTGTGTGCAGTTCTGGTCTCCAAATTTGAGGAAAGACATTCTGGCTATTGAGGGAGTGCAACGTAGGTTC
>NC_057713.1:121668095-121676746 GCF_004010195.1 Chiloscyllium plagiosum
TCTTTACCCAGAGAGTGGTGGCTGTGTGGAATGCTCTGCTACAGGGGGCAGTGGAGGCCCACTCTCTGGATTCATTTAAGAAGGAGTTGGATAGAGCTCTCAAAGATAGTGGAATCAAGGGTTATGGAGATAAGGCAGGAACAGGATACTGATTAGGAATGATCAGCCATGATTATATTGAATGGCGGTGCAGGCTCGAAGGGCTGAATGGCTTACTCCTGCACCTATTGTCTATTGTCTATTGAGTAAAGCCAAGAGCAGTGAGAAAATATGGCGATAATGGAAAATATTAGAATCTTAACATTGAGGAGAAATTGTTTTAATTCCCTTCTAAAGATTTAAATCGTGACTTCAGAGTGTAGTATTAAGTGCAATTCCTAGGCTAATCCTTGATATACTTTTGTTCCATACATTTGGATCTTATTATTAGCTCAATTTGCCCATTTTTACCCCACTTTCAGTTCCCTCCTTCCCCAAGAAACTAGGCAGGACATGAAAGTCAGAGAGGTAACCATGTGGCATTACTGCTTGCTTCCCTAGGTCTTCATTCAACAGTGTCTTCACCTCAATGTCCCGTGTGCACCGTCCCCCTTCACCTTTCTTCCACACAAGTCAGAATTGAAAATCAAGTAGCTGCACCACATCATCACGCCTGCTCTCGATCCAACTCTCACCACTTCAGCCATTCAGCTTTGGAATTCAAGGAAAACTCTGTCCTGCACACTACTGCTCGCTCTCTTTGCACGCAAGAACACATACGCATTTCATTTATCGACACAGAGTGCACCTTAAATTTCTTAGCTTCATTTCTTAGCACTCACCCATTGCATGTGCTTCAACCAAATGGTCATGTCTGAAAGTCAAAGGAAACAGTCATGTTGGAGTCAAAGAGAGCTAACTGCAGTCAATCAATGGTGTGACACCATAGCCAGTCAAGGCCACGTCCGATTCTAGTTCAGAGAGTTAGCTACCCTCTGTTAGTCAATCATTTGGTCCTCCCAGAGTCGGGGGTTCTGTATCTTTGTAGTCCAGGGATTGGGCCATGGTCTGCTCTGCAGGCCAAATATAACCAGCCCTGGGCATTATCAGTCAGGGGCTGTCAGTCAGGGTGCTGGGTTTGGGGTAGTGCTTCCTGTGATGAGGCAAAGTGAGAGTTTGTTGGAAGGGCATGTGAAAGCCATTGATGATGATGCAGGAGGAAGAGAGGTGGAGGTAATCCCACTCAGAGAATAGGATGCACAGAGCACAGGAAGACATATTTGCTTGGAAGATGAAGTGGGTGAGAGTCATTATAAGACCACAACACCTAGGAACAGAAGTAGGCTATTCAGCCATTCAAGTCTGCTCTGCCAGTCATTGAGACCATTCAGTCTGCTTTCCCATTCAGTAAACCCAGTAGGTGTTACCAGAAACTATCCATCCTTTACAGCAATCAACCTTCCATTGGTCCTGCAGGATTATAAAGCAAGCACTTGCAAATTCCTCATAAATGAAACAAGAATTAGAGGAATCTGGTTAGTCCTCATTTAATATCTCTCTGCCTCTCTCTACTGGATCAGTTAAAAAAGCTGGTGTGACTGGACATACAGTAATGGTACACATTCCCACTTGCATGGTATTGTCTGTTTAACAGGACCATAACCCTATATTGGGAGAGGTGCATAAATCTGTGGTCTGGCCTTGGCACACAGTTAAACGTTAACTCTGCTTTCTTTCTATAAATGTTGCCAGACCTGCCAAGTTTCTCTATCTATTTCTGTTTTTGCTTCATGTTTCTAGCATCTGAAGTTCTTTGCTCTGTTGAAGGTAATTTAACCTGTTGGCACCCTGGTATCTCCCTGCTGTAGGAAAGATGCTGTTAAACTTGGAAGGGTTCAGAAAAGATTTGCAAGGATGTTGCCAGGATTGGAGGGTTGGAGTTATAGGGAGAGGCTGAATAGGCTGGGACTGTTTTCCCTGGACCATCAGAGGTTGAGAGGTGACCTTCGAGTTTTATAAAATCATGAGGGGCATGGATAGGGTGGATAGTCAAGATCTTTCGCCCGGGTAGGGGAGTCCAAAATTAGGTGGCATAGGTTTAAGATTAGATTAGATTAGATTAGATTCCCTTCAGCGTGGATGCAGGCCCTTCGGCCCAACAAGTCCACACCAACCCTCTGAAGAGCAACCCACCCAGACCCATTCCCCTACATTTACCCCTGACTAATGCACGTAACACTATGGGCAATTTAGCATGGCCAATTCACCTAACCTGCACATCTTTAAAGTGAGAGGGGAAAGATTTAAAGGGAACTAAAGGGCAACATTTTCAAGCAGAGGGTGGTGCATGTATGGAGCAAGCTGCCAGAGGAAATGGTGGAGGCTGGTACAATTACAACATTTAGATGGCATCTGGATGGGTACATGAATAAGAAGGGTTTAGAGGGATATGGTCTAAATGTTGGCAAATGGGACTAGATTAATTTAGGATATCTGGTCAGCCTGGACGAATTGGTCCAAGGGTCTGTTTCCGTGCTATACATCTCAATGACTCTACGTTTAATTACAGACCATAACAAAAAGAAGCATGAGTCAGCAACAAACACAGAAAATTCTGGAGAAATTTACCAGGTCTAGTAGCATCAGTGGAGAGAGAAACAGAAAATGTTTTGAGTCTGATATAGTTCCTAATCCGTTTGTCTCAAGACTAATGCTGCCAGATCTGTTAAGCATTGTCTGTGTTTGTTTCAGATTTGTAGCATCCACAGTATTTTGCTTTTATTTTGTTAAGATTTTGTTTTTAGTAATTAGGACAATGGGGGCAGATACATGAAAACACCTCCTCCTGCCAATCACCATCCTGAAATGGAAATAAATTGCAGTTCCGTCAATGTTGCTGACTCAAAATCCTGGAATTCCTTCCTTAGTGAAATTGTGGGTTTTAAACAGCAAATGGATTGCAGCGGTTCAAGAAGGCAGCTCACCGCCATTCTCTCAAATGAGGATGGGCAACAAATGCTGGCCCAGTCAGCGACATGAAGGAGGTGGCTCACCACAGCCATCATTCATAGAATCCCTACAGTGTGCAAGCAGGCCATTCAGCCCATCAAGTCCACACTGACCCTCCCACCTACATTTACCCTATAACCCTGCATTTCTCATGGCTTACCCACCTATCCTGCAATTTAGCATGGCCAATCTACCCAGCCTGTTCATCTATGGACTATGGGAAGAACCCACAACACCCAGAGGAAACCCACGCAGACACAGGGAGAATGTGCAAACTCCCCACAGAGAGTCGCGTGAGACTATAATCGAACATAGGTCCCTGGCGCTGCTAGGCCGCAGTGCTAACCACCATGCCACCCCATCATCTCCTGGCAGCGACTGATAGGCAGAAACTGTGACCTCACACGCATCACCCATGAAAACAAAGAACAAAACCTTTACGATTGAATTGCACCAGAATGATTTTAAACTTGTCAGTCTATGACATTGTAGTGCTGTAAGTGTTAACATGTATTTATATTCCTGCTCTAAGTGCCAGCGTGCAGGCTTGGTGTCAGCTACCACAAACAAGAACAGAATCTCTGCTTCACCTTCTTCCGGAACTGCTAATTTCATGTTTATTTATAGCAACAGCATCAATGAGTCACAGTCGTGGAAATTTAGATAGCAATGATAATTAACAATATTGTTCTTGAATTGTTAGCCAAAGTATTGATGAAACACAAGAAAACAGCCTTTATCTCCATACTGGAATATTTTGTGCACATTATAGACATACTTTCACAACTCTCGGCTACATTCCCCCCAGCCCCACCCTCCTCTCATTTATCTCTCCACCTCCAAGGCTCTCAGCCTCATTCCTGATGAAGGGCTTTTGCCCAAAACGTCGATTTTCTTGCTCCTCGGATGCTGCCTGACCTGCTGTGCTTTTCCAGCACCACACTCTTGACTCTAATCTCCAGCATCTGCAGTACTCACTTTCACCTAATACTTTCGAAACTGTTTAGTTCATAACTTTTGCCAGTACACAAGTCCTTTCTTCCTCTTGAAATACAACCCAGCACCAATATAATATCATATTGAGAGTCTCTGAGAATATTGGGCTTTGTTTTTAATTGGGAGGCCCTCTTGTGGAAGTAAGTATCCATGCTCTATCTTTTAATACATTAGGTTCAGAGATATGAAGAAAACCAAGTCACACCAAAAGGGAAATTCAAAAGAAATTAATTTTAGGAAAATGCTATGTAGGATATATATGATTAAATAAGTAGGATTATGAATCCATCTCAACACATGGAGTTGTGAAGTGAGGCAACATGCAACATTTTAAATCTGATAAGATAATTTTGGTGTAATGATCTTCTGAAATGTGCTTAAAAATAGACTTTTCTTAACACAATGAACATTCAGCCAATTCAAGTGGAAATGTTTTGAGGGAAGAACAAAATAAAATCACTCCATTCCCATCCATTGAAGATGGACTTATTTCTGTTACTTGTGTTGTCTCCACAAGTAGGATGGCAAATCTTTGTTAGATGTTACATGGTAACTGGATGTCTCTGTGCAATCTGCATAAATGTCATTCACTAGCATTGTATAAATCCGTGCAAAGAAAAAATTGATGGTAAGTAATAATTATTTACTATTTCCATGTTCCTCAGAGGATGTACTTCCCTATTAAAATGACTTTTATGGAAGGTTCCAAGATGGCAGCGTCCAGTTAGGATCGCGTTTGCTGGCCTCCGCACTGCAACATCAACCTGACAGAGCTGGAACCCATCCCATACACTTTACTGTGAGTAAAAACACAGTAAAGGAGCTAGAAACCCCCCAGAAATTAACTTTGTCCTTGCAGCTGGAGAATGCCAAGAAAAGGAGGAAGCTCACCCTGGGGCCGGGACCATGGCCCAGCCCACTGAAGCAGCGGGCTTGCTTACTCACCAGGCCCTGGTTGAGGAGCTGGCCAAATCTTGCGAGGTCCTGGGGAGGCAGGTCCAGGAAAAAAAATCAAAGAGAAACTGGCTCCTGTATCTGCTGTGTTGCAAGACCTTGGTAAAAGGACTGATGAGCTCCAGTATCGGGCTGCGAGGTAGACGCAGAGACTGACCCTGGATTGGGGCAGAAGAAAGAACCTGCGCGTTGTTGACGTACCGGAGGGGTCGGAAAGTGAGCGGCTGGTGGAGTTTTTTGAGAAGTGGTTCCTGGAATTCCTTGGTTTGGAGGCTGAGAAGGGAAGGATAACAATGTAAAGAGACCACTGGATCGCAGCATGAAAGCCTGGCGCAAATCAGTGCCCATGGTCTGTCCTGGTAAGGTTGCATCATTATAAAGAAGAGTAGAGGGTCATGGAAACCTCTAGTGCACAGGGGAAGGGAAAGCCTGAGGACTTTGGTATGTGGCGGCTCTAAGGTCATGTTTTTACAAGACAACTCAACGCCATTGTTCTAGAAAAGGAAGTCCTACAATGGTGTAAAGAGGAGATTGAGAGAGCTTGGGATGCAGTATTTTCTAAGATATCCAGCGGTGCTTCAAATCAAGGTTAATGGATCCATTCATTTGTTCGACTTGCCAGAGAAAGCGAAGAACATTGTGGACATGTTGACTTTAGTCGAATGGCCGAATAGGCATAGAGGACAGAGCTATTCAAGTTTGTTGTTCTTCAAAAAGGACTTGGTAGAGTCTCCTTTCTGGCAATATGTTGCGTGAAACGGTGTCTGGGATGGATAGAGTATTTATCTTTAATCTCTAAGTTATGTTAAGGGATGGGTGTCATATTTATTTTTACTTGTCTGTCGTGCTAACCTTGCTCTTGGTGGTTTTTGATTTCTACCAGGTGGTTGGTATATGTGGCGCGACCCTAGCTGGTAAGAGTTGAGAAGCATGTTGGGATGGTTAGTAGGGTTATCGGATGTGTAGATACCCCCTTTGAGTGGGGGGTAAATTCCTCCAATCAATGCCTTTCGCAACTTTTTGTTTTTCTGTTGTTGCTGTATATAGTTTTTGTAAGTTTTGTAGATGTGTAATTTTTGGGTTTTGTGGAGTTTTTGCATTAAAGCTCAGCAATATGTAGTTTGGGATCTTCCTCTCTAGAGTCTAAATGGTGCTATAGAGGGTTATGGCTAAGGATGTGTTTAAGTGGTGCACCTGGAATATTAAGGGAAGTCATTCACCTGTCAAGAGGAAGAAGGTACTTTCCAGCCTTAAAAGGGAGAGTGTGGATATGCCTTATTACAAGAAACACACCTGGATAATGCAGAGCATTTGAAGTTGCAACAGAATGGGTATTACCGGGTTTATTTTTCACCTTTCAATACGAGGAGTGGAGGGGTGGCCATTTTAGTTGGAAAGAATCTCCCATTTAAGTTAGTAGAGTGGATTAAAGACACACACGGGAGATTTGTAATCCTTAAAGCTTTGATACATGGGGAAGGATATGGGATCTTAAATGTTTACTGTTCCCTGATCTACCCCTTTCAGTTCTTGATAGACACTTTCTAGACTGGTTAATCTTGCATCTCAACATATCATCGTAGGAGGGGATTTCATCGTCTCATAGACCCCACGGTAGAGAGATTGCCCAAAGGCCCGCTGATATCTTCTTTGCGAACTAAACAATTAAGGGATTTGTGTGCTGAATTGGGATAGGTCAATGTTTGGAGGCACCTTCACCCTCCTGGCAGGGACTTGACATTCTTTTCGAACCCACATAAATGCTATACCAGGATTGATCTTTCTCTGACCCCCGCAGCATATCTGGGCTCGATGGCGTCATGTACAATTGGCAATATCACTGTTTCCGATCAGGCCCCAGTGTATTTAATGGTTAAGAGTAAGGATACTGTGGTAGGCTCGAAGCACTGGTGACTGGACCCCTTTATCCTTCAGGATAGCAAGTTTATTGAATTCTCTTTGACTGAGTTCAGGGATTTTTTTAGACATTAATTCAGGCTCGGCCTGCAGCCCATCCATTCTCTGGGAAACAGCTAAAGCCTATGCTAGGGGGTTGGTTAGTTCCTGTTGAGCCAGTAAGAAGCAACAGGCAGGTGAGCAGCAACGTTTGCTTGAGACATGTCTGAAAGTAGCTGAAAAGGCATATTTTGACAGGCCCTCATTGGTTAAACTGCAGAGGATCACGGCGCTTTGGTCAAGACTGAACTCCATGCTCACATGGACAGCCAAGAGGGAGCTTACATTTGCATTTCAAAGGCTGTTTGAGCATGGGGATAAGCCGGGCAAGTACCGAGCATACCTTGCTAGGAAAAGGAGTGCCCCCAAAGCCATTACCTCGATCAGAGAAGACAATGGAAATTTAACCTAGGATTCTAAAAGGATTAATGCAGCATTCTGGAAGTTTTACCAGAATTATAATTATACCAAGCTGAAAGCTGTGAGAGTGGGCAGGTTAGGATGGAGTCTTTTTTGAAGAACTTGGACCTTCTGGGAGTGACCCCTGAACAAGAGTCTCTCCCCAATGCCCCATTGTCAGAGTAAGAGTTGCAGGTGGCTGTGAGGCAGCTGCAGAATGAGAAGTCGCTGGGACCTGACAGGCTCCCCAGTGAGCTCCATAAGGAATTTATAAGTATATTGTCAAGGCCGATGCTTAGTATGTTTAATGACTCACATAGTTGTGCCCTCCTCCCACCATCTCGAAGAGGCGAACATCTCTCTCATTCTTAAAAAAGGGAAAGTCCCGGAGGACTGTGCTTCCCATATGCCCATCTCACTCTTGAATGTCAACTTCAAAGTCCTATCTAAGACTCTGGCACTAAGACTAGAAACTGTACTGACCTTCATCATGGGGTTCATAAAAGGTCTCAGATTGATGGATAATGTCAGGAGATTACATAACATGATCCAAGTATGCCAACAACAATAAATATAGAGATTGGTGATCACCTTAGATGCGGAAAAGGCATTTGACAGGGTCGAGTGGCCATATCGTTTTCATACTTTGAAGTGGTTTGGCCTGGGAGAGACCTTCATCAGGTGGCTGGACGTTTTGTATAGTGATCCTCTTGCTGCGGTCCTCACCAATGGTGTACCTTCAAGCAATTTTAATATTTGTCGGGGCAGTCGATAGGGCTCTCCCTTACCACCGTTGCTTTTCACATTGGTGATCGAACCGCTGGCGGTAGGGGTCCCAATGTCTCCACTCTAGAAGTGAGGACCAAGTCACATAAAATCGCGCTGTATGCAGATAATGTTCTTGTCTTCTTATCAAACCCAACAGTCTCAGTGCCACACGTGATACAATGCATCAATTTATTTAGTGGCTTCTTGGGTTATAACATCAGAGGCCATGCCCATGGGTGGCCTCCTGAGAGGGCCTGATCTTGAGGACAGATCTCAGGTCCCCTTTAGATGGTCGCAGGAGGGCAATCTCTACTTATGTATATTTATTACTCCAGTTTTTCATTGGCTATTTAAAGCCAATTTTGCCCATTTATTTGACAGAATCAGGCAGGAGCTGAAAATGTGTTGCTGGAAAAGTGCAGCAGGTCAGACAGCATCCAGGGAATAGGAGAATTGACGTTTCGGGCATAAGCCCTTCTTCAGGAATGAGGAAATTGTGTCCAGCAGGCAAAGATAAAAGGTAGGCAGGAGGGACTTGGGGAGGGGCGTCGGAAATGCGATAGGTGGAAAGAGTTCAAGGTGAGGGGGTT
>NC_057713.1:121676810-121740630 GCF_004010195.1 Chiloscyllium plagiosum
TCGATTCTCCTGTTCCCTGGATGCTGCCTGACCTGCTGCGCTTTTCCAGCAACACATTTTCAGCTCTGATCTCCAGCATCTGAAGACCTCACTTTCTCCTCAAAGGATCAGGCAGGACCTTTGTAGATGGGATGTGCTTCTGATCTCTTGGTTAGGGCAGATAGCCCTCATTAAAATGAACTTTCTACCCCACCTGTTGTATCCTATGCGAATGCTTCCTTTGCTTTTTACTAAACAAATATTTAGAAGACTGAACAGCTGGTTCAATTCCTTTATCTGGTATTGTAAGTGGTGCCTAATTAAATTGACTAAACTGCAGTTACCTCACAGACTGGGAGGAATGGACCTCCCAGATATCAAAAACTATCAGTTAAGCTTGTTGCTCTCTTAGGTGAATGATTGGGCCCTGGGGCGACTCTCACTCACTTTGGTTGGACATTGAAGCATCTCAAGCATGATGCCCCCTTATTAGCCTGTTGGTCTTAGACAAAATGAGAATAGTTAAAGAACATTGCCAAAGCCTAATATCATCAATACTGTCAAGGCTTGGAGGGCAATGTGTTAGGGTCAGGGCAATGTTGCCAAAGCATTATTTTTGACAACCATAGTTGGTATGCCGGCTTTCAGCCAGGGATGGTGGACTGTGGCTTTAAACTATGGGCAGCTAGGGGCGTGTCTTGCTTGGGTGATTTATTCGAAGGGGACATATTGATGTCCTTTGACCAGTTGGAAGTATGAATTGCCCAGTAGGGACCTCGTTCATTTCTTTCAAATTAGAATGTAATACAAAAAGAGACCACTCTTCTAACTAAATCCTTATAGGTCCGAAATTGAGAAGAGGGTGTTGAATGCTGGGGGTACATTATCTATTAGCAATGCTTATCACGTATTGGGAGAGGGTCCCTCGGACAAGACCGAATGGCTCTGTAAGGTATGGGAGAGGGAGTTGGACGTTGAGATCTCTTCTGAAATATGGGAGAATATCGAGGAAAATGCAAGAAGGATCTCAATTTGCAACAGAACCCATGCCTTGCAATTAAAGATTCTCCATAGGGTCCATCTGGCCCAGACCACCTTGCTAAATTTAAAGCAGGAACATCTCCAATGTGTCCTTTTGGGGCGGCACAGTGGCTCAGTGGTTAGCACTGCTGCCTCACAGCACCAGGGTCCCAGGTTCGATTCCAGCCTTGGGTGACCGTCTGTGTGGAGTTTGCACATTCTCCCCGTGTCTGCGTGGGTTTCCTCCGGGTGCTTTGGTTTCCTCCCACAGTCCAAAGATGTGCAGGTCAGGTGGATTGGCCATGCTAAATTGTGTTAGGTGCATTAGTCAGAGGGAAATGGGTCTGGGTGGGTTACTCTTCGGAGGGTCGGTGTGGACTGGTTGGGCCAAAGGGCCTGTTTCCACACTGTCGGGAATCCAATCTAATCTAAATGTGAAGTGAGCATGGGCACGCTCACTCATTGTCTTTGGTCCTGCCACAGACTGCAGGCATACTGGAGTACTGTGGTAGGCGAAATCGAGAAGGCCTTGGGGACGGAGGTGGAGATGGAACCGATATCTCTTCTTCTTGGCTTTGTTAATTCACTTTCATTCGATACACACAAAAAAAGGCTTTTTAGTATCTTCGCTTTTTGTGCAAGAAAGAACATTCTATTAGGGGTGGGTGTCTGCAAATCCCCCGGGGCTGGTGGGCTGGTGTAAGCTAGTTATGGGGCACATCCCCTTGAACTTTCTTACAAATATGGTGAACCATAAACATGAGAATTTCTGTAAGATATGGTGGCCCTTTTTGGACTACCTGGGTACAGATTTGTCTGCCATTCTAATGAGAGTCTTGATATAGCCATGGCAATTCTGCGGAATGAAGCCGGTATCCAGAGGGGAGGAACTGTGCATATATGAATATGTATAAATTTATGCGCTTCATGACCGAGGGCTGTTGTTTTGTTTCATTGAGCTGTGTTATGGTTATTATTATTATTATTATTACTATTATTGTTAAGATTTTCCTTTTTTAGTTTAGTTATTAGTTATTTATCTATGTAATTAGTGAGCTTGTTTTTTAACATTTGTTTGAGTTGTTTGATTTTGTAGTTATTGTAATATTCAAAAGAAAAGAAATCCTTTTTAATAAAAATAGATTTTTTAAAAAAATGACTTGTATATCAATACTTTCAGATCTTGGTACAGACATGACAGGCTGAATGGCCTCCTATATTTTCTATAAAATTCAATGATATTGTTAATTCTAAGCATGTGTTTCACAACAGATTAATCTAATGGATTTTAAAAATTAGTATTTGGGTTTTCAACAGACCATTAATTCTCCAAAAGTTACCTAACTATCTCCAATTCCGATATTTTGAGATAAAAAGAAATCAAAATATTACATCCTGCAGAATTCAAGATAAAAATAGGACATTCGCCTTCACAGAATATTTCTAGAGTAATGTTTCAGATATGGACCTTCGTCAAAATTGCCCTTGAGTTTGATGCCATGCTATAATTACACATGCAAAAACTATTAAATAAGTAAGAATTCACTCAGCACGGTGGTATTTAAATAGACACTACTAAACTCAGAAAGAGTAACTGATGAATTAGTGGTAGTTATCATGTAAACGACATAATTAAACTCAGCCAAGTATTTGTCGGATTATTCATCAGCTCAAAACTGACAACAAGAAGCAACCTGATTTCCAGTACAGTCAAGAAAAAGAACATTTCTTCATTCCTGAGCTGTGGGCATCGTTGGCAAGAGCAGAATTTGTTGCCCATTCATGGTTGCCCTTGAGTGGGTGATGGTGAGTTGTCTCCATGAATTGCCAGAGTTCTTGGGTTATAGGTAGACCCACAATGCAGTTAGGAAGGGTGATCCAGGATTTTGATCCAGTGACTGCAAAGGAACAGGGGATATATTTCAGATGGCTGCAAGTCCATGCATCTGCTGCCCTGTCTTTCTAGGTGGTCGCAAATGTGGCATTGGAAGATCCTGTTGAAGGAAGTTTGGTGCATTTCTGTAGTGCCCCTTAGAGATGTACTTACTGCTCCCAATGTGCATCAGCAATGGAGGGGATCAATGTTAAAGTTAGTAGATGGGACACAGGCTGCTTTCTCCTGGACGATGTCAAGCTTCTTGAGTGTTGTTGGAGCTGCCCCCATCAGGCAAGTGGGGAGTATTCCATCACACTCCTGACTTGGGCTTTGTTCCAACCTGTGGCTTACTCTTGAAGCCACAGTATGTATATGGCTATTCTGATTGATTTTCTGGTCAGTATTAACCTCCAAGCTGTTGTTAATGGGAAATGCAGTAATGATAATGTTGAAAGGAGATGGTTACATTCTGTCTTATTGGAGATGGTATTTACCTGGCGCATGTTGCTGCAAATATTACACAGTGAAGTGGCAGTATCCATTTTTCATCCATTTCAGGATGACAGGTTTAACTGACCAGAACTTTGGACGCACATCTCTGCAACAGAAGTAACCAATACTAGATGGTTTGTGTTTTTATAGTCTCAAATAATTAAACAATTTAGTAGTGAGGGAAAGTTTCATTTTGCCATTGAGCTACATTAGTGGACAAGTGTTTTTGCAACATATGTTCATCTAGGATTTGAGACCATAAGACATAGTGGCTGAATTAGGCCTTTTGGCCAATTGTGTTTGCTCCACCATTCGATATGGCTGGTATGTTTCTCAATCCCATTCTTCCATCTTCAACCTGCAACTCCCAATCCCCTTACTAATCATAAACCTATCTATCTCTGTCTTAAATTTGGCCTCCACAGCCCCTCCGCGGCAATGAGTTCCATAGATTAACCATTCTCTGGCTGAAGAAAATCCTCCTCATCTCAGTCTGAAAGGGTTGTCCCTTCATTTTGAGGCTGGGCCCTGAAGTCCTAATTTTTCCTACTAGTGGGAACATCTTCTCCACTTCCACTGCATCCAGGCCTCTCAGTATTCTGTAAGTTTCAGTCAGATTCCACCCCATTCTTCTAAACTCCATCAAACTCCAGAGTCCTCAACCGCTCTTCAAATGATGTGCCCTTCATTGCTAGGATTATTCTTGAAACCCTTTTCTGGATTGTCTCCAATACCAGCACATCTTTCCTTAGATATGGGGCCAAAACTGCTCACAATATTCTAAACACGATCTGACTAGACCCTTATCCAGCCTCAACACTACATCTCTGTTCTTGTATTCGAGTTCTCTTGAAATGAATGCTAACATTGCTTTTGCCTTCCTACCTCCCAATTGAACCTGCGTGTTAACCTTAAGAGAATCCTGATCAGGACTTCGAGTCTGTGTCCGTTAGATTTATGAAGCTTTTCCCCTTATAGAAAATAGTCTATACCTGTAGTTTTCCTACCAAATTGAATAATCTCATACTTGCCCACATTGTATTCCATCTGCCACTTCTTTGCCCACTCTCCTAAGCTGTCCAAGTCTTTCTGCAGCCTCCCCGCTTCCTCAACACTACCTGTCCCTCCACCTATCTTTGTGTCATCTGCAAACTTAGCAACACTGCTCTCAGTTCCTTCGTCCAGATGATTAATCTATAATGTGACCCCTATGGAAGTTTCCAACCTGTAAAAGAACCCTTTATCCCTACTCTCTGCACTCTGCCAGTCAGCCAATCCCCTACCCATGCCAGTACCTTGCTCCCAACACCATGGGATGTTATCTTATTGAACAGCCTCTTGTGCAGCACCTTGTCATAGGCCCTCTGGAAATCCAAATAGATCACGTCCAGTGGCTCTCCTTTGACTAACTTGCTTATTACCTCCTCAAAGAATTCTAACAGATTTGTAAGGCATAGCCATGCCTTGATGTTGCTGTGCTGAGTTAGTTGTATTTTATTATGCACTTCTGTGTATTTTGCAATCTCATCCTTAATAATGGATCTCCTATACATTTGACTTAATTAGAATGTTTCTATTGCTGCTTGTGTCTGTGACAAATTCTGCGTGATCATCTTGGAGCATTGATGAGGAGGTGCCAGTATTGAACTGGTGTGGACAAAGTTAAAAATCACACAACACAGGTTATAGTCCAACAGGTTTATGTCGAAGTACTAGCTTTCGGAGCAAAATAGAATATATCTGCAATTACAATTCTGCACATGCAAATTCTTATGTGTGTGCGTGTGTGTCTGAGAGAGAGAGAGAGCGTGTGCATAAGAGAGGGTCTGCGTGAGTGTGTGAGAATGTAAGAGTGTAGGAGAAAGTGAAGACTGCAAATGCTAAAGATCAGAGTTGAGAGTGTGATGCTGGAAAAGCACAGCAGGGTCAAGCAGTATCCGAAGAATAGGAGAATCGATATTTTGGGCATAAGCTCTTCTGTGCTTTTACAGCACCACACTCATGACTATGTAAGAGTGTGTGTGTATGTGTGCTTGTAAGTGAGTGTGTGTGAGAATGTATAGTGTAATGGGGTCACCTGTAGTGTGACATGAATCCCAGGTCCCGCTTGAGGCCATCCTCATGGGTTCTGAACTTGGCTATCAGCCTCTGCTCGGCCACTCTGCGTTGTTGCATATCCCAAAGTCTGCCTTGGAGGATGGTTACCTGAAGATCCAAGGCTGAATGTCCCTGACCACTGAAGTGTTTCTGATTGTGAGGGAACATCCCTGTCTGCGTTTGTTGTGTGGTGTCCATTCATCCATTGTTGTGGCGTCTACTTGGTCTCGCCAATGTACCATGCCTCAGGACTTCCTTGCCTGCAGTGTATGAGATAGACAACGTAGGCTGAATCACATTAGTACTTGCCATGTATATGGTGGGTAGTGTCCCTATATGTAATGGTGGTATCCATATCGACACTCGGACACGTGTTTGCCATGGCAGTGGTTGCCATGACAGGGTTGTACGGTGTTGTGGTCGATGTTGTTCTGAAGTCTTGTCCTTGGAGCGTGAAAGTTTTATTTCATTGATTTGCTACTTACATGTTTAATCAATGCAGCTTTCAACCCTTCAGTGTTTAGATGGACTGTTTCTGATGAGACAATTGGAGAAGAATGCCATCCGAACAGGGCAGTGAAATTTATAATATTGCTGCCAATATTTTATTGGTTTTTCCAAATATGTATGTGGCCAAGCCTCTTTCGTTAGCATTTCATCGAGCAAAGATATTTGGTCTTCCCCTAAGAAATATATGAGGTCTAATTTTAATCCATTCACCAAAGCACAGTTAAAATCAGGCACTTTGGGCTTTGAACCAAGACTCACTTCTGTTTAACTCCCCTCTATCTCAGGAAGCATCGTGTTTAAATTCTCCGATGCCTGGGTCAAGTGACTAATGTGCCTGTGGAGATGGTGCCTTTTAACAAGCTGTTTCAGTGTGTGGTAGTCACAGCCACACCAGGTCCAACCTAGACTTTGATCCATACACTTTTCAGGAGATGATACTGAATAGAAATCAGGGTTTGGAGCCTTGGCTGAATATTTTGAACCCCTTTCTATCCCAGGTGTGTTTGGAATAATTGATGTGGAGGTGCTGGTGTTGGACTGGGGTGGACAAGATCAGAAGTCACATGACACCAGGTTATAGTCCAACAGGTTTATTTGAAGCCACAAGCTTTCAGAGTGCTGCTCCTTCATCAGGTGTTCCAAAAACTTGTGATTTTAAATAAACCTGTAGGACTATAACCTAGTGTCGTGTGACTTCTGACCTGAAATCTGTAATTTTTCAGCTCAGTACAGGTCATTGAGCACCGTGTTACAGACCACAGATCTGGAATATGATTAGTTTAAAACATTTGGGAATACCTTTGAATTTAATTATTCTCCTTAATGCATTTGGGCTAACAACACAGTCACCCCATCAGCTTTTATGATCACAATTTTCTCATTAGCACCAAACTTGGTTTTCCAATTTCAACTGCCCTCTGAGCTTGTGCACTAATTCATGTTAGGCACCCACTGCCATGTACCCAAAATCAAATTAGCAAAGGTCTTAAAAGATAGACATTAAGGTTATGACCATTCATCCGCTTTCCCTGCTGCTAATTGTAGGCAACAGTTTCTTGGTAATGGTACATCTAACCACTGAAGGATTGGAAGCTATATTCATTAAATATGCAAGTAGCAGTCAGTGGAATAACATTTACATGCTCCAAAGAAATTGTAGCTTGAAAGAAACACTGGTCGACCTATTGAATTTTGCTTAGATATGTGCATCCATCATGTGGTGTGGATGATTTCAGAAACCTAAGATTCTGTAATATTTTCTATACTTTTCAGTTGAACACTGCCACTTTGGTTTTGTACAAAGTTAAAAATCACACAACACCATGTTATAATCCAACAGGTTTAATTGGAATCACACTAGCTAGTGTGCTTCCAATTAAACCTGTTGACTATAACCTGATGTTATGTGATTTTTAACTTTGTACACCCCAGTCCAACACCGGCATCTCCAAATCATGACTTTGGTTTCGGGCACTGGAAGAAGGTGAGAGCAGAATGCATGAGTAAGGCTCTGTGTTTTCTTGTGAATATTCATCTGTTTTTCCACTTGCACTAAGATAGTGGTGTCCTTCTTATCTCTCACTCAAGTGACCATTTTGCATATGCACAGGAATTTTAACTTCACCATTGCTAGATCAATCGTGTGAGGCTAATAAACTATTTCCATCTGTCTGTGGGGCAGTTTGCACAGTCTTTCCTTACCCCTTGGACTGGGACACCTGGGCTCAAGTTCCACTTGCTCCAGGGGCCTGTAATAACATCTCTGAACAGGTTGATGAGTAAAATATGTCAACACAGTCCTGATTACCCCCTCTCTCAATATTATATCCTGCAACTTCATATGCCAATGAGCCAGCCTTTCCTTTCAGATCTGCCAGTAGACTCATTGAAGAAGTTACTGAGGAGCTGAGGTGTTGTCCTTGAAGCTCCATCTTCTTTCACCATGCCAGTCCTCTCTCTCTCTCTCTCTCTCTCTCTCTTTCTCTCTCTCTTTCTCTCTCTGCTTTCCTCAAATCCAAGTATATCTCTCCTTTGAACATCTCTAAACAAGCCTGTCTGCTGACTGATGATCAACCAATCAGAGTTGGGAATACCAGTGAGGATTCACCCGCCCTGAGAAGCGGTGGGGGTTTCTGGCACTGCCCTGTGCATGGTGGATCACAATGTCAAGGCAGTTTTGAGGAGTAGCTACATGAATAAGGTACGAGAAGGCGGGAGCACCCAGTGAATCCCAGCAGCTGACTTCAAAGGATAAGAGACCTGGAATATGGTTAGTTTAAAACATTTGGGAATATCTTGGAATTTAATGATTCTCCTTAATGCATTTGGGACCACAGCACAGTCACTTCCCCAGAAGAAATTAAAGAAGATATTTTAAAATATGGAACTCTAATAGAGCTATGGAAATGATTGTGGCTGCTACCTCATTTCAAGGTTCAGATGAATGCTCCCACCACTTTGAGGTTTACATGAACAGTTTACAGTATTATTCACACCCTCAAGGGTGGCACGGTGGCTAAGGGGTTAGCACTGCTGCCTCACAGTGCCAGGAACTCGGGTTCCCATGGATTAGCCTGGGAAATGCAGGAATAGGCTGGGAGGCTGGGATCTGGGTGGATGCTCTTCAGAGGATGGGTGTGGACCCGAGGGATTGAATGGCCTGCTTCCATGTCATAGCGATTCTATGATTCAGGTTCACTGTAGCTCATAGTTGCTCCTGAGCACCCAATACACTAAGCTAAGGTCCTTGTTCACTCCTTCACAATGCAGTGCCAGAACATTGTATATAATATTCTTTCAATTTAATATTGAAGTAGAAGGTAATTCTGGTGGAAAATAAACTCAGTTTTATAGTTATTATGTTAATTCTTCCCAAGAGATTTGTTTTTCTCTCACAATTAAAAACTTTGTTAGAGTTGCATGATTTGATTCCAGCTGAAAATGTGTTGCTGGAACAGCGCAGCAGGTCAGGCAGCATCCAGGGAACAGGAGAATCGACGTTTCGGGCATAAGCCCTTCTTCAGGAATGAGGAAAATGTGCCAAGCAGGCTAAGATAAAAGGTAGGGAGGAGGGACTTGGGGGAGGGGCTTTGGAATTGCGATAGGTGGAGGGAGGTTAAGGTGAGGGTGATAGGCCGGAGAGGGGGTGGGGGCGGAGAGGTCAGGAAGAAGATTGCAGGTCAAGAAGGCGGTGCTGATACCAAATAGCTGGAGTTGCATTGCCATGGAACAAAAACAAATTCAAGTTCGGCCAATCAGTTTAAATTATGCCCAAGATACCAAAATCCAATCAAATTTGAATTTTACTGTTTGGGATGACATCAAACTAATGAAATGATCTGATGTTTTGGATCAAACCGCACATTTTGAACAGTTAGGGGGAGAACAGCAAAGAGCACCAACAAGTACAGACTGCTGGCTGAATAGCTCTCTGACAGGTACCTGTCCATAAGAAAGGTTGTGCAGCAGAAGATTGAAGAAAAGATGAGCCAGGAAAATACAGAGGAAAACCTACAGAGAAAAAAATATAAAGAAGAATCAACAAAGCTGGCTGGTTTTGAAACATGGTTATTTTTTGTAAATCTTAATCGGGTTCTTTTTTATCTGACCAGTATTGTAGAGTGGGAGGTAAAAGATAGGCTTAAGAGAAAGGAGTTCGAAACAGTTGTTGTTTTAATGTTCTCTTTTGGACTTAAAGAATAAAATTATTAACTTTTACTTTAAATAGTGAGATCTGGGATGGTTCTTTGCCTCTTGAAATTTAACAGATTACAGTGTGGGATGAGCAACTCTGTGTGTTGGGTTTAAATTTGCAGATGGGTTCACCCAGTGTCATTACAGAAGAGCATTGTGGATTGCAATGGTTCATGAAGCAGGATCATCAACTTCTTCTCAAGACAATAGGAATGTATTTTTAAAAACATTGTTACCAAATGAACTTTCATCAGTGGCATATTTTTACTATAAAATTCTGTTGGACCAGAAAAATAATGTTCTGCATATTATTATAAAGCAGTAAATCAAATTTAATAATCACACTCTACCATGTGATCGCCACAAGTAAATTCCATTCTGCTGTTTGTCAAACAGATCAAACATCTTCAGGGTAAATCTTCTCCAAAGCATTTTCGCTATGTCCAGGTTGAAGCATAAGAAGTTAGAGTAGGTGGTCAAGAAAGCATATGACATGTTTGCCTTCATCATTTGGGGAACAGAGTTTAAAGATTGGCAAGTCATATTGCAGCTGTGTAGAACTTCAGTTGTGCCTCATTTGGAATATTGTGTACAGTTCTGGGCGCCACATTACCAGAAAGATGTGGAGGCTTCATAATCTGCTTCATTTGGTCCAAAGACAGTTTTTATCTCCATAAACTCAGCAAACCTGGGTTCTAAGTGGCCAAGTAATGACATTCAATGTATTTGGTTAAGAAGGTGAAATGGTCATGCAATTTCCTTTTTACAACTCAATGTAGCAGGTCTCTGGTATATCTTATCCTGTAGTTTCTTACACTTCAACCTTGATGTGGTAAAATGTGTTTGAGATTTATCCTTTAAGGTCTACTTCTACACTTAGAAAAAAAGCAGGAGGACTGAATTAACTCATACAATCTAGTGATGCTAGGCAGCTACTTCAAGAATACCAGTTGATATGGGAATCTGCATTACTGACAAAAAAAGGAAAGAAATTGGTGGAAGTGTTTTGTAAGTCAGGCAGGATCACTGGAGAAACAGTCAATGTCGCAGGTCAGTGATCTATCATCAGAATATTATACAGTCATACAGCGTCAAAACAGACCCATTCGGTCCAAACCAGTCTATGCCGAACATAATCCCAAACTAAACAAGTCCCACCTTCCTGCTCCTGGCCCATATCCCTCCAAACCTTTTCTACTTATCCACGTCTTTTAAATGTTTTACCTGCATCCACCCCTTCCTCTGGAAATTCATTCCACATATGAACCACCTCTGTGTAAAGGATTTGCCCCTCATGTCATTTCCAAATCTGTGTTTTCTCACCTTAAAAATGTGCGCCTTTCCACAGCTGTTTTTTCCAGGGTTCCATAAGATTATTTAAATCAGTGCTCATCCTCATAATCTACATTCTGTTGTTAACCAGATCAGTCTTCAACACTGTTTCAATAAAATAAATCAATAAAACATCAGTTCCTGACATATAGTAATCAATTTTCTTGTTCTGCAGCAACATGCCAAGTTAGTTAACCAATTTACCTTTAAATTATCCAGTGAAAACCAATACACATATGTTAATCTCTTGGGTCCTTAAATTATGATTTGAGCTACTAACATGTAAATGCTTCATATGTTTGGCAGTAATTTCTGTCTCCAGTGTTTAAGGGACATTTTAATACTCGTACGTTACATTTGTA
This sequence comes from Chiloscyllium plagiosum, assembly GCF_004010195.1. Taxonomy (NCBI): domain Eukaryota; kingdom Metazoa; phylum Chordata; class Chondrichthyes; order Orectolobiformes; family Hemiscylliidae; genus Chiloscyllium; species Chiloscyllium plagiosum. The sequence continues at coordinate 121,688,172 of NC_057713.1, forward strand.
ACACCTCCATGAGAACAAGTATGAGAAAAATTTCACCTGAAAATATACAGGTATCCTGTGCTAATTTCACACTATACTTGAAATGATCTGGATTGAAATTGACCTTGGTCATAACCTCGGACTCATTGAATATTATCAATGCAAGGTCAATAAATCCCATCAACCATTGGCTGACATTGTAAAAATCTTCACTTGTTTAAAAGATTTAAAGTAGGGTGTTGCAACAGATACTTGACTAAACGGATATTGCCATTTTTAAATTCAGACTCAAGTGATAATATTTCAGATTTGGAAGTTAAAAAATTCCTAGCTGCTCGACAGTGGTTCTGTTGTCTGCACTCAACAGTGTTAAATCAATCTATTATAAAGTATTCCAAGACTTCCTCTGTAAAGTTCTCCACTTTCATTATGTGTGGGGACCAGCACCCAGCAAGCACACTAAGTACACATTCCATTTTGGTGCATGTGTAGTTGCAAAAATAAAATACTTTACTGATATCCTGGGAAATTAACTTTAAGTCTGGATGATAGAACCATTACAGCACCCGCAGCAGCTTTCCTTGCAATCCCGGGATATACTTTAATTTCTGAAATATTTTCAACAGGATTATTAGCAAGACTTCTATTAGAACAAGTTGCTGAGGTGAAGCATTAGCCCAGAACGTTCCACTATGCAACGCAGATGCTTATGTCTAGAAAATGCTGAGTATTGCATGCATCTTTCAGAATTTGCACTGTTTTCTTCTTCAAACGTGAGGAATCACAACATGTCTATAAATAAAGGAGGGGATTCATAGTGCCTGGCTGTGTAATTGGTAATGACTGAAATTGTAAGTGTGTTATAGTCAACTTGATTAGTAATTCATCCCATGAGGAGGTATTAAAGAACAATCAGGATTTACAACACTCCAAACACAAATAAAATTAAAGTTGTAATTAAAATGGCATTTTCTTGCGACATCCTACTGTGTACAACATTGGTGCTGTAAATGAAATCTGTAGTGAATTCCTGAATATTAAATATATGCAAATCAAGAGCAGAATTTAAATGATGCTCATGCATTTTGAAGAACCAAAGAAAAATGAAGACTCTGATGACTCTGACCCTTCTGGTATTCTGGTTCTTCCAATCTGCATCCAAATACTCTGAAAACATCCATCTCTACTGACACCACCACTCCCACAACAGATTACCTCAAATGTTTATCATATTTTCTTCTGAAAACATTCCTTCTGATATCTGCTTTATAATTGACTTTTCTACTCATTTGTTCGTACAGCTGATGCTATCTTTACCTATTTTAGAATTGATCCATGTTTGGTCTTATTTCTTATATTTTTATTTTCTTTTACTAGATTTACTTTGTCTGAATCATTAAATGTTTTTCTGCTTCAACAAACTTTGTTCCATAGGATGTCGGGACTGAAATCTTAAAATCTATTTTTCTTAATTGTATATTACAATTAAAGTCATTTTTTATTGTCTTACCTGCATCTTCACAGTTACTTCCGTTCACATTCATATCATAGCTACCAGTACTTTACTCAGGTCTTTACTCCCCAAGGCAATCCATTTCACAAATTACATGCATACGTACATGTTCCCATTTAAAGTCTATTATTCTAAGACACTGCCACAAGAAGCATAATCATATATTATCAATGTAATGGCCAATGCATTGCTTGTTCTATTTTCTGAAGTCCCAGATCAGTTCCAATTGACATTAAAGATAATTAAATGGAACTTTTCAGGAATTATTGAGTTTCTCTTATTTCATAGAACTGTAAACTGAGTCCATAATAGAAAGAAGTGTGTAATCTTAATTTCTTAATTTTTAATTCTCCCTTCTCACCTTTTCCTGACCACTGACTGTCCCTCAGCACAGTTTGTCATCATTTGTAGAGCCCCAATATGTTCTCCATTTGTCGCAGACCCGGAATTTACATATTCTTGTTCTCCCCATGGCCAATATGTTTTATGAAGAGGGAGCTTCTGATTTCTTACCAACATAATGTTGAACTCAATTAATTAATTCCAGCAGCAAGATTTTGAGAGTTTAAAAATAAATAAAGTCACTTACTCTTGCTGGGTTACTCTAAGAACAACACAACATTAAGGCTGGGATGTTTTCATTGGAGAGTAGGAGGTTGAGACGTGACCTTATTGAGGGACATAGTTAAAGTGAATGACAAAAGTTTTTTTTTCCTTAGGGTGGGGGAGTTCGAAACTAGGAAGCATATTTTTAAGGTGTTAAAGTCATAGAGTGTTCGAGTTACAGAGTTGTACAGCACAGAAACAGACCCTTCAGTTCAACTCATCCATGCCGATCAGATATCTTAAATTCATCCAGTTCCATTTGCCAACTTATGGCCCATATTTCTCTAAACCCTTCCTATTTATATACCCATCCAGATGCCTTTTAAATGTTGTAATTGTACCTGCTTCTGCCACTTCCTCTGGCTGAAAAGAGAAAGATTTGAAATGGACATCGGGGGAACCTTTTACATAGAGAGTGATTCACTCGTGTGTGGAAAGAAATGCCAGAGAAAGTGGTGGATGCAGGTATATTTACAACGTTTAAAAGACATTGGGATAAATTCATGAATAGGAAAGGTTGGGAGAGATATGGACCAAACACAGGTAGGTGGGACTAGGTTAGTTTAGGATCATGGTCAGCATGGAATGGTTGGACCAAAGGGTCTGTTTAGAGTCATAGAGTCATAGAGATGCATAGCATGGAAATAGACCCTTCGGTCCAACCCGTCCATGCCGACCAGATATCCCAACCCAATCTAGTCCCACCTGCCAGCACCCAGCCCATATCACTCCAAACCTTTCCTATTCATATACCCATCCAAATGCCTCTTAAATGTTGCAATTGTACCAGCCTCCACCACATCCTCTGGCAGCTCATTCCATACACATGCGTGAAAATGTTGCCCCTTAGGTCTCTTTTATATCTTTTCCCTCTCACCCTAAACCTATGCCCTCTAGTTCTGGACTCCCCAACCCCAGGGAAAAGACTTTGTCTATTTCCTATCCATGCCCCTCATAATTTTGTAAACCACTATAAGGTCATCCCTCAGCCTTTGACGCTCCAGGGTAAACAGCCCCAGCCTGTTCAGCCTCTCCCTGTATCTCAAATCCTTGTAAATCTCTTCTGAATCCTTTCAAGTTTCTGTGCTCAATGACTCTATTTTACTCATTCATCTCAAACACACAAAAGATAGATACAGATGAAGACAGTAGATTGTAATTGCTTTGTACGCTTCCACGGCAGACCTGTAGTTTCTTAGATTAACTTGATGCTGTAAGTTTGAAGGGAGAGTCTTATAAACAAAACCTGGCTGAGAGATGCTTTGTCAAGTTTCTAGGGAGTTGGGTCTCCATTGAACTCAAAGGTAATGGAGTTCTTTTTTCTATTGGGATTTCCTGCTTGCAAGGTATTGATCATAATTAGTAGAAAGTGAGGACTGTAGATGCTGCAGATCAAATTCAAAAAGTGTGGCACTGGAAAAGCACAGCCGATCAGGCAGCATCTGAGGAGCAGGAGAGTCGAAGGGCTTATGCCTGAAACGTCGACTCTCCTGCTCCTCGGATGCTGCCTGACCGGCTGTGCTTTTCCAGTGCCACACTTTTCGACATTGATTGTAATTACACTGGGTGTTTGAAAGACATTTAACTAGTTCAATATTTTTTTACTGTAACTCCACCAGATAGCTTCTAGCTATAGATTATAAAAGCAGACAGAAAACATGCCTGTCTCCTCATCTGACCTTCATAATTTTAAAGTACTTATACCTTGTGTTGTTGTTTAACACATTGAAGGTTTGAGGCAATCAGTCTTTGAGTGATTTTCCTCTCCCTGGAAGTGGAAAAGAAGATGCCATGTAGAGCAAATAATTGGATCTTTTGGTCCCCAGAGAGACACTATCCCACTTCCCACAACCTCAGCGATCAGTCTTTGTGTGAGAGCTCTACATGTGACCTTCTTGAACCACCATCGTTAAGGGCCTCACCCCACCACCAGCCTGATTATCTGCCCTCCAGGAAACTAGGGCAACCTGCCTTTTGGCTTGTTGTGGGGCCTCCATTTGCCAAGAACGTAACTTCCATAAGACTGCTGGACAAGCACATTTACGGTAGTAAGTTGAGGGGTGCGTAGGTTAAGTCGATTTTCAATTAAGATAAAATCTCGGTTCAACATTGTGGGCCGAAGGGCCTGTACTGTGTTGTACTGTTCTATGTTCTATAATTGGAGGCTGGGATGGGCTGCTGAAAGGGCTCATCAGATAACACTGCATTGCTGTGTGTTTTATTTAATTCCTTGTCTCAGTCAGTATTTGTGACTGGGATTGAGGTTTTCCTTAATAAAAGCAAATTTCTGCGGATGCTGGAATCGAAACCAAAAGAGAAAATGCTGGAAAATCTCAGCAGGTCTGGCAGGATCTGTAAGGAGAGAAAAGAGCTGACGTTTCGAGTCTAACTTACCCTTTGTCAGAGCTCTGACAAAGGGTCAGTTAGACTCGAAACGTCAGCTCTTTTCTCTCCTTACAGATCCTGCCAGACCTGCTGAGACTTTCCAGCATTTTCTCTTTTGGTTGAGGTTTTTCTTATCTTGGTGATGTCTGTGGTTGTGCTTTTGTGCCTTTGGTGATGGTTTTCTTTAGCCAGCTTTTGAAATCAATTTCCATCATTCCAAAGTAGTTTTGCTACATTTATTGGAAAATGAGGTCCGTTTATTCTTCTTCTTCCATTTTCTCTTTGACAGGAGGGTAGTTGATGCAGTTGAGATTGTGGGCTGAAATGCCATAGCTCTGACAAAAGCGGTCAAGGAATAACCAGCTGCTTGATATTTCCCCACTCCTTGTGAGGAAGCAGCTGGCTGCCAGTTCACAGACTCCCCACAAAATTGCAGCTGGTATTGAGTTTGCATTGAGTACAGTGTTGGCGTTTCATTATGGAATGAATACAAAAAACTGCTATCACATGACACGTTTTTGTATTGTTACAGTCCCAAACTAATCACAAACCAATGTGTATACAAATTGTATAATCACCAGAAGTTACATTGTCCAGTGGAAGTTGGTCAACTCATGTCACAATTGCTGAGCACAGCTCTGGTTAGCTGATTATGGGCAGGATGTTATTGCCCTTGAGAGGTTACGTTGTCAAACCACGCAAATGATTCCTTCTCTCATGGATCGATACCACATGGGTAAGTTAAAAAAAGTTGGGCTCCTTTTCTTTGAAAAAGAAGTGACTCAAGAGTGATCCAATCGCAGTTCTAAAATTTCGAAGGGAGATTACAGGACTATTTCAGCTAAAGTATTCACCACAATAATGACCAACGTGTCAATATTGAAATTGGAAACTAAGGAATAACAAGGGATGTAAACGGAATCTTGACACCCAAGGGAAGGACGTCGGAACAGAACATGCCAAAGATTCACAAAACAATTAGATGTGTGTCTTGAGAAAGAAAGTGTTAAAAATATGTTAAGAAGACAATTGGTTGAGTCGGTGTTTGAAAAAGAGACTATTTCTTTCAGCATAATGGTTTTCCTCTTTCCTCAAATGTTCTGGAGAAGTTTTCATCATCTGTACATACTTAATTATAGCTATAGATGAATGAATACAAATGTTCCAATATATTGCATTGGTAATGTTTAATCTTTATCAGTCATTATAGTATATATTGTAATGTACTGATGAACATGACCACATTATTAAATGCCTCAAATACAAAATCCAGTTGTGTACCACAACATTTTGTGGCATGAATTCTACAGGATTTCTTCATCTACTTTAGTTTCATTTGAAGATCAGTGGTTGCTGGTAAATAGCATTAATAGTTTTAAAAAATCTGGGAAATTAAATTTCCACTAAAGTGATGGCCAGAGGTCAGGGGAGTGCAACAGCAGTTCACACCAATAGAGTGATAGCAGCAAGGTTTGTCATGCAATGACATGTATGAACTGCATGATCATTGGGAAGTGCTAGGAGAAAACATTGATGTCCTCCAGTAGAAAGGGAAAAAAAGGTAGCAAATGCATGGGTCCAAGGATGTTTACTTACTTTATACTGCCTGGAGACTACCTGCTGTTGGTAGTGGCATCCTTAGTATGGGAATGTTGTATAGCATGGGCAATGAAATGTAGTGGGATCTAAGCACGTTATTTATATTGTGTGGGTCAATCACTCTACTTCAAGACAATTTAAGTGGGTGTTTCAAATTACAAAAGAACAGTCACTAAAATATTCCAGCAGTTTGCACAATGAGAAATATTCTCATTTTCAGCCCTTACATCATACAGCTGTACAAATTCTAATGACGTCAAGAATTTGTGCATATTTCAACTCACAATCTTAAAATGAATGGATAAAAGCTCTAATTTGGGGCAAAACATTGCTAAAGACAAAACTTTACCCCATTATTTCACAAATTATGTGTATTTCCCCTTCTATTAGATGCCCAACACCTTCCTTGTACAAAGTATTCCAAAAATATCCAGTCTCAGCCTCTGTAAGAGTGAATTTTTCATAGGTAGGGAGAGTGCTTTCTCCAATTTATCTGCCAGAAGAGATACAGAAGCTGTAAGAAAATAATGTTAATTCCAGAGGACATTCAGACTGAGTATATTTTTATCAGAATCTATCTGATAAACACTGTAGAAGTCAAAACTTTGCATTAGCAATAATGCACTTTATCTATCTCATGCACGTTAGGTCAAAACTCTGCTGGAGCCAGGCATCTCATTGTCTGTGCCATTAGTTACACCATTTCCCACATGTTTGCCTCTTTCACATAATTTAACCAATAAGTTACTACAAGTGGAAAGACAATGGAATATATGTAACCTTGCTGAATGGCAAGACCAAAATGTATTTCCTTGACTGATGACATTTATTTGCTCCACCTTCCCCACTACATGTCACAATTACCCTCCACCTGCATCCACCTATCGCCTTCCCAGCTACCTTCCCCCCAGTCTCACCCCACCTCGTTATTTATCTCTCAGTCCCCTTCCCCCTCCACATTCCTGATGAAGGGCTTATGCCCGAAACGTTGACTGTTCTGCTCCTTGGATGCTGCCTGATCTGCTGTGCTTTTCCAGCACCATCCTTTTCTACTCTGACTCTCCAGCATTTACAGTCCTCACTTTCTCCTAGTCCCTGAAGAAATTTAATGATTGAGAAAGGAACAGCGATACAAGAAAGGATGAATTTGAGTCAGCTCAGAAAACGCTAGAAAGAAGGATTAGAATAAAAGAAAATGGGCAAAATTGCAAAATAAGAGAAGAGTTTTTAAAATTGCTAACAGCTATTTACTTCATGCAGGAATTAGAATCAGTAGTTTAAATCTTTCCTTTTCTGGGCCAGAGATATTGATCAGCATTGAATTAGTAATTATTACATCATTAAATACCAACATAACACAGTAACGCATGGGTTCTGACTTTCTGCATTGAGTTTAATAAGTAATTAATGCAGAATGATAAGATGCATTCTGCACAAATGGAACACAAAATGGCAGGGGCTGAAAGCAAGTTGCAATAATATTTCCACAACTGTTGTAGCATTTTTTGAAAACTTCTTTACTGCCCAGCACTCTTTGGTCTCCCAGACATACACTCAGCTCTTTGTACAAGCCAGCAGTAATTAATGAACCTAATTTTTATTGTTGATGCAGGAAATTCTCAGAGGAAGGGGAGATGGACAAAGTAACAGCGGCGATGGTCCTGACCAGCCTTTCCACTAGCCCCCTCGTCCGCAGCCCCCCCTCTGCATTCCGTGTCGCAGGTAAGTTGTTAAATTCGATTTATTTACTACAGGATCACTTCAGTAAAATTGAATCCATGTTATGACTCCTAATTTCATTTCTACAGTAAGATTTTCCATTGCACACAAACTTTCAAGGGATTGGGGAGTGAATTTAGTTTACCTATTCTTCTTATGTACACTTTGTAAAATCCCTTGTCCTGGGAGCACAGCCTATTGAATATTAATACATTATAGAATTTTAATGAACATGTTTGACCACTTAGACATGTCAACTCACAGCCTTGCCGAACAATGGCTTAAATCATGGTTTAAACGTTTTCCCATTTTCAGTGGTGACTTCCTGTGTTTCCTATTTCTTGACCCAAACAATATCCAAACAATTGTTCAGGAAGGTTACTTCTTATGGGGCACCGGTTCAGAAGGGGTGTAGGAGGTGAATTATTAATGAATGGCAGGTTACTAGGAAGCTCAGAGGAACAGGGGGATCTTTGGATGCTTGTCCACAGATCCCTGAAGGCAGCAGGACAGGTTAATAGGGTAGTAAAGAAGGCACACAGGACACTTGCCTTTATCGGTTATAACTTAGATTATAAGCAAAGGGAGGTTCCATTGGATCGGTACAAAACTTGGGTTAGGCCACAGCTGTAGTCCTGTGTGCAGCTATGGTCACTGGACCACGGGATTCATTGCCATCAGATCATTTATACCTGAGAGGGCATAATCTCACCTCCTGCATAGGAGGCTGGGCTGGGCTGTATGACAGACAGTAAAAAGGGCATTGACTGGTTGGGAGGACAGATGTTACCTTCCTGAGTGAGAATAGGATGTACATTACTCTATGTCACTTCCCTAAGCTGGAGCACTCAGCAATGCCAATAATCTGCACAAGGACAGATTGCTGGGCCATTGTAGAGACAGGATACCCTTTTACACAATGTAATCCTCAACTCTGCTGATACAGTTTGAACCTGCATGATGTTGGGACATCTTTCTTGTTCTGATTTGTTACTTTAAACACAGAAATATTAGCATCAGTCATAACAGTACTGAATCAGGATTTTATTGATGAGACATCAAACTGCACTGTCCAGTATGTGTTTTAAGATTAGATTACTTTACAGTGTGGAAACAGGCCCTTCAGCCCAACAAGTCCACACCGACCCGCCGAAGCGCAAACGACCCATACCCCTACATTTACTCCTTACCCAACACTACGGACAATTTAGCATGGCCAATTCACCTGACCTGCACATCTTTGGACTGTGGGAGGAAACCGGAGCACCCGGAGGAAACCCACGCAGACACAGGGAGAATGTGCAAACTCCCCGTGCATTGCGATATGAACAGTGTGTCTTTATTGAGTTTATCCAACATGGGTTCCTATAGTATATCGCACTTCGCAATGCGATGAGCACAGCATAACCCTTACATTAAGTCTGCCTTTGATCATGCAACCATTAAAAAGCTGCACATCAAAGATACCTAAAAGTGACAACAGAATGGCAACAAGGTGCAGTTAGCTCTTCTCAGTCTGTTATGGTGATATGCCCATTCAGCTTCTTGTAAATATTATATTACAATAAACACAAGCAACCAGCCAACATCCCCTGGACCATCATGGCTCCTACATATTCTGACAGTTTCTCATTCATGCCTCACATCTCATTTTCAGCAGAAAGCTGTTTTAGCTCATTGCGTGCTGATCTTGCAAACACACCAGGATATCACAGTTTGCTGGAAATATGTACTCTCCTTTCCAGCAAGCTAACAGTCTGAACTTCACTAGATCCCATGGACATGGGATGGTTGTTGCATGTGCTGGAATGGAAGCTGTGACCGTCGGCCATTAGACTAGGCATTGTTGTGGAAGACACAAGTGTATGATTTGATTACTTCCCTGCTGGGAGGTTTAGTTCATGGGGAAATCAAAATGATTCAGGAAAAATAGAGGGAAGAAGTGATGGAGAGAGGTGGATGGGGAAAGGGTGAATCAAAGAGGAGGATAAAAGAGCAAAAAGACAGAGAGTGGTATAAGAGAAGGGCGGCATTCATTTTCTTTCTAGGGCTAGGCGATGGGCAAAGGGAAGAAGGTGAGACATTGGGGTAGGAGAGCTGAGTTGGGGTAGTGGAGAAGAGGGGAAGAAAATGAAGAGGTGGGATAGGAGGAGAATGTGAGAAACTGTTCTGTTCTGTAGCAGCAGCCAGGCATTCGGCTCTGCCGCATTCCAGGTAATGATCTACTCCAATGTGACACAGGCAAGAGCATCGCAAGTTCTCACTGGAAGTTACACAGTATCCTGTGTGCCATAGCAATGCTGCTGTTGAATGAGAATTTCTACTGCATTTTGTGTGCCAGATCAGAACGGTTCCTGGAAGGAGGGGGCGAACATGTCATCAAGCTACAGCAGCAGTGGCAACTGGAGCTGGGGTGCCCCGAGTGATCAGTCAAATCCATCCACCCCATCACCACCCTTACTGGCTGACAGCTTCAAACCTTTCCGTGGAGCTGTCCAGCCAGATGACAGCATTGATGAGGCAGACTCCAGCAACCTGTTGTTTGATGAGCCTATACCAAGGAAACGAAAGGTACTCTGAAGATTCTGTCGATCCTGTTTTCAGCTCTTTGTCTGTCTTGCAAACAATCACCAGACCTCTGGTGTTTTCTATCTAAAATATTTGTCTAGCTTGCTCAAATCTATGATCATCTCACCCAACAACTATTTGTTTGATTCTCCAATGTCACCAAAGTTTTCTTTTTCTAAAATTGGGAGTGATATTTTAGCTGGGGATTTGTGGTTTTTTTTGGTCTTAAGTATAGGAGGGGCATCTTTAGGAATGAACCCCACCCCCACCCCCGGCTAACGTACAAATCAAACGAGAAAACCTACCAGATGAAGTGGCACTTTAGGCACTTACATAATGACCCAACGACTCGTCAGTGAATCAGCTCCTGGGATGGCACTCCCACCTGAAGCTGCTGGCCAATCAGCTGGGAGCAATCACTGCGGGGAGCAAGGCCATATTGCAGGCCATACAACTGACAAAGAGCAGAAGGAAGGTGTATTTTTGACAGGGGATGACCGTGGTGAGGAGCCCATGTGGAGAGGTGTGTTGGGGATTTGGATCAGAGACCAGGGCATGGGGAGGCTTTTGGTGCCCACACCCTCCTGCACTTATCCATGCCTCTGATTGTCCCCAACTTGGGGCAACTCAACCTGACAAGGAGACCAACCCCCGCTCCACCACCACCACCACCACCACCACTATTGTGGCAGTCAGAAAGGCTGTCACTTATCCAGTCTGCTACTAACCACATTAATTGACTGCTTAAGGGCTTAATTGACAATGGACCAGGAAGCTGGCAGTATCGACTTTCCTGCCCAGAACTTAATTGCTGAAGTGGCAGGATAGAGGTGGCTTTCTGTCTGGTTCCAAGTTGCCCACTTATTTGTCCTTCACCACTATCTCCAGTAGAGTGAAAGTCCTGGGCCTAATGTGGTTGTAGCTGTGCTGCAATATTATCCTCATCTTGCTCAGTCTCTGGGCACAGTCAACTCTACTGTCATCCTCCAGGGTCTAATTACCATTGCCAGCACAGCACAAGTGCCCTCCCCTGGTTACAATGTAAGCTCTCTAGTCAGAGTATCTGGACTAATGGCTTAATTTGTTACTTCTCAATGCTATTTTGAAAGCCTCCAAGGATGTGGCCTTCGCTTCCTTTTCTTCTTCATTGACAGTAAGGTGGAATAGAGGAAGGGAAGTGATAGGAGGAATTTATCCCAGAAATGAGGCTGGTACATGCTAAAACTTAAATGTGATTGCAAGACTGGGTCATAAGAGGAGGGATTTTGGGTGTTAAAGTTCATAACATGATAAAGGTAGCAGTTCAAATCAATAAAACAATGAATAAAGTACTTAGTTTTGTGGCAATAATATTATACTCTATGTAAATAAACCTTAGTAAAACCACAATTAAAAATATTTTTTGCATTTTTGAGCTTCACACAAGCAAAAGATGCTGGGACAATGCAGAGCATAACTTATTCGTGAGGAAACTATGTGGTGTGTGTAAATAGAATTCCACTGAGAAGCTAGAAAAAAATGATGCTTTCTTTTCATTAGAATGGAGGATATTAAAAGGTGATTTTATAGCGACAATTAAAATTATTGAAGTATAGAGTAAATTGTTTCCATAAATTAAAGGGTGCAGTCTGGGGAGATGGAGATCTAAAATTCAATTTTAACAGTTTTATCTTGTCTGTTCCTCTCCTGCTGAGGTACTTAGAAAAAGCTTTCTCAAAGTCCTCAATGTTTACTCATTTTATCTCAAGAAGGAGATAGATATACTGTAGTTCTTAGGGCTAAAAGGATCAGAGTGTATGGGGCAAAAGCAGGAACAGATACTGATTTGGATGATCAGCCATGATCATATTGAATAGCAGGGTAGGCTTGAATGTTCCTATTTTCCTATTGATGGTATTTTCTATGTATCTATCTCAAATTCCTCAGCCTTTTGATTAAAAAGAAATTTTAGTTAGTATTTTATAATTTAGGTACTTTCTACATGTGTATTCTCATTCAACTGTGGATCCCTGGCTTTTAAATAAACTTCCTTTTTCCCTTACTCAATATCATTTGGTTTATCCTTTCTATATCCTATTACAGTATTTCTCCATTGCTGAACCACAGTGTTGTTTACCATTGTTCCTTTCTATTTACCTTGTTTTTTATTGCTGTTTTCTGATCCAATACCCTTGCCTTTAATTTTCTTTTGCTCACAATTTCTCTTTTTATCTGCATCTGCCCTGGGAAAAATGTCCCTTACTTCCTGTTGCATTTTCAGCAGCCTGGTCTTTAAACTCATTCACCACATTATTTCTATAATTGTTGATCTATTTAACCACTCCCTTTCCTCCACCGTTCATATCCTGGTCCACTTTCTCCTATATTCACTTCCATCCTAGTAATCCCACAACCCATCTCCCAATTAGTTTCGTTAACTCTACACCCCTCTCCATTGTTCCCTCCACCTTCTCCTGAATTGGAATGACAATCTCATTGATTTTTGTTTCTAAGATTAAGCCAACTGTTCAGCCACTTTTGAAGCTTTATCCCTCCCTTTTGCATACCAATGCAAATCTCACTCCCATGGCACTGTGCTCCTCAACCACAGCATTTATAGTTACTTTATTATCACCCTATTTTCCAAAAGTCTCACCCTTGATTCTGGTCCCAATAAATGTTTGACCATCCAGCTTCCCTTCCTAGCCCTCATACTAGCTGACATTGTAAATACTGGTTTGTAAATTCCCTGTTTTCATCTACTATTTGCCTCCCTGATCAAATCTGTAATAATTTCCTCCCTGCTCAAAAAACAGCCCGGACCCCTCAATCATTGCAAACTTTTCAAGTTCTCTCATAGAGTCATACAGCATGGAAACAGATCCTTTGGTCCGATCAGTCCATTGCCAACCATAATCCCAAACTGAATAGTTCCACCTGCCTGCGTTTGGCCCATAACCCTCCAAACATTTCTTATTCATGTACTTATCTAAATGTCTTTTAAACATTGTAACTGTACCTGCATCTACCACTTGCTCTGCAAGTTCATTCCACACACTCTGTTGCAAAAGGTTGCCCTTCGTGTCTTCTTTAATCTTTCTCCTCTCACCTTAAAAATATGCCCCCTAAACTTGAAATTCCTAACACCTGCTATTCACCCTATCTATACCCCTCATGATTTTATAAACCTCTGTCAGGTCACCTCTCAATTTCCTGTGCTCCAGCAAAAAAATGTCCCGGCCTATCTAGCCACTCATTACATCTCAAACGCTTCATTCCTGGCAACATACTGGTAAATCTTTTCTGAACTGTCTCTAGCTTAATGACATCCTTCCTATAACAGAGTGACCAGAACAGAGGGACACTGTACTTCAGAAGAAGCCTTATCAATGTCCTGTACAACCTCAACATGACTTCCCAACTCTGACACTCAAAGCTCTCTTTTACACACTGCTTATTTTGGATTTTTTTTTTAGTAGGCTGCTATTCTAGGATAGAAGAATTTGAATAAGACAGATAGTGTTTCATGTATTGTCTTTTATTTCATAGAACTCCATGAAAGTTATGTTCAAGTGTTTGTGGAAGAATTGTGGAAAAGTACTCAGCACTTCTGCGGGAATACAGAAACATATTCGCACCATCCATTTGGGGTAAGTTACAGATCATAGGAAATGAGTATAACTTGTTTTCAGTCATACCAAAGGAAGCTCTCATATCGTGGACATTGAGTACATTTGAAATGGACTAACCCTTCAGGTTCGTGAAATATTAGAGGTTGCAATTTTCTAACGTTCTCGTGAGACATCTAATGCACTGATAAGAGGTTGGTTACATTCAGAAGCCCTCATAAGTTACTAGTATAGCCCTTATTAGCCAGAGGAGATGCCATGAAGACCAGGCATTTTGTCACAGACTCCCAAGCACTTTCAAATTATAAAGCATTTCGGCAGAAGTCTCAGGACATGTAAACTGCTTGTCTTCCCTAAAAAGGGGGAGAATGGAATCATTGGCAGGATCGTTGGAATATGACAACCATCAGGGAAATAGGATGACACAGTGTGTTATAAGGAGAACTTTATTGCAAGCATATTATTCAGTCCTCAGTCTGTCAAAAAATGAACTGCCTTTGGGATCAACTCAAAATTATGTTTATGATTAGTTCAATATAATTTTAAGTCTAAAACTGGAACTGATGTTAGGATATCATTTGGCCTTTTATATATTGGCCAATGAAATGCTATGTGGAGTTTTTTGCTTAAGATTTTGTAAATTTTTATCTGTAATAGAGAACTTCGAAATATGTAAACTGTCATACTGTTGTTACTTTAAGGTCACTGTAATGTAGCACTTGATGGTTAAAATTATAAAGTTAATTTAATTAGATTCCCTATAGTGTGGAAACAGACCTTTCAGCCCAACCAATCCACACTGACCCTCCAAAGAGTAACCCACCCAGACCCATTTCCCTCTGACTAATGCACTTAACTCTATGGGCAATTTAGCATGGCTAATTTACCTAACCTGCACATCTTTGAACTGTGGGAGGAAACCAGAGCACCCAGAGGAAGCCCACACAGACACAGTACAACGTGCAAACTCCACACAGACAGTCACCCGAGGCTGGAATCGAACCTGGGACCCTGGTGCTATGAGGCTACAGTGCTAACCACTAAGCCACCATGCCACCTCATGTACAGTGGAACAGACATTGTGCAACATTATAGAGGAGTTTCCTAGAATGGATAATAAAAGCTGACAGTTATATTTGTCTTACACATATGGTATTCAAAACCCCGAGGCACTGTTATTGATAACGAGTACAATCATATCACAAGACAAGCACCAGATTTTATTCTGTGAGAAGGGTAACAAACTAAAGGAACATTAAAGGGCCATATCACAAGGTGATGTTTCTGCGAATCTTTATTTGACAAAAACCTTACCAAAAATTTGAGAAGTTAGATAATTAGAATGATGGTAGTGTGATTGCGATTCTTGTTTCAAGTTAATGACATTTACGTCAGAACTGGAAGAATTTAATAGTTTTTAGGCTGGTAGAGAACCAGGGAGAAGGGGGTTGGGATTGATAGAGAAGATTAAAATCAAGCAGAATTGACTGCAGATTGCAGAAAACGTGAATTTTCACAAAATATGCTATATCTTAGCAAAATCCAGAACTACAAGTAATCCTACAAAAAAAGCTCTTCAATCATTGTTTTTCTAATACTTACTTGGAGGCTGAGTCAGGACCATGAAAACTAAACCATAATTACAAGCTATTTTGGGTGAAATAAAGCTCACAGATTTTGGAATTGTACCGGTTCAGAAAACTGATATATGTGTGAAGGTTGATATGAAGCAACTCTGGATTTTTATTTGAAGAATCTGAGTTTAATCACCTAATCGTCACAGAACACCCGTAGAATGGCAGCTGCTCACAGCAATGGGAGGTGGAATGTGCAGCAGCAGCAAGGATGTCCTCCTGGTGTTTGGGGCAGGCAGTGGCTGCGGCAAAGCTCCTCCAGTCAGCGGGGTTGGCAGTAGCAAACTTTTCAAGATGGCGGCGCTGGCAAGGCAGCATCTCGGAGGAGGTGGCTGGAATGAGACTATGGGCGAGGCATGGCCTGGCCATGGAGCCAGGCACTCCTGCTTACAGTAGACCTGGAATGGGGAACCGCTGGGTTTGGCGAGACAGCAGTGGCAGCATGGTATGTCCAGAGTGGGGACTCCTGGCGTCGTTTGTGGGGCATGTGAGTTCCTCTCGGGACCTAACATCAGCAGCAGTATCGGTGAGATGGGCCCAGCAGCACAGAGATGGTGCCTAGAAAGTGCCGACTCATACACTGGGGGTTGGGCGCAGATGGCGGCAAGGCGGTGGAGGAGGGGTGGTAGAGCAGGTGTCATTGGTGAACCAGCTCAGGGCACTTTTTCAGTCTTTTTTTTATTCTTCAACTAAATCAAAATGGTGCCGGATTGTGGCAACAGTTGAAGCTTTTCACTGTATTTTATTGTATTATTCGCTGTAAAATTCAAGTGACAATAAAGCATTCAACTTCAACTACTTTCTTTAATAATTTTAATGGTATTATGGACAAAGTATTCCATAGATCCACAAGCTCTTCAGTCTCCCCTGTTCTGAAATGAAACATTTTCTCGCTATAAAATGATTCAGATACTTAAAATCTCTGAACTCCAGGCAACAAATAATTTATTCTGGCTACCTGTCAGTTACTATTCATGTTTGTATTGACTTAACTGCCATTATCATAAGTCAAATTTAGAAATGATGGTTATTACTCCAGTATAGATAAATGTGTTTTTAACGTGTTAATGGATCAAGCTGTACATGGGTTGGTTTTATCCTATAAAATGACAGCTGTTTCAGTCAATAATGACTAGTGCAATGCAGATCCTTCTTTAACACGTGTAGCAATAACCAGTACGATTTTTAAAAGCACCTGTATGAAGTATTTGAGTTGCAATTATACATTATTTGTAAAAATTCCTACAATTAGAGATTGAATAAGCCAGAAATGAGCTTTGTAAAGGATTTGCCAACATTAGTTTATCATATAAAACACCATGATGTTTATATCAAATCACTTTTGATTGCACAGTTTGTCCCATGAATTATGAGAGACTAGGTATGACATAGCTGCGACATAAATGTCAGAACTCACTTTTGATTAACATGCCTACTTTTAATATTGTCAGGAGGGTGAGAAAGGATCTGTAAATAGCCTTCTGTTTCACATTGGAAGTGACTGTATAGTGTAATGATCACAGCTAATGTTATGAATGGACAAACCAAATCCAGGACTGATATCCGGCTTGATAGATCATTGAAATTATTTGATCAGGTGGTCACTCACTGAAAGACAAGCTTGCAGTGCTGCAGATGTGGTTTTAACAGTAAAACAGAAGGTTTATAATGCAAAACTAAAGATAAAATAAAACTCAGCTCCAGAAAAACTGACAAAGTAATCATTAAACCACCTCATATAGACAGGTAGTTTATAATCATACGGCCCATGTATCATTATTTGAAAATCCAAACTCTAAAATAAATGATATTAAATTATCCAAAAAAGCCACATCTTACGCCACAATAGCTGTGAACAGAAACATTAGAACTGATATAGAGCATGTTTAAGAGAGTAGCCAAATAAGAGCTGCATCACAGAGTTGGACTGAAGAGAAAAAGTGTCGAGATTGATTGATTGATCCAGGAAGGTTGATGAAGGATAGAACCATGATCAGTTCCCCTCAGGATATGGCTTATGTCTTTGATCCTGTGTGTTCTCCATGCAGTGGACTGGAAGCTAAATTGCAGGATCTTGAACGTGGTATGACATGAACGTGGTATAGTCACAAAGCAACAACCTACTCAAGGACTTTGGAAAGAAAGTGGAGCTCGTAAATAGGATTGCAGTTGAAGGGAATAGTCACATTAAAGATATACTCTCGAGTAGTTGACTGTCAACAGAGCTGCTGAAGGAGATGGGAATGAAAAGAGAAGGAAACATGCTTATGGTGTCATCTCAGTAATGCAACCAAGCTTCACAAATTGTAGGGACTGACACATTTTGGGTCTTTTCTTTCCTGTGCTGTAGATTTGCCAGCTCTCCTATCTTTAACCATTGAGTCTCCTTATGTCATGATGGTGCTTTCACTAGGCTTTCTCACTTAGCGTATGGTACAGTAATAAACTCAGGACAGAAGCGATGGGACTGAATTTCCATTAGCATTCTCCCACTTATGTCAGAGTTGCAGATCCCCTGCATAATCAGCATTTACAAGGGGTTTCTTTAACTCTTCAATCAAAATTACAGCAAACGTGCTGAAGGCCCTCTGCAGTAAATTCCCTTCTCCAGTACTTTACATTTGATGTTCCTGGTCCTATCCCATTCCTCTACAGAATGGATAATAGAAATCATATCAGACATTATCTTTAAACTATAAGCCAAGTGGGCTAAATAAGCAATGAATAAATGACTAAAAGAACGTTGCATCTTAGCTCCCAGCATGGTTGCTTTGGGGTTATATCAGAGGTCACAACACAAAAATTAAGGGGGCGGAAATTGAACCACCCTCAAACATATAGAACTTCGAGCTTTCAGCTGGCTGGGTTTTTAGGCACAAGGCCTTTGAAATGCCACTGGAATCTTTCTTTGCACCTACTCACCCACCCTTGCCCTATTACAGTTGCATGAGTGATGGAGGGAAGGAGGCAACCAGTCTTCACCTTTGAAGTAGGGTTCATCACTTGAATACTCTCATGAGGCAGCCCACTTTATTCTACCAGCCATTCCATTTTTGGGCATTGCTGTTTCCCAGAATGCAAGGCAAGTTGAAGCAGATGAGAAGGGCTCAAGCTGTGAGATAATTTCCTTTACAGCACTACTTTTTCTTTAATCCAAAAATATACTTCATTCATGAAAATTATCTGTAACTACATGCAAAAAGGTCCTAACAGAGTTCTGTACAGTCTTTGCAGAGAGAAAAAGAAACAAACAACACTTTGGAATTTGTAATTCCTAATGAAGGAGCAGCGGTCCAAAAGCATGGAGTTCCAAATCAACCTGTTGGACTATAAGCTGGTGTTCTGTGGTTTATATTGTAATTCCTGAGACCATTCCTGCATATGCAAAAAAGTGCTATTTACACTCGTGCAGGAAACTCTTTATGTTCATTTCGAGGCAATGAGGGGATCTAACAACTCGATGGACCCTCGTTATACGTTGGCAGCAAGAAGTCAGACAGTAGTCTTTTCCCACTGCACCTTGGCAGCAGCTGCCTCAAGTTTTAATGCGTCCCTCAGCACATAGTCCTGGACCTTAAGATGTGCCAGTTGAGGCCAATTCTTTGCACTAGAAGACCAACAAGTTTCAGGCAGACCAGAGAGTGTCTTTCACTGAGGCACAGTCAGTGACTGTTTCGGTGTGCTTCATGGATAACAGACCGTAGAGCACAGAGTCCTGCTTCACAGAACTGCTTGGGATGAACATCGACAAAAACTACAGCATCTTTCTCCAGGTTTTCTTTGCAAAGGCACTTTCCAGAAGGATATGTGCGACAGACTCTTCGCCAGTGCCGCCATTTTGAGGACAGCATGCGGTGGTGCAGAAAGACCGGGGTGTACATGGAGGACCTGACGGGCAGTGCCCTTCTCACCAGCAAACAAGCGATGTCTTGGTGCTTGTTGTAAAGTTCAGGTGATGAGGCATTCTGCCAAAGGAGGTCAGGCAGCATCCAGGGAACAGGAGAATCGACGTTTCGGGCATAAGCCCTTCTTCAGGAATGAAGAAGGGCTTATGCCCGAAACGTCGATTCTCCTGTTCCCTGGATGCTGCCTGACCTGCTGTGCTTTTCCAGCAACACATCTCCGGCTCTGATCTCCAGCATCTGCAGACCTCACTTTCTCCTCAATTCTGCCAAAGGAGTTGGACAATCTGCTCAGGGAACCATGTGCCAGGATCCACTGTCACCTTTTCCCACAGGGTCTCGAGGACACAATATACTGATCACTACCTGAAAAGGAATTGTGGTCAGAGGTGTTCCTTTTTACAAATTGTTCCACAAAGGACAAGTGATACAGAATGGTCCAACAGCTTGGAGTGTTCCACAGTGCCAAGGTCAGACCTATCCTTCACAACACCTTGGACCAGGAAGAGCAGAGATGTTTCTTCCAGGTCCATTAAGCAGCTCAGTCATCCCCGGGACTGGAGTTCCAAGGACTATCCTTGGGGCCCTGTGATTGAGACATCTCCGGTTCACCTTCCAATCACATGATCAGGACGGTGCGCAACAGTACAGATCCACCCATCCCACCTTACCCATGATCCCTCTGTCACGTCTGAAAATGTGTTGCTGGAAAAGTGCAGCATCCAAGGAGTAGGAGAATCGACGTTTCGGGCATGAGCCCTTCTTCAGGAAGGGCTCCCTCTGTCACGTCTCCAGTCCGAGCTATTCTGTGAGCTTCAGCCTTGTGAGGCAGGCTCCCTGTCTGAGCAGCCTCTAATATATAAATGAAGCTGCCTGTGTCTCAGCACCGAGAGTATGGTGCTGGAAAAGCACAGCAGGTCCGGCAGCATGCGAAGAGCAGGAGAATCAACATTTCAGGCATAAGCCCTTTATCAAGAATGAATCATTCATTCCTGATAAAAGGCTTATGCCTGAAACATCGATTCTCCTGCTCCTCGGATGCTGCCTGACCTGCAGTGCTTTTCCAGCACCACACTCTCGAATCTGATCTTCAGCATCTGCAGTCCTCACTTTCTCCTGTGTGTCAGCACCCCTACTCCCACCCCACCCCGATCCACCCAAATCTCTCAAAACGTTTCAGCAGCCCTGTGCTTGAATTCTGGAGGACATTCAGTGGGTTACCTAACATGAGAACAGCACCAATACATTATTGTCCATCCTCAAATCTTCAGGAGTATAGTCCAGACCAGTATAATGAATATACATTTATAGGAGAGATTCTATTACTTTCTGAAACATGAAAACTAAGAAGTAATCAATAGTATGTAACTCTCTGAGTAGCCATTATATTCACAGCACTGCTTCTTGTCTCTTGATGAGCTGTTTGAGCTGACTAATATCCGGCTCACTCTCTACGAACATCTTTATTGCATTTGATAAATTACAGTTCAAGAACTGTTCTCAGGTTCCTCCTTTTAATGGCTCTCCAACTGCTGCCAAGGCTAGTTACAAATTCATAATAATAACTGAACTAATTACAAAGTCTGCACATTCCTGAAAATCGCGTTAGCTACATCCCAACCCATTACCTACCACAACAACAAACAATTGTTTGAGGCTGCTTGAAATCTGCAATGTTGTATCTTCTTTACAGGAATAGCTGCCAAACCAAAGCTCTTTAATTCACCAAAAGAGAGAGCAGCTTGCATTTATACAGTACCTTTAAAGTAATAAGAACGGAAATAAGTCACCATAATCCCTTAGGACTGCTCTCTTATAAGATATGGCTAGTGGTGAGTTTAACCTGAGGATCACAACCCCTCAGGCAAGGTTGAAAAGGTAAATCTTCCATAGTAATCTCAGCCAGTGTGGGAATGGAAACCATACTATTAACAGCTCCCTGCATTGCAAACCAGCCATCCAGACAACTGAACCTGACTGGCCCTTTACACTAGGCCATTCAGTCTATCAAGTCTGCTGTGCCATTCAGTTTGAACAGATGTTTTCCACTGGATTACATTGATGAGGATACAGATAACGTCTCAGAAAGGTTTGTGAATCTGAAAGTGGAATGGAGTTTTTTAACAAAGTAACTTGTGCTGTGGATAAGGGAAAACTGGTAGATATATCCTACTTAGATTTTCAGAAGGTGGTTGATAAGGTGCCACATTCAAAGTTATTAAAGTTAATAAAGGACTTTAGTGTAGGACGTATTGGCATTGGTGGAACATGGAGCAAACAGGAAATTGGCATAAATGGGTATTTTTCTGGCTGGCAAGATGTTGCCATCTAAATGACTTGGATGAAGGGACAAAAGGAATGGTTACCATGTTTGCATGTAAATCAAAAATAGGTAGGAAAGTAAGGTATGAAGATGATATATGGAAGCTGTGAAGTCAGGTTGAATGGACAAACGGCATTTAGTGAAGACAAATGCAAAATTATCCATTTCTAAGGAAGAATAAGAAAGGTGCAGGGTAGTAGCTAAATAGGGCGAAATTAATATGCAGGTGCAGCACGTAATTAGGAAAGCTAAGGATGCAAATGTAAAGGAAGCTGTTCAGAGAACAATTACTCATGGAAGACCTGGAATTGGCGGTTGTCTTCCCAGAAAAAGTCGAATAGGTAAGGCGTATAATTTCTGGAGTTGAGGAGAGTAGAAGGTAATTAGATTGTAGCATGTATGACCCTGGGAGATTCTGACAAGGTGGACAGGATGTGGAAAGGATATTCTCGAACTTGTGGTCACTATTTAAAAGTAAGGGAATGCCCATTTAAGACAGAGATAAGGAAACTTCTCTCAAAGGATCATGAGTTCTTTGAAGCTTATTTTCTGAAGAGGCTGTGGAAGCAGGGTCTTTGAATAATTTTCAGGCAGATTCTTGACAAAGAAGGGGTGAAAGGTTATTGGGGTTTAGGCAGGATTGGGGAGTAATCAAATTTACCATGATATTTTTGAATGGCAGAGCAGGCTTGAGGGGCTTACTATTGCTTCTAATTTGAATTTGTGAGTGTTCATGTATGTGAGATCATGGCTGATCATCTACCTCAACACCATTTTCCCACACAGTCTCCATATCCCTTGATACCACTTATCCAGAGTAGTGAAAATGCTCGATAGTGTTTTCAGATATTAATATAAAAAATAATTATGTTTCAGGATATGGTTGTAACAAACAATCACATGATTGTCAGTTAACTGCAGAAAACAATAGGCATAGCAAGAAGGGTAAGCTATTCAGGACTGAAATGAGGAAGAATGTCTTCATTCAGAGAAGGTAGTAATTGTCTGCAGCTCACGAAAGTTTGACTCACTGTTGAGGAACTGAACTCCAAGCTTCAGACACTGTGATACTGGACACTTTGTTTTTCCAGTAAATACACCCAGGCCTTAGGTTAAATATTTCTGATTCAGTGAGTGGCCTGGTGCAGGAAGATGTGACTACATGGGAGACAGGAAAGGGGATCCATAAGTTAGGAAGGAGAGAGCCTCAGCTCTTGCATTTGTCCAGTAAATACAAGATTCTGGCAGCCAGTGAGGACAGGAGAAGGGAGACAAGAGCTCAAGGCTGGAGATGACCTTGGAAGGAGACGGGAGAGATCAGTTATCCATGGTCCACGTATATATCAACAGCATAGATGAGACTATGATTCGGAAGCAGAACCACAAAGGTAATGCTCTCTTGATTGCTACCTGAGTCACAAGGAAATTTGCATAAGTTAAATAATTTGGAGAACTCAATGTGTGGCCTGGAAGAGTTGTGTTTTGATTCATAGGCCACTAGGGCTGGGCAAAGAAGGAGATGTTCTATTGCAAAGGCCTTCTCTTGAATTGTATTCGGATCAGTTTCCTAAATTGTATAACCACAGCCGTGGATAGGGCTTTAAATTAAGGGGTGGGTGTGCAGGGTTCACATGAGCAGAGATTTAGAAGATTAAAGGATAAGACATTAGTGAAGGGTAGAGATCTAATGATAACCAGGGTGTGACCAGAAGGGCCACAGTCAATAAGCTTCAGAATGCACCAAGTAGTGTCACAATGAGGAAAGTGATATTTAAAACTCTTTATCTGAATGCACACAATATTCATAACAAGTTAAATGAAGCAGTAATAAAAACATATATAAAATTTAAAAAAACAGAAGAAGTTAGCACAGTTCAGAACTCATTGCCAATTTCAAACTCATCCCACAGTAATGTTTCTTTAAGGGATAATGTATGACTTCAGAATTAGGAATACATTTGAAAACAAAAACTGCTTTAACCTTGCTTTTAGTACAGTCCTGAAGAAATACAATAGAAAACTTACCTGTTCATACCTTATCTGTAACTCGACCTGGCTGGGTGATATCCCAAGTTTGGTCTTTAGAATGAAAACAGAGATTGCTGGAAAAGCTTAGTGGCCATCACAGTTAATGTTTCAGATCAAGTGACCCTACCTCAGGGAAGAGTCAATGGATCTGAAATGTTAACTGTGATTTCTCTCCACAGATGTCGCCAGACCTGCTGAGCTTTTCCAGCAATTTCTGTTTTTGTTTCTGATTTACAACATCTCAGATCTTTCAATTTTTATTTGGTCTTTGTGATGTTTCTGTCTTAGGTAAAAAACTTGAGTATTGTTGTGAAGACACATTTTGTCAAGCCTTTTTGTCTTGCGTTCAGGACGTTTGCAAGAAAACCTCTGTAAAGTGGAATAATTCTATAACAGACAATTTGTTAAAGGGTACCAGTAGAAGTGGGTCTGTTTGGATTTCCAAAAGATATTTGATAAAGTGCCATATAAAAGGATACTACACAGTATTATGGGAAACATATGAGCATGGATATAGAGAGTCTTGGAGATGTACAATGTGGAAACAGACCCTTCGGTCCAACTCATCCATGCTGACTAGATAACAACCTAATTTCATCCCACTTGCCAGCACCCGGCCCATATCATTCCAAACCCTTCCTATTCACATATCCATCCAGATGCCTTTTAAATGTTGAAATTGTACCAGCCTCCACCACTTACTCTGGCAGCTCTTTCCAGACATGCACCACTCTCTCCATGAAAACGTTGCCCATTAGATCTCTTTTATATCTTTCCCCTCTCACCCCAAACCTATGCCCTCTAGTTCTGGACTCCCCCACCCCAGGGAAAAGACCTTATCTATTTACCCTATTCATGCCCTTCATGATTTTATAAATCTCTATAAGGTTATCCCTCAGCCTCCGACGCTCCAGGGAAAGCAGCCCCGGCCTATTCAACCTCTCCCTATAGCTCAGATCGTCCAACCCTGGTAACATCATTGTAAATCTTTTCTGAACCCTTTCAAATTTCACAATATCCTTCCGATAGGAAGGAGACCAGAATTACACACAATGTTCCAAAAGTGGCCAAACCAACATCCTGTACAGCTGCAACAGGAGACAGAGCGCCTGGTTAACTACATCATATCAAGGCAGGATTCCTGCTGTGGCGTCAAGTATTTACAATCTATATTAATGACTTGGATAAAGGGAACTAAGTATATTGTATCCAATATTGCTGCTGATGATGTTACAACATGGAGGTGAACCCCTCTGTTAATTAAACTAAACATCCAGAAAAGCTCACCGTGCCTTGTAATCTGTTAAAATATGAGTGACAGAGAACTCCCAAATTCCACTATTTAAAGAAAGTAACATCAATTTATTTTTTTAATTCTGAAAGTGAACATTAAACAACAACTATTCATAACGTAAGCCTCTCTGTCTCTTAACTGCTTACTATTTGCCTCCAACTCTATAACAATATTCTGTTCCAGTAAGACACTTATTAAAATTGCATTAACTTAATTTCAAAATCACACAGTCACTGTTGTCTTCTGTGTCTTCACTCTTCTGGCTGAAGATCTCCCTGGGTCAGCTTCTTTCTTTTTACTGTGAGTATGTTTCACATGAAAAGGTACGTTTGATAGAGAGCGTTTCCTAATTTCTTGGAAAGCAAGATGTTAGATGGGCTCTCTCTCTCTCTCTCTCTCTCTCTCTCTCTCTGTCTCTGTCTCTCTCTCTCTCTATATATATATGACAGTTGTTTCTACCAGTTTTAAAAATGTCCACATTCTTACACCCCCAACATTGGATTGTCTCATTGGTTCGATGTTGGCAAAGCAATAATTTCAAACTCAGTTGAGTTTTAGTATCCTGGGGCATAATTTCAACTGATTGGTTAAATTTGAATTGTTGTCAAAACAGCATCCAAAACTCAGGTATCCATTTCACAACCAATGTTACATATTTTCCAGTACACTCTGGGCCTGCCATCTAGTCTCTACACAAGTGCTTGTAATCTCTCAGTTCAGAGCAGCATTCTCTCTCTCTTAAAGGTACAGTGCATGCCTTCAACTTCATAAAAATGATAAGCAGGAAAGTAAGTTGAGAGGAGGATACAAAGAATCTTCAAAGGGATATAGATGGGAAATTGAGTGGGCAAAAAATTAACAGAGAGCAAAATTTGAGGCTATGTTCCTCAGGAAGAAGAACAGAAATACAAAAGGTATTAATTTGGTGGAGGGAGAGTACAGTGCTGTGATAGTTAGGGATCATATTGAACCCCGGCATGAAATGCAACAGATTAGCCTACCCTGTTTTCACCATGGAGCAGAGATTTTAAAGAGGATTTGAATAGTGGCAAGGAAATACATTGTAACCCATCAGATTATTTTGAATAAATAATTAGATGCAGTCACACTTCAAAATGACTGTCCAAGTAACTGCCCAGGTAAAATGGGATCGCTGTGATTTTCATTTATAATTTTTTCACTGAGGCTGAAATTTTATTAACAGAAAAGTGATATTACAACAATCAATAGTAGTTGCCATTAGACTAGTTTTTTTTTAGTTCCTTTTCACTGATTTGAACCCACATCCCCAGAATGGACCTCCTGGATTACATGTCCACTGACAATACCAATCTACCACCAGTTCCCCATAAGCTTGCAAGAAATGAAACAAAACCGTCACATGAATTTGTACCAATATTCTTTGGTGCTGGGTTTGTTCCACTTGTATTCATCAATGTGAATATTAATAACACAAGGAAAGGTTGGTTTTACCGAACAGCATTAATAAAGTGTCTACAATAATCTGTATTATTTATATTCAAATTGTTCTCTGGTCATCACTGGGTATAAATGTCCATTTATTTTCACTTTCCAGTCGCAGTACAGATTCAGACTGTAGTGATGGTGAAGAAGACTTCTACTACCAAGAGATTAAACTGAACACTGATTCTGTGGCTGAGGGTTTGGGCAGCCTTTCTCCAGTATCGCCATCCGTGGCCTCACCACCTACGCCCTCCAGCCTGGACGCAGGACGATCTGAAGCCAGCATCACAAGAACCGAGGCCAAACCTACCACTCCTCTGAGTCGGTCAGCACCAACATGCCTCTACCTCATCCACACTGACCACGCTTATCAGGTAACAGTATGCACTATGGGATGGCCTGCTGAGATTTCAGTGATTCACCACGTGATTAACCTGTTTTAATAAAGGATAGAGATACATTTTGTGATCTGTCAATGTCAATTAAACACTGTCAATTAAAAATTGAACACAGTTGGTGTCATTGAAGAATTTGAGCATGTAAACTAGTAGGACTCTCAATTTCCCAATTCAACTACTCTTTCCTCAGGTGGAATGAATATATTCCTGTATTAGATTAGATTAGATTACTTAGATTACTTACAGTGTGGAAACAGGCCCTTCGGCCCAACAAGTCCACACCGACCCGCCGAAGCGCAACCCAACCATAGAATATAGGAAGAGAGGTCGGCCATTCAGTCATTTGAGTATATTCCCGCCAATCATAATCATCATGGCTGATCATCCAACTCAATAGCCTGTTCCTGCCTTCCCAATATCCTTTGATCCCTTTAGCCCCAGATTCTATATCCAACTCCTTCTTGAAACCATACAATGTTTTGGCCTCAACTGCTTTCTGTAGTCACAAATTCCACAGGCCCACCACTCTCTGGGTGAAGCAATTACTCCTCACCTCAGGCCTAAATGGTATAACCCCTATCCTTGGGCTGTGACCCCTTGTTCTGGCCTCCTCCACTATTGGGAACGTCTTTCCTCATCTACCTAGGCTAATCCTGTTGGAGTTTTATGGCTTTCTGCGAGATTTCCCCCCCCTTATACTTCTAAATTCTTGTCGATATACTCCTAAATGATTTGGGTTCTTACTGCACATCAGTGCCTCCATCCCAGGAATCAGTCTGGTAAACTTGCTTAGTACTCCCTCAATAGCCAGAACATTCTTTCTCAGATATGGAGCTGAAAACTGCATGCAATAATCCAGTGTGGTCCTACGAATGCTCTGTACAGTTGCAGTGAGACATCCCTCTCTTGTTCTCGAATCTTCTTGCTCTGAAAGCCAACATATCATTTGCCTTCTTCACCACCTGCTACACGTGCCTGCTTACTTTTAATAACTATTGTAAGAGGACATCCAGATCTCATTGGGGAGAAAGTGAGGTCTGCAGATGCTGGAGATCAGAGCTGAAAATGTGTTGCTGGAAAAGCGCAGCAGGTCAGGCAGCATCCAGGGAACAGGAGAATCAACGTTTCGGGCATAAGCCCTTTCCTGAAGAAGGGCTTATGCCCGAAACGTCGATTCTCCTGTTCCCTGGATGCTGCCTGACCTGCTGCGCTTTTCCAGCAACACATTTTCAGCATCCAGATCTCATTCCCAATCACTGTTCAGATAACAATCTGCCTGTCTATTTTTGCTACCAAAGTAGATAGCCTCACATTTATTCACATTATGTTGCTTCTGCCATGTATTTGCCATTTAATTAACTTGTCCAACTCACACTGGAGCTCTTCTGCATTCTCCTCACAGTACATCCTCACACCCAGCTTGCTGCATCTGCAAACTTGTAGATATGATATATAGTTTCCTCATCTAAATCTTAGTGGATAGCTGAGGTCCAAGCACTGATCATGACAGTACCCCACTAGTCACTGTCTGTCATCAGATAAAGACTTATTTATTCTTCCTCTTTATTTCCTGTCTGCCAACCACTTCTTAATCCATTTTAGTAAATGTAATAATCCAATTTCATGTATTTTAATTTTATATGCTAATTTCTGGTGTGGGACTTCATCAAAAGCCTTCTGAAAATCCAAGTAAACCACAACCACTGGCTCACCCTGATCCTTATTAGTTTCCTCCTTACCCTACCCCCTTACTAGTTACATCCTCAAAACATTCCAGCTGATTTGTCAAGCACAAGCAGATTTGGCACGCACGACTTCCCCTTCCTAAATCCATGCTGACTCTGTCTGATCTTGTCACTATCGTCCAAGGGCTCTGCTATTGCATCTTTTGTGATGGACTCGAGCATTTTTCCCAGTACCAATGTCAAACTAATATCCTATTTTCTCTCTGCCTCTTTTCTTAAATAATGGGGTCACATTAGCTACCCTGCAATCCATAGGAACTGTTCCTTGTGTTTGTTACTTATTTCATGTGTGGCATCAAGTAGGTTTTTACTTTAAATACGGGCTGAAAATGTGTTGCTGGAAAAGCGCAGCAGGTCAGGCAGCATCCAAGGAGCAGGAGAATCGACATTTCGGGCATGAGCCCTTTCTTTAGGAAGGGCTCATGCCCGAAACGTCGATTCTCCTGCTCCTTGGATGCTGCCTGACCTGCTGCGCTTTTCCTGCAACACATTTTCAGCTCTGATCTCCAGCATCTGCAGTCCTCACTTTCTCCTCGAAGATTTTACTTTAAATATCCAAGTAGAGGGAATTAAGAGAGGTTAATTTGAACATAATACTCCCACAATTCACTCTCTGATACATTGTGGTGTGTGTAATATAGTTTTCATGAATCTGCTTTACATTGTTCCAACACAACACTTGCTTCATCTTCTGTTACAATTATATAGAGCATCTTTTACAAGTATATTTCATAACTGTTCCTTCATGTCGATATATTTCCTGAATAACTTACCTTAATAGTACTGCTAATGCTTCATCTTTGTACCCTTTATAAATCAAGTCATTTCCTTGGATATTTGCCAGATTCCTTGAGTCATTGATGTTGCACACATTCATTCACTGGTAAATTGCTATTATCAGTTACTTCTTAGCATAGTTAAGGATAAGTTTCCCTCATTAAAAATCAATTTGAAGTGTTCCATTAAAGCATTTGCCAGAGCAGCCAGGGGCTAGTTTGAAAATTAGCTTTTTCTTCATTGCATTGTTCTCCCAATGCAAGGATAATTGTGAAACAGCTAAGTATTATTCATTAAATGAATGTTATGAATAGGTGTTCATGTTCCATCAATACAAATAAAATCTCACCTCCAGCATGTGTACCTTTCCACACTATAATCAAGTCCGTTTCCAAGAAAGTTGACAAGTTCCAGCATGGAATTTGGAACACACTGAAAACATACAGACACAACAGATGTTTCTCCACTTTATCAACTTATGCACTAATGATCCTTCTTAGTGTTGAATTTGTATCGTTTCCTCTGCCTGCAGTCTGTTTGCATCCTGTTCTTGCTTTCTAGGCCTGCATACTAGGATACTGAAAGATAGGGAAATAGTTAAGTGGTAGGAGTCGGAGTAATGAGTAAGTATTTAAATTAGCATGACATGATACTAGTGTCCTAAAGGGATCTGTGTTGGGGTCTCAATTAATCACAATGTTCATGAATGACTTGACCAATGACATACGTGGATTAGTGGTGCTGGAAAAGCACAGCAGTTCAGGCAGCATCCGAGAAGCAGTAAAATCGACTTTTCGGGCAAAAGCCCTTCATCAGGAATACAGGCAGAGCATTCATGGTCAAATATCTAAATTTCCTGATGACATAAAATGGAGCAGCATTGTCGATAATGTTGACGACGGCATAAAGTTACAACAGGATATTGACAGATTAGGTAAAGCTGTGGCTTCTATCTCTGGTGATATTTTTCAAGACATGTAAACAACATAATCTCATTTACAGGCAAATCTTAGTAGGTAGGAATTAATTTACTTCAGGTCTCAAGGATTTAACACTGATCTTTTCTCGATGAAAGCCACTGTGTTTTAAAAAGCAAAGCCAAATGGAAGCTTTAGTCCCAGTGTGAATTGACCTGTATTTAATTCAAGCTGTAACTCACAAGGCATGGTCTCTTTGTATCTGTACTGATTAAAAGCAATTGTATTGAAATGTTTTAGCTTCTTCCTGAGCAGTATGGACCCCTCACTTTACTACTTCTTCCAACAGGCCACAGCACCTGTCAACATTCCTGGGTCAAAGTTTACTCCTACCAGCAATGGATTCAGCATCTCTTGGCAATCTCCACCAGTAACCTTCACTGGCATGCCAGTAAGTACACTGAGCTAAAAGTGTAAATACCACAGCTCCAGATAGTGGAACCTTGAAGCACCTAGGGCCATCAAGATTTTGCATAAAATGCAATTCTACTTTGTATAGTTCTAAGGTTGCTTCAAAACTATTGTGCAGTTGCTAATAATAATTTGCAGTATTCTGGGAAATTTCCAGAAAACTCAACATAAATATTCTGTGGAATTTCCATATAGCCACTCCTAATCAACAACTTCAGCAGAATATCTAGAGCAATGTAAGATGCCAAAATTATGCTTTTTCTTGAGGGATTGTGCCAGCATTATGGCAGTGGATTGTAGCACTTGAGATCTAAAGTGTGGATATTCTGATCAGACAACTGATGAAAGCCTTGTTTAAATCTGTGCCGGGAATGTACACCAATTTTCATGTAATTGAAGTTTGGCATATGAAGTGGTCATCATATTCATATACAGTGAACGTTTCAGGAGATGAGGTCATTCTAACAAGGCATCCTTGCAATCCAGATGATAATAGACCCTTGTTTTTTGGTGCTTTATTTTCCTTCCATTCTGTTCATCATAAGAGTTTTGGTGCTAAATGTTATCCTTCTGTTGTGAACATTCCTAATGAATAACTTTGCTATTTGGAGGACAAAAAGGAGAAACAAGACAAAGCAGATTACATCCACTTGACGTTTATTTTCGAACTGGACATTCAGGTATGGGATTTATCAGAGGTGTGATTATATTTTAGCCCTTGGATTTTATTTCTTCAGCTTATTCTTGAAGGCCTGGAGAGACATTTGCAACATGGATCAATCCACAATGCACAGCTTGATCAAGTAAATGGATGTTTGCTGATTTGGCAGAGCAGACTGGCTGTTATATTTCAATCAGCAGTATGAGACTTTGGTTTGCCAAGTAACATGATTCTCTAAAGACTTTGGCATTATTGACTGGAAACCAGGTGCTTTCATGAGTTCCTACTCAGGTTTCCAATGCATGATGAACTGCACTATCTAGCAGTCCAGTTGCCAAATGGCTCAGCAGTGGCCATCACTCTGTGATCTGCTTGCCAGGCAGTAATTGTTAGGCAATGCGCAGAGTTTGTATTATTTGATCAAAAATTAAGGGCACCAGTGTTAACTGCTAGGAGTCCAAAACCACCTTCATGAGGTACAGGTCATGATATCTCTTTCCAAACAGAGTCTGATATAGTTCAGCTGACAGGATAATGATCCTCATTCCCATTAGGCATTTTCATAGAATAATGGGAATTTACAGCATCAAGGAGACCCTTCGGGCCACTGTGCCTGTACTGACAGTACTTGACAGGTGTGCTTAGTCCCACCCCTATATTTATAATCTGTCATGATGTGATTTGAACCCATTACATCAGAATAATAAACTGGGACTCTTAATTACAATGTCAGTGACATTACCACGAAACCAATGCATCCTCCAAGTTAGTCTCCAACGTAAATCTAACAAATAAGGAGCACTTTTCCAGATTTATGCCTCAGAGTATTTTGTATCATGAAGACAGATGTGCACTTTACATATAGTCCGACTAGCACTGTTCTTTACTGGCTACAGATTGATTTTTGAGTTAATAGTAGATTTGTCAGTAGAGATACAAACACCATTTATTGTTGCCCTAGTCAGGCCCTGTAAAGAACTTTACCCAGACAAAGCTGTCATTTAAGAATCTACCCAGAACAATAATCATCTAGGCATTTTAATTTAACTGATATGGTTAGTTTCATCAAACTAAGCAGTGCAACTCTGATCTAGATTCGGAATGTTAGCTTGCTCTCTCTCCATGGATGCTGTCTGACTTGCTATGATCTCCAGCATTTGTTGTTTAGACTATAGACTCCAGTATCTGCAGTAATTTGCTCCTACAGTGCAACATAATGGTAACCAATAGGCTGTAATAACCACAATCAAGTGCAACAGCCAAAACATGAATACTGTACACTTCTAGAATAGTGTTTGTCTCTGCCCATATTAACCAAAGCATAATGTAAAATTTCAATACTTGCAGAAAAGAACAAGCAAACACTGATCTCAATGCTATGTAAATTGGGGCCAACAATATGAAAATTATAAGTTAGTACTGATCATTCTAATCATTTTCACCAGTGACATGCTATAACTAAATCATGTGATATTTCAGATGGGTGTATCTTCAAGAGAAAGTTGTAATAGTAGGTTTCACAATATGTAGCATTAATTGCATGCAATCTGAAACCCACCATTATCATTAATTTACACAGTGTATTTGGTTTTTAAATTTTCACTGATGAGGCAGATAAAGGCGCCTTTGGATTGTCAGCATGCATGTAATTACTTTACAGTTTAATAATAGCTCCACGTGTTTTCATTGTTATATTTGCAAACAACACTATATCTGTTGTTTGGTACATATGAAGTTTTAACTTAAGTTGGGGTATCGTCAGGTGTATGACACTTTTACCTTGGAATAGCTGTGAGTTCCACTTAAAGTTTTCAATGCTCTCGGTTCCACTTGCAACATAATTCCAAATATGACACTGAATCTAGCTCCTAATGGCTGAATTCTGCTAATCTGATGTTTTGTACTCTGCTTTGCAAGAATTCCTGTACAGATTTTTAAAAATCCCACTCTTTGCACAGTTCATCTCTGTTAAGATTTGTGCATGAGAAGGAATGAGGAAGATTCCTAAGATTCCTTCTCATGCACCAGTGACATGCTGAAACTATAACAGGAATCGAAGAGGATGATGGAACAGCCTGTGTGAACTGAAGAAGGAGAAAAATGTCAGTGTACATATAGAGAGAAGGGTTCATGAATTGTGACTGAGACAGAAGGAAGAAACTTCCATGAACATGAGGGGGCTTGTTTTTTTCGGTCTAGATACTGGGCAGGTGAAGACATGCTGCCTTCCACAAACTGTGTGCTCACTTAGAGAGGCTGTTTGCATTGTTGAACTCACAGGGAAAAACCTAGTGTTGAAACCCTGCAAACAGAATGTATTATATACCATGCTGCTAGAACTTCATCGTTATAACTCCATTTTGTATATTGACGACTTCTATGTTACTGAGTCAGGAAGTTAATAAAAATCAGAGGTTAATGAAGGTCGCAATGAGAGACAAAGGGAGGACATTAGCTGAGTGAGGGCACCATTTCTCTCAAATTTCCATGACATACATCATTAACACACTTTGAGTCAAATAAGCCATGGATTGTCCCCTCATTTTGGGATAAATAATTTTGCGCTGTCAGCAATGCAGCCTGTGATATTAAACTGAGGAATTTCAAAAGCATTGCTGCATGAAGAAAAAGTCAGGTCATCAGTCCACAGCTCAAGGTGTTTAAACAGCTGTCAGTTAGTACACACTTGTGTAAGCTGTAGAGCTTGTATTCCGAGGCTACCTGACCTGGGGATAAGGCACAGACAAGGCCTATGTGGGTGACAGATAGTCAAATTCAGACAGTAAGGGAACAGGGAAGAGTTGCAAAACAACTGGGATGTGATTGGATGTCAGAGCTGCAGCAGTAAGTCAGATCTTTAAGGGAAAAGATAGAAAACCAACTGGAACATGAAAAACCCCAGTGGTTTAAATGAAAGGAGCCAGCTGGACCATTTTTTTTAAAAAAATCATTAACTGATTTTTTGAATCAATCTGTTCAGAGACATTATTACACACCTCTGGAGTAAGTGGGACTTGAACCCAGGCCTCCTCCAGGGGTAGGGACACTATCACTGTGCCACTAGAGGGCCGGCTGGATCTCACAGAATATAAGTTCCCTGATTGGGGCTGTTAATTTGGTCCAATCAGGGAGCCCTGGCTGACAGATAAAAAGGGTGAGTGTCAGGGATACTGACAGTCCGGTGTCTGACTCGGTATGAGGCAGGACTGTAGTCAAGGACTGTTCATGTGTCAACAAAAGGATGACTTGGTGAGGGGATGCTGGCCTTGGCCTTTGTGGCGACTGAAAATACACTGAGGTGACAGTTAAAACCGCTATTACTCTCTGGGTGCCATGAAAGATATAACTGCAACATTTAAAACAGGACCAAAACTTTATTTTGAATTCGGGAATGTTGGAAGCAAATGTTGTTGAGTCCACTACAGACGTTAATTAAGATGAGTAACATAGTTCAGAGACAAGAAATTATGC
Source organism: Chiloscyllium plagiosum (assembly GCF_004010195.1). NCBI lineage: Eukaryota > Metazoa > Chordata > Chondrichthyes > Orectolobiformes > Hemiscylliidae > Chiloscyllium > Chiloscyllium plagiosum. The sequence continues at coordinate 121,723,234 of NC_057713.1, forward strand.
ATTAGAAAATGAGAACATTTTACTAAAAAAGGAATAAATTTTAATGAAACAATATGAAAAGAATGAATGAGATATTTTAGTAGGGGGTAGGGAGATTCAGCTGAGACCAACAAAAAAGGAAATGAGCATTGACCCTTCCATTTATTTTAATCGGTAGGAATTTCCCAAAAAAAGAAGGTGAAGAGACATTCCTAAAGCCAGGAAAGTTATATTAATATTGCAGCAAAACGTATCTAACTTAATTGACAAGCTTAGAAATGTTTGAACTCATTTTAAAGGCTTCATTAGAAGAATATTGCTTCATTGTAGAATCGTAAAACTCGAAAGAATTTTTAAGATACAAGTGTTTTGAAAAACAAAGGATTTCAGAGCCAAAGCAGTAATTCACCACCTGGTTCACATTATCTCTTGTATGTGGGGATGGGGGTGGGGGTGGGGGGGGGGGGGGGAGACTGTCATACAATCAATGGCTGAACAGGTTGGAACTCACTGAAAGTGAGAAGAATGAAAGGTGATCTCATTAAGACATATCCGATTATCAAGGAGGTTGACAGGGTAAATGCTGAGACTCAAGGATCAGAGGGCACAGACTTAGAATAATGGGGTGCCAATTTAAGACTGAGATAAGGAGGACTTTTTTTTTCTCTCAGAGGATTCTGAGTCACAGAGTCATTAAGATGTACAGCACGGAAACAGACCCTTTGGTCCAACTTGTCCATGCCAACCACATATCCTAAACTAATCTAGTCACATTTGCCAGCACTTTGCTCATATCCCTCTAAACCCTTCCTATTCATATACCTATCCAGATGCTGTAATTGTACCAGTCTCCACCACTTCCTCTGGCAGCTCATTCCATACATGCACCCACCCTCTGTGTGAAAAGGTTGCCCCTTAGATCCCTTTTATACCTTTCCCCTCTCACCCTAAACCTATGCCCTCTAATTCTAGTCTTCCCCTATCCCAGGGAAATGAACTTGTCTATTTACCCTATCCATGCCTTCATGATTTTATAAACTTCCGTAAGGTCATCTCTCAGCCTCCAACGCTCCAGGGAAAACAGCCCCAGCCTATTCAACATCTGCCTATAGCTCAAATCCTCCAACCCTGGCAACGTCCTTGTAAATCTTTTCTGAACCTTTTCAAGTGTCACAACATCCTTCCGATAGAAAGACCAGAATTACACACAATATTCAAAAAGTGGCCTAACTATTGTCCTGTACAGCTGAAATATGACCTCCCAACTCCCATACTCAATACTCTGACTAATACCAAACGCCTTCTTCACTGTCCTATCTACCTGCGACTCCACTTTCAAAGAGCTATGAACCTGTACCCCAAGGTCTCTTTGTTCAGCATTACTTTCCAGGACCTTCCCATTAAGTGTATAAGTCCTGCTCTGATTTGCTTTCCCAAAATGCAGCACCTCACATTTATCTGAATTAAACTCCATCCGCCACTCCTCAGTCCATTGGCCCATCTGATCAAGATCTTGTAATCTGAGGTAACCTTCTTCGTTGTCCACTACACCTCCAATTTTGGTGTCAACTGCAAACTTACTAACTATGCCTCCTATGTTCACACCCAAATCATTTATATAAATGATGAAAAGTAGTGGACCTAGCACTGATCCTTGTGGCACTCCAATGGTCATAGGCCTCCAGTCTGAAAAACAACCCTCCACCACCATCCTTTGTCTTCTACCTTTGAGACAGTTCTGTATCCAAATGGCTAGTTCTCTCTGTATTCTATGTGATCTAAACTTGCTCACCACTCTCCCATGGGGAACCTTGTCTAATGCCTTACTGAAGTCCATATAGATCACATCTACCGCTCTGCTCTCATCAATCCTCTTTGTTGCTTCTTCAAATAAACTCAATCAAGTTTGTGAGACATGATTTCCCCTGCAGAAAGCCATGCTGATTATCTCTAATCAATCTTTGTTTTTCCAAAGACATGTGCATCCTGTCCCTCAGGATTCCCTCCAACAACTTAACCACCACCGACGTTAGGCTTACTGGTCTATAGTTCCCAGGCTTTTCCTTACCACCTTCCTTAAATAATGGCACCATGTTAACCAACCTCCAGTCTTCTGGCACCTCACCTGTGACTATCGATGATACAAATATCTCAGCAAGGGGCCCAACAATCACTTCCCTAGCTTCTCACAGACTCCTGGGGATTTATCCACTTTTATCCATTTCAAGGCATCCAGCACCTCTTTCTCTGTAATATGGACATTTTTCAAGATGTCACCATCTATTTCCCTACATTCTATACCTTCCATGTACTTCTCCACAGTAAACACTGATGCAAAATACTCGTTTAGTATCTCCCATGTCTCCTGTGGCTCCACACAAAGGCTGCCTTGCTGATCTTTGAGGGGCCCTATTCTCTCCCTAATTAACCTTTTGTCCTTAATGTATTTGTAAACTCCCTTTGGATTCTCTTTGACCCTATTTGCCAAAGCTATCTCATGTCCCCCTTTTGCCCTCCTGATTTTCCTTTTAAGTATACTCCTTTATACTCTTCTAAGGATTCACTCGATCTATCCTGTCTATACCTGACATATGCTTCCTTCTTTTTCTAAACTAAAACCTCAATTTCTCAAGTCATCCAGCATTCCTTAAACCTACCAGCCTTTCCTTTCACCCTAACAGGAATACACTGTCTCTGGACTCTAGTTATCTCATTTTTGAAGGCTTCCCATTTTCCAGTCGTCCCTTTACCTGCGAACATCTGCCCCCAATCAGCTTTTGAATATTCTTGCCTAAGGCCGTAAAAATTTGCCGTCTTTCAATTTAGAACTAATTTAAACTAATAGAATTATGGTTGCTGGCCCCAAAGTGCTCCCCCACTGACACCTCAGTCAGTTGCCCTGCCTTATTTCCCAGGACTAGGTCAAGTGTTGCATTTTCTCCAGGAGGTACATCCACATTCTGAATCAGAAAATATTTTTGTACACACTTATTAAATTCCTCTCCATCTAAACCCTTAGCACTATGGCAATCCCAGTCTATGTTTGGAAAGTTAAAATCACCTACTATAACCACCTATTATTCTTACAGATAACTGAAATCTCCTTACAGATTTGTTTCTCAATTCCCTGCTGACTATTAGGAGGTAATAATACAATCTCAATAAGGTGATCATCCCTTCCTTATTTCTCAGTTCCACCCAAATAACCTCCCTGGATGTACTTCCGGGAATATCCTCCCTCAGTACAGCTGTAACGCTATCCATTATCAAAAACTCCACTCTCCCTCTTTTCTTGTGCCCCTTTCTATCATTCCTATAGCATTTGTATCCTGGAACATTGAACTGCCAGTCCTGTCCATCCCTGAGCCATGTTTCTGTAATTGCTATGATATCCCAGTCCCATGTTCCTAACCATGCCCTGAGTTAATCTGCCTTCCCTGTTAGGCCCCTTGCATTGAAATAAATGCAGTTTAATTGATCAGTCCTACCTTGTTCTCTGCTTTGTCCCTGACTGCCCTGACTGTTTGACTTGCTCCTTTTCCCAACTGTACCACTCTCAGATTGATCTCTTTCCTCACTATCTCCCTGGGTCCCATAGCCCAGCTTACTCGTCCTGAGCAGCTCGAGCAAATCTCCCTGCCAATATATTAGTCCCCTTCCAACTCTGTTGTAATCCATCCTTCTTTTATAGGTCACTTCTACACCAGAAGAGATTGTAATGATCCAAAAATTTGAACCATTCTCTCCTGCACCAGCTACTCAGCCACGCATTCATCTGCTCTATCCTCCTATTCCTACCCTTACTAGGTTGTAGCACCAGGAATTATCTAGATATTACTGTCCTCGAGGACCTCCTTTTTAAATTCCTGCCTAACTTTCTATATTCTCCCTTCAGAATCTCATCCTTTACCCTTCCTGTAACATTAGTTCCAATGTGTACAATGACCTTCTGCTGGTCCCTCTCCCCCTTGAGAGCATTCTGCATCCTCTCCGAGACATCCTTGATCCTGGCACCAGAGAAGCAACACACCGATCTGATTTTTCACTGCTGGGTGCAGAACCTTTGGAACTCCTTGCCACAGAGAACAGCGGCTGCTGAATCATTGTGTATATTTAAGGCTCAGATAGGTAGATTCTTGATCAGTCGGGAATCAAGGGTTATGGGGAAAAGGCTGGTAAGTGGACGTGAGGAATGTTGGATCAGCCATGTTCCTATTGAATGGTGGAACAGGGTGACTACTCCTGTTCCTATTTCTCATGATTTCTTATGGCTTCTGGTTTCTCACAACTGGTCAATACAATTTGAAACCACATCAAAATTGTCAGTTCAATGCTGTTGAATAGTAATGCATAAAGAAAAGGTTGCAAAGGCGCGAGCAAGCTTTGCAGTAATTGTAAATTAAACTGTATTTTTGAAGAAGACAACTTATAGTACATCAGATTTAAAGCAGTATTGAAATTATATGCTTTAAAATACTTCCACAGCAATAAGATTGATCAACAGATTAAAGAGAAATGGAAAGAGCCATCATGCTTCCGAGCAGATGCAACATCAGAAATAACTTTAATTGAAAACGTTATTGGAATTTATAGAAAAACAGTTCCTAAGGTGCAGAATTGTTTCAAAATTGAATACCAAACCAGAAGCAGAAAAAGTTAACACACCAGTGTATTCAGTCAGTTCTGTAGTCGAAAATAAATTAAACATTCTTGTTGATGTTATAAAAGCTATTGACAATTACATTTACTTGAGAACAACTGGAATTTTTGAACAGTAGATTTAAACTTCCAGGAGAATCTATAGACAATTTTACTGTCAATCAACTGGGCATGGGGGTGTAAGTGGAAATGAAGGGTATGTTTTGGAGGCATACCTTGGCATGAGACTTTCAGGGACTTGTCTTGATATGAGGAGTGTTTCAGCAGGTATACCTTAGCATGGGTGTACATAAGGAACATCTGAAAATACCTTTCGAAAGGTTTCCCTACACAGACTGTGGTTCACAACGCCCTGAACATGATCCTTTAAAATGTTGGCCAACCATGAAAATTCCAGATGTGGACCATGCCAATCTCCACAATGGAGCTTGCCTAATTGAGACTGTTGGGTAAGGTCTGATGACTCAAACCAATCTGTGACTCTAAAATGTACTTCATATTAGAAACCCTTGCCGATTTTTCATTATTTTATTATCAATTTTGTTTTGGAGCTGTGAACTGTGAGCTGAGAGCTGAAAGGTGACCTTTGGACCGCGAGCAGCTGCTTGTGTCAACAAAAGAGAGAAAAAGTCTTTTGTTGTTTGTGAGGCCAGGCCTGAAAGTTAATTGTAAATTGGTTCTTGATCAAAGAACTCCATAGACGCTTGGCTGTGAAGTAAACAGATGGCAGATGTTTGAAAGATAACAGGACTTCATCAGGAGATAAGTACTCTGGTGGGTAGAGCCCAGAGTTTGAACTGATTTTTGAACTTGGGGTTTCTGAGAAAAGGAGTTTGACTGTTGATGCTACAGCATAAAGATTTGAAAGCTTCCTGCCTAATCTACTATTATCAGCTATTGGAAGTTCAGAGAATTGAAGCTAAATTACAATTATTACTGAAACGTCCTCACAGTGAACTGAAAAGATGGTACTATTAAACATCTTCAGAAAATCAAACAGGAAATAATCCTGTAAGCCTCATGAACAATGCTTTGTGAAACGTACTTAAGTAATCTGCCTAGTTTTGTTATTTTCTATAAATTTATTCCTTAACAAGAATAAATGTCTTTGTGTGAATGTGGCCAAAAACAAAGGTTATTGGATTTAAATCTTAGACATTAATTAGATTGCATTGTTATTTAATTTTGCTCTGCTAAATGTCTATTATTAATAAATTGCTAAGTCAAAGAGTCATAGTCCAACTTGTCCATGCCGACCAGATATCACAACCCAATCTAGTTCCATCTGCCAGCACTTCACCCATATCCCTCCAAACCCTTCCTATTCATATAGCCATCCAAATGCCTTTTAAATGTTGCAATTGTACCAGCCTCCACCAGTTCCTCCGACAGCTCGTTCCATACATGTACCACACTCTGCGTGAAAAAGTTGCCCCTCTCACTCTAAACCTATGCCCTCTAGTTCTGGACTCCCCCACTCCAGGGAAAGACTTTGTCTATTTATCCTATCCATGTCCCTCATGATTTTATAAATCTCTATAAGGTAACCCCTCAGCCTCCGACGCTCCAGGGAAAACAGCCCCAGCCTGTTCAGTTCTCTCCCTATAGCTCGAATCCTCCAAACCTGGCAACATCCTTGAAAATCTTTTCTGAACCCTTTCAAGTTTCACAACATCTTTCCGATAGGGAGGAGACCAGAATTGCATGCAATGTTCCAACAGTGGCCTAATCAATGTCCTGTACAGCCACAACATGACCTCCCAACTCCTGTACTCAGTACTCTGACCAATAAAGGAAAGCATACCAAATGCCTTCTTCACTATCCTATCTACCTGCGACTCCACTTTCAAGGAGCTATGAACCTGCACTCCAAGGTCTCTTTGTTCAGCAACACTTTCCAGGACCTTGCCAATAAGTGTATAAGTCCTACTAAGATTTGCTTTTCCAAAATGCAGCACCTCACATGTATACAAATTAAACTCCATCTGCCACTTCTTAGCCCATTGGCCCATCTGATCAAGATCCTGTTGTAATCCAAGGTAACCTTCTTCATTGTTCACTACACTTCCAATTTTGGTGTCATCTGCGAACTTACTAACTACCTCTGAGCTGAGGATCCTCTACGGCTGAGGATCCTGGGATTGTATTCATTGGAGTTTAGAAGATTAAGGGGAGATCTAATAGAAACTTACAAGATAATACATGGCTTGGAAAGGGAGGACGCTAGGAAATTGTTTCCGTTAGGCGAGGAGCCTAGGAACCGTGGAGACAGCCTTAGAATTAGAGGGGGTAAATTCAGAACAGAAATGCGGAGACATATCTTCAGCCAGAGAGTGGTGGGCCTGTGGAATTCATTGCCGCAGAGTGCAGTGGAGGCCGGGACGCTAAATGTCTTCAAGGCAGAGATTGATAAATTCTTGATGTCACAAGGAATTAAGGGCTACGGGGAGAATGCGGGTAAGTGGAGTTGAAATGCCCATCAGCCATGATTGAATGGCGGAGTGGACTTGATGGGCCGAATGGCCTTACTTCCACTCCTATGTCTTATGGTCTTATAGTCTTATGTTCACATCCAAATCATTTATAGAAATGATGAAAAGTAGTGGACCCAGCATCGATCCTTGTGGCACTCCACTGGTCACAGGCCTCTAGTTTGAAAAACAACTCTCCACCACCACCCCTCTGTCTTCTACCTTTGAACCAGTTCTGTATCCAAATGGCAGTCTCCCATCTTTTTTTAAACTACAAACGCAGTGTCTAGAATAGATTATTTACGAAGTCTGGAATTAGTTATTCAAAGGTCTGTGTGGGAAACATTGGGGTCAACTTTGAAGGACTTTGAAGATTTTAATTCTACTGTGTTGTGAATAGGGAGGGTGGGGAGGCTGATTTGCTTCAGTGGTCTTGCTGCATGTCATAACTTAATTGGGGGCTCATCTGTGATCTTGAAACACAGACCACACACGTCTGGTATTGGACTTTGGCACTTAAAGTAGGTATACCATAAACATAGATGTACACATAGACATTGTACATAGACTTAAGATGGCACTGAAAATTGTTAAAGATTTTTTTGAAGTATTAGAAGTTACCCTGGTTTGGAAATAAAACTATCAGAGCAAGCTAAGAAGGCAAACATCACACATTAGTAATGGAACAATTGGGTTTAGTGGACATAGAAAGGCCAAATGGTACATGTAGTACATCAGATCCAAAAATCACAAAGTTTGGATTGTGATTGGGAATCCTGGAATTGGAGCTCAGCTGCCATTTTTAGAAGGGCTACCAAGTCAACACAAAAATGCAAAAATAGCTTGCTCAAAGAGAGAGCTTTTATGAAATGTCTTGAAGGAAGCAAGGGAGGTGGAGAGCCATAGCAAGGAAATGTCAGAGCTTTGTACCTAGGCATCTGAAGGCACATGCACCAATGATGGAGCAGTTGTAATTGAGAATGAACAAGAGGCTAGAGTGAGAGAAGTACAAATATCTTGATATATTGTGGGGTTGGTGGAAATTATAGAGACAGGCTGGGGCAAGGACATGGATGAATTTGAAAACGAGAGTGAGAATTTTAAAATCAATGATTTGTGTGATTGGACTGCTCTAGGTCAGCGAATGCAGGCAGTAGAGGAATGGGACTTGCTGTGTGCTCAGACATGGAGAAGAATTTTGGGTGGTCTAAAGTTTATGGAGATTATAATGTGGAAGGCCAACCAAGAGTGCTTTGAAATAGTCAAGAGTAGTAGCATTGCTGCCTCTGTAACCATATCATCATGGGTTCAAACAAGTGACGTCATAGATAAGAAATATTCTCAGATAAGAATTCTAAGTTTGTGTGTCTGTTTAAATCTGACAAAGTTTGAAATTCCAGGGGTTTTCTAAAAGAATAAAGCCATATGATTCTATGGCTTTGAACAAACAAAATAATCTTTACAAAAGTAAAGCAATTGGTAATATTTTTATTGGTTATGCCCTCACACAATGTGTGGTCCAACAGTCAGAATTAACATGAGGTAGATATGAGTTAACAGGCAAACTGTTGTTGAACACCCTACAGAGCAAATCAAACAGCAGATTTGGCCAAGACAGATCTCATGGATATTTCAACATCCTGCTCAGATGCATATGATATGGTGGATCACCAAATTTCATCAAAACTTTGTTTCTTTTGCAAGGGATTCCAGTTCTTCATTTTTCAAAACCTAACCTTTAAATTCTCAAAACCGATCGTCCACAGACTACCTCAATAGCTGACCTAGTGCTCACTTCTCCTAAGACCACATTATCCAGAATTCCTGAGACTACAAGTGCCTAGTTGCTGGCACAATGCCAGCCTTTACCAAGTAACCAAACTGCTGCCCTGAATTTCTGTGACCTCCAATCTATCTCAACTGCACCAACTAAATCCTATTTGTGGGCTTTCTTGTTATCACTTTCACAACACTGCATTGTCAGTGGTCCCCAGTTCTTTACCTCCACTGAGTGAACACAGCACCTCACTGCATGTTACATTCTCTGACTTTCTTCCCTGATTAAAATTCACTGCCTCTTGAACTGGCTGCAGGGAACTATTTAAAAACTTCATAGCAAGCCCCACCTTTGTTCCAGGGCAGGATTAAGTGTAGCCAACCTTGGAATATTTTGTGCTTACATGTTGTTATCTTCATACAACTAATTCTCCACAGCTGCCAATTTCATAACAGAACAAAAGCTGATTTTATTACAGGTGGAAATAGGTGATCCCAGAGATGGCATGAATATGAGGTTGAAACTTATTGCAAGATCAAATGTGACTCAGCCAAGGAGGCAACATTAATATATGTTTTGAAACATCTTCTAGTTATTTTCCCCACAGATGTTTTACATTCCATTTCTTTGCTTTTGAAGAGTGGATCCACTGTCTGGTTGAATGACAGTAGTTTCCCAAATTAGAAAGAAAATGATGGAAAACTCTTCAGTGGTCTTTCTTGTTATGTGTAGCACAGAAACTACCTTTCTCATCTGCTCTGATTTCAGACCAGAGGAGAAAGCATAACTCAATCTGTCACCTCTAATTAGACTGTACATAAACTTCTCTTAACTGGAAGCTGGCCATAATCACCAAGGGACTATTTACCCTTGCCTCTGAAAGTTTCCAAATTTTGGAACAAGTCCACGATTAAGAAGGATTATTTCGAATTGTCGATGTCTTTGTCATGTAAACCTTCCATATGTACGGCCTGTACTCTGGAGCATTGAAAATATTAGCACTTAACATCTGCACTCCAGATACAAGCACAGTACATCTGTCTTCCTTTCCTCGTCAATATCAGCACCTTCTTCCTCTTCTTTACTCTTCAGTTGAGAGGACCTCCTTCTTCTCTCAACTGCTTTTAAATTCTTTGGCTCAGATATTGTATCCCCTTCTCAAACTCTTACCTCTTTGAGCAAAGTCACAGTCGAAATATTCATTGTTACTTTTGTCTATGTCACTTATCTAGTACTACCTGCACACCTGCCTAATTCCCTATCCCTCCACCACTACCACCACATCTCGAATTCCCTGCTCTTCTTGACTCCAGATTCTTAGGTGTATGCTCTATCTTGATCCACCTTTGGAGGAATTGCTCATCTCGGTTCCAATCTCACAGTTTCCTGACTTAAACCCTCTGCCTCTCTAAGTCTTTTGTATAGACCCTCCTTGAGCCACTGTCTTGGAACAAGCTCTCAGTTGGCCTTCACTAATTTCTCCTTTGATTCAACAGTGAACCACCTACCTTGCAGAAATTCATTTTGTCACAAATGCTAATTGTTCTCCAGTCTTCCAAGGCATTTCTATGGAGGAGGGACCATAGAATCTCTACAGTGTGGAAGCAGGCCATTTGGCCCATAGGGTCCACATCAACCCCCTGAAGAGCATCTCACCCCTCTTCCCCATCCCTGTAGCCCTGTATTTCCCATGGCCAATCCACCTTGTCTGCACATCTTTGGATTGTGGGAGGAAACTAGAGCACCCGGAGGAAACCCATGCAGACACGGGGAGAATGTGCAAACTCCACACAGACAGTTGCCTGAGGGTGAAGTCGAGCCCTCAGCACTGTGAGGCAGCAGTTCTAACCACTGTGCAATGTGCAATGACAGAACTCTTACAAATTTCATGAGTGGCTTAGTTTGTAGTCCCCACATCCAACGCAAGTGTGTACTTAGTTTATAATGCCAATGTAGCCCCATCTTCAACAGTGTTCTCTAATAAACCAAGATCTTCTTCGAGATCATCATTTTGCACTTTGGGCTCCAGAGCTGCCACTCCCTCTGAAATGAAGTTTCTTATTATCCTCTAATTTGTGCCGAATACTCTTCTTACATTTTTAATGTTATTTTTATTTATGAAACTGAGTCATTGCATCAGCGCTTAGGAGTAGGAAATTATACTTAAGGTCAGTAATTTTGTTTAGTTTGGTTAATTTATTTTGGTTTCATGTCTTAATATAAAACAAAATATATTTTAGTCAATGTGCCTTTTTTTCCAGAGTTCCTGCAGAATTATTCAGAATCACGTAGAATATCAAATGCAGCATCAGCCTGTTTCACTAACATTAATTGCACCGTGCGTTTTGAGGAAAATAGGTCAATCTGTGGGGGAGGTGTAGGACTGCGGAAGCTTTGGAGCAGATCCAAAGTAGCAGAAGGCTTGCTTTCCATGCTGTTTAACAGAATAAAACAAAATGCAGTGTGATTTATCTATTAAGAAAGCGCTTTTCATTTCTAAATAGCACGGCTAGACAGAACCTTTAAGTATGTACAAATACATAGGTTAAACCGTGTGATGACTTGTTCCTAGATCACAGGATAGGATTGAGGAATGACATTTATTCATTTCTCACTGGACAGACCTCCAATCCCATCTTTTGTCATCATATTATTCTTCTGTTTCTGAAGTCATTCTATTTTTTGATTCCTTGATCCTACCATTTCTTGGAGATCACATTTCATTAGAAGTATTTCTGGAAATTAGTTGTAAATTTTAGACTGCCTCATAACATTATAATTCATTTATTTCACATGAACATTGAAATAAATCTATGATATGTTTATATTGGAATTGGATTACAAGCAGTAGTTTTAATTTGCTCTCTATATTGCTCTGAATATAGTTAACGCTGGATTTAATTACATGTATTGAGTTCACTCTGCTACTGGGATTATGCTACATTACAAAACCATCAATAATAATAAATTAGGTTAAAGAATGCTTCTGTGCAGCATTGTAAGGAAGGTGTTTGTGATTTCAATGTATTAGAACCTAGAGGACAGTATTTAGTAGCTTTTGGGATGAGAAAATGAAAATAATTGACAGTTTTAAAAGAAATGAAATATGTTATGGGAATGATTTCTTCCACGTTAATATGCAATAGAATTTTTAAAAAATCTTATTTATTAATAGAACACATAAAAAACCTTTACCCCAATCTTGTTATTATTGATGGCTGTCTCTGATATTGAGGGTTAATGCTGAAATTCTCAGCATTTCTGCGGATTCTTGAATGGCAATAAGGTCTGTAAGTGGGTTGGGTAGCTGGCTCATTACAAGGCTAAGTTCACTAAGTATATGGGAAGGAGATATTAAATCCACCCTTCCTCATGTGCTGGAATAGCTCATGTTGGGTCTCACCTTTGTTTGAGAGCCAATTGTTTCTTTGTACCATTTGAACTATGGCAATTCTGTAATATGGGTGGGTAGATGAATTTTATTTTGATTAAAAGGAAAAGTATGGATTTTGTTTCAGCAACAAGTTTCAGTTTCATTGTCACTTTGGCTAAATTGTGCTTTTAGGCCAGGAATTGAACTTGTGGAGTCGAGATGATATTTCACTGCAGTAGTGAGTTCTGCATCAATGGAGGTGTCACCTATTGTTATAATAGCAAACCAGGATACCATCTACCTGTCCATGTCATTATCCTATGGCACTATTCTTCTTTCTGCTTTGGCAAAGAGACTGCCAATCCATCAGCCAAAACCTCAAAATACAGAATAACTGGTGATTTATGATGAATTGAATGTTGCATAAATGTAAAATTTTATTTTGAGTTATAATCCAGAATTTAGAAACAGTTACAACATGCTTTGCGTTCAAGGAAAAGCTCCTCAACTATTCCTTAATAAACACAAGCTTTGCACCAATATTTAATAATCCTTTTCTTCATGCTTTGGAAAGTATAATATGTAAAATTCCTAGAGGGCTTAACAAAGTAGATACTGGGGGTCATGGTCTCAGGATAACGTGTCAACCAATTGGAACTGGGATGAGGAGAAACGTCTTCACTTAGAGATTGCGGAATTCCGTCTCCCAAAATACTCAGTGATTGAGTATATTCAAGAATGGAATTGGTCGATCTTTGTACTCTATTGGAAACCTGGCATGAGGATGGGACAGGAGGTGGAGTTGACGTAGCATGATAATTAAATGATAGAACTTAAAAGAGCAATAAAGCCCATCCCTGATTTTATTTCTCATGTTGTCAATATGCTGTCATTATCAGTTACTGTTCTTTCGTATGTCTTATTGGAACAGAGTCCAGTAGTAAATCTGATAGATCTATATTTTAAGCCTGTCCCCATAAGAAACTGAACAGGCTGATTTTTGTTTGAAATTCTTGCAGTATACAATGTTAAAAGTCCCAGAGTTAAAAGGACATTATCGTTGTCACGCTACCTTGATCGCATTACTTAGGATATAACAACGGTAGTGATTGCAAAGAAGTTGTGGTCGATAAAACATGGAGCTGGAAAAAGCATAGCAGGCCAGGCAGCTTCAGAAGAGTGGGGTGGATCTGATGAGGGCTCCTGCCTGAAACGTCAATGCTCCCAGCTCTTCGGATGCTGCTTGGCCTGCTGTGCCATTTTATTGACTCTGACTTTCCAGCTTCTGCTGTCCTTACTATATCCAAACTGCAAAGAAGTTGTCAAGAACCTGCCTTTGGAGAGAAAATAATATATGACTGCTGTAAAAATCAATTTTGTACTATTTCATAGTTTTAAGTAAAAGGTATTTAGAGAACTGTGGGAAACTGTGGCACATTTTATGAGGGTATTATCTAAATCCAAATATTGTTCATTTGAGGCTTTGAGACTTAAAACTAGGTAAACTAGGTATGAATCAACAAATTTACCCACTGCCACACTCCAGATCCTGTCAGGACATGTATTGCTTTCAGTGCAGCCAGCCATCTCATAATCCTCATTATCACCTATCTCGCTTTTATCCCTTGGTGTACTATCAACAATCGCCTTGTCTTCCGATCACCCTCTCTCACTCTCTCTTTCTCTCTGTCTCTATGTGGCCATTTCCATCTATCTGCTCACTCTTTTTCCCCTGCACCCCTGTCATGAAGATAAAGACCATTTTCTCAAATGAGATCAATCTGACAAAGGGTCAGTTGACTCGTAATATTAACTCTGTTACTCTCCTACTCTCCACAAATGCTGTCAGACCTGCTGAGTAACTCCAGAAATTTCTGTTGTTGTTTCAGATTTCCAGCCTCCATAGTTGTTTTTTTATTATTGTGAATCTATAAATCTGAGGACCATCTGATTTACGCTGAAATCCACCAGATGTGTTTATGGCAATGCTTCCAGTTCTGAAGCAGTACCTTAGATTAAATTCCCTACAGTGTGGAAACAGGCCCTTCAGCCCAACAAATCCACACCGACCCTCCAAAGAGTAACCCACCTAGTCCCATTTCCCTCTGACTAATGCACCTAACACTATGGGCAATTTAACATGGCCAATTCACCTGAATTGCAAATCAATGGACTGTGGGAGGAAATCGGAGCACCCACACAGAGAATGTGCAAACTCCGCACAGGCTGGAATTCCAAGGCTGGAATTGAACCTGGGACTTTGGTGCTGTGAGGCAACAGTGCTAACCACTGAGCCACTGTGCTGCCCATAGCAGAATATATTCCAAGCAGCATTAAAAAATAAACATTCTGCTCCATCCACCAACACTGGCTTTCACTTGCATGTTGATGAATGAATATAACCTTGAGCCAAACCTTTCTGACCATCTGATTATTAAAGCTGACTGCTGGATAACATTGGAGTCTAATGATGGAGGGAAAAGACTATGTATCTCTCCTAAGTTAGCAACTTCTTTTACCTGAATGTGGAAATACTATAACAGAAATCAAACAGCTAAATATAGTGTGCAGTTTTTGTATTGTGTTCTAGCTTGTTGTTCAAGCTGCTTTTAAAATATTTTTCAATTAACTTTTGCTTGTAAGAGTAAAAGTCCTTGGGAGTTGCAGTGTGGTGATGAAGAAAATGGGCTGAATCATTTCTTGGAAATGTCATTGTGCCCATCAGTATTTGATTGTTTATGATGTACTCCTGCAAACTTTTACTGTGACAGATATGGTGCCTGCTGTTGGTTTTTATCTCTGACAACCACCAATGTCATTGCTGTCTGCAGAGGACAGTGTGCTGCAGATGATTTACAATAATTACAGACATAACCCTTCCATGTCCTGAAATAACATCTCTTTATGATTTATAATGTAACAACCTGAAATTTCCTGAAAATGAACCTATGCCAAATGAGCTAAAGAGTCAGTGCGGATTTCATTGTCTTTCATGGACAATAATATGGTGCAGACATATCCATATACAGTCCTTTGAAGTGAGACACTTGATAGACTGCATTACTCACCCAGTCCTCGCTGAAGTACATGCAGCATTAATTCTATTGGAGTTGTTGTTATCTGTGATTTACTGTAATTTGGCTCAGTGTCTCTTAGTGAATTACCATATTTAGCTTATTACAGCAGACTATTAAGACTGTTTGTCAGCTCTGAGAACTTTAATATGTACAATTAATTACAGTGTTTCAAAGCTGCACTGCACTGTTATGTCCTGCTTCAATTCCCCCGGCAAAGGTGAACCAAATCAAAAGTTATTATGCTTTCTGCAGGAATGGCTTTTGCAGTGAGATGTACTTCTTGTCAGATGTGGGAGTTTAAAGAGAGTTTAAGGGTTACTGCAGATTACACCAGCCATAAATGCTGTTGGAATTGAATCTTATCAGACTGAATGGATCGGTTGGAGAGACAGTTAGAAGCGATGAGGAATTTGCTACAGCAACAGTATGTGATGGATGGCAGGTATAGGAAGGGGGGAAAGTCTCAGATACAGTCACATAGTTGGGTTAACTCCAGGAAGGGTAAGAGAGGTAGGCACCTAGGGCAGGAATCTTTTGTGGTTATACCCATTTCAAACAGGTATGCTGTTTTGGAAAATGTAGGGGGTGATGGATTCTCAGAGGAACATAGCACGAACAGCCAAGTTTCTGGTATTGAGACTGGCTCTAATGCAACGAAGGGTACGGCGGCTTCCAAGAGATCAATTGTGTGAGGGGATTCTATAGTCGGAGGTACAAACAGACGTTTCTGTGGCCAGCAGAGTAAAAGCAGAATGGTGTGTTGTTTTCCTGGTGCCTGGATCAAGGATGTCTCAGAGAGGGTGTGAATGTTCTCACGGGGGAGAGGGGCCAGCAAGAGGTCATTATCCACATTGGAACCAACAATATAGGAAGGGAAAAGGTTGTGATTCTGAAGGGAGATTACAGAGAGTTAGGTAGAAATTTAAAAAAGAGGTCCTCAAGGGTAGTAATATCTGGATTACTCCCAGTGCTACGAGCTAGTGAGGGTAGGAATAGGAGGATAGAGCAGATGAATGTATGGCTAAGGAGCTGGTGTATGGGAGAAGGATTCACATTTTTGTGTCATTGGAATCTCCTTTGGGGTAGAAGGGACCTGTACAAGAAGGACGGATTACACCTAAATTGGAAGGGGACTAATATACAGGCAGGGAAATTTGCTCAAACTGCACGGGAGGAGCGGGGGTTGGGCCCCAGGGAGATAGTGAGGAAAGAGATCAATCTGAGACTGGTACAGTTGAGAACAGAAATGAGTCAAACAGTCAGGGCAGGCAGGGACAAGGTAGGACTAATAAATTAAACTGCATTTATTTCAATGCAAGGGGCCTAACAGGGAAGGCAGATGAACTCAGGGCATGGTTAGGAACATGGGACTGGGATATCATAGCAATTACAGAAACATGGCTCAGGGATGGGCAGGACTGGCAGCTGAATGTTCCAGGATACAAATACTACAGAAGGATAGAAAGGGAGGCAAGAGAGGAGGGGGAGTGGCATTTTTGATAAGGGATAACAGTACACCTGTGCTGAGGGAGGATATTCCCGGAAATACATCCAGGGAAGTTATTTGGGTGGAACTGAGAAATAAGAAAGGGATGATCACCTTATTGGGATTGTATTATAGACCCCCTAATAGTCAGAGGGAAATTGAGAAACAAACTTGTAAGGAGATCTCAGCTATCTGTAAGAATAATAGGGTAGTTATGGGAGGGGATTTTAACTTTCCAAGCATCGACTGGGACTGCCGTAGTGTTAAAGGTTTAGATGGAGAGGAATTTCTTAAGTGCGTAAGACAATTTTCTGATTCAGTATTGAATCTTGACCTACTCTTGACCTACTCTTGGGAAATAAGGCAGGGCAGGTGACTGAGGTGTCAGTGGGGGAGCACTTTGGGGCCAGTGACCATAATTCTATTTGTTTTAAAATTGTGATGGAAAAGGATAGACCAGATCTAAACATTGAAGTTCTAAATTGGAGAAAGGCCAATTTTGACATTATTAGGCAAGAACTTTCGAAAGCTGATTGGAGGCAGATGTTCGCAGGTAAAGGGACGGCTGGAAAATG
>NC_057713.1:121742007-121766958 GCF_004010195.1 Chiloscyllium plagiosum
TTAGTAAGTTTGCAGATTACACCAAAATTGGAGGTGTAGTGGAAAGCGAAGAGGGTTACCTCAGATTATAACAGGATCTTGACCAGATGTGCCAATGGGCTGAGAAGTGGCAGATGGAGTTTCATTCAGATAAATGTGAGGTGCTGCATTTTGAGAAAGCAAATCTTAGCAGGGCTTATACACTTAATGGTAAGGTCCTAGGGAGTGTTGCTGAACAAAGAGATGTTGGAGTGCAGGTTCATAGCTCCTTGAAAGTGGAGTCGCAGGTAGATAGGATAGTGAAGAAGGCGTTTGGTATGCTTTCCTTTATTAGTCAGAGTATTGAGTACAAGGGTTGTGAGGTCATATTGCGGCTGTACAGGACATTGGTTAGGCCACTGTTGGAATATTGCATGCAATTCTGGTCTCCTTATCAGAATGATGTTGTGAAACTTGAAAGGGTTCAGAAAAGATTTACAAGAATGTTGCCAGGGTTGGAGGATTTGAGCTATAGGGACAGACTGAACAGGCTGGGGCTGTTTTCCCTGGAGCGTCGGAGGCTGAGGGGTTACCTTATAGAGGTTTACAAAAGGGGCTTGGATAGGGTAAATAGACAAAGTATTTTCCCTGTGGTCGTGGAGTCCAGAACTAGAGGGTATAGGTTTAGAGTGAGAGGGGTAAGATATAAAAGAGACATAAGGGGCAACTTTTTCACGCAGAGGGTGGTACGTGTATGGAATGAGCTGCCAGAGGAAGTGGTGGAGGCTGGTATAATTGCAACATTTAATAGGCATTTGGATGGGTATATGAATAGGAAGGGTTTGGAGGGATATGGGCTGGGTGCTGGCAGGTGGGACTAGATTGGGTTGGGATATCTGATCGGCATGGACAGGTTGGACCGAAGGGTCTGTTTCCGTGCCGTACATCTCTATGACTCTATGACTGAACCTGATGAACACGGCTTCATAATGAAGTGATGACTGCTGGTTTGTATTTTACTGTTCTATCTCCAAAAACCAGTTTGCTACTATTTCACTTTCATGTTTTTGATAAATCTTGAGCTTAGTTGCAAAAAAGTAACATTTGAGCTATTTAAGATGACTGAATTTGATTTTTAGCTGGTTAATGTTTATTTTAAAAAATGTCATAGAGATCGACAACACAGGAAAAGGCCCTACAGCTCATGGCATCTGCACTTATCGAAAACAGCCACCTAAATATTCCAACCCCAATTTCCAGCAGGACTCCGAAGCAATTGGAGACCCCAAAGCAATTGGAGACCTGACGTAATAGCCTCTTGCCCCATTTTCCTGACCTTTATGCCTGAGGAATGGGAGTTTGCAGAGGCAGAACATTATAAAATGAGACTTAACCCTCATCCCAACTGTAGTGCAGTTGGGACTGACAGTAAAATAGGAATCCGTTAATCTTTAACCAAGGGGACTGCAAAACAGTGGCATATAGACGACAGTCTAAACAATGGTGAAGGGGAAGAACTTTGTGAGGTAACCATATTGACATTAACATATGCAATAACTTACATATTGCTTGGAAAATCAAAATGAATGTTTGCCTAAACATGTTACATACGGTTTGACTGCACTGTGATGTGAAAAACAAAATTCAATTAAAACAGAACTTTATTCTTTTCAAATTTAATCAACCTGAAGGTTTCAAATTGCACTTTTTTTTTACAATGGCCCATTTTATTATCCTGATTAAAATATTTTTAAAATATAATTTCAAAAAAGCAAGAAGTAGAATTACATGCTTTGTACTATTGTAATTTCTGTTGACTGACATCCTGATCCATGTGGCTGGACTTTCCCCTCCGAGATCAGGAATCAGAGATCTGCATTGTTTCCAGAGGATAGACATTTTCCTAATCCATCTGTTTAGAGACACTGAAGCACCTCTTTGCAGCTGGTGGAATTTTAACTCAGGCTTCCTGACCCAGAGGTAGGGACACTACCATTGAGCCACAAGATGGCATCGTAAGTGGTGACTTGTAAACCTTTCACTGTGCTCATGTGAGTACATCTAATTCAATTCAATTCAATTCAGGTCACACGTATGTTTTTTATCCCCAGGCAGCCACTTCATGACTGAGGGCAGCATCACTTTTCAATTAAATAAAGTGCAGAAAGCTGCTTGAAATTGAGAACGCCAATTATAAACTTACCAGGTTTTTAAAACATCTGTAATTAAAATACAGATTCAGCAGTCAGGGCACCACCTTATAATGGAGGGAATTCCTCTACACAAAGGGAAGGCCTCTAGGCTGACTAGCCTCCTGTCAGTTGTCCACCTCCAGGCACCTATACTGGCCTGCCTTCCGTAGGGACAAGGGGGCTGGATGTTCCTTATTGACCATCTTTAGTTGACCTCAATTAGGCTCCTAATGAGCCTTGTCAGAAACCCTCAGCAGACAGGAAAGCCTTGTCAGCCTCAAACTTACCCGTCTGCGACAAATGGCCCAGACATGGGATGAAACGTCGGAAAGGGGCAGACCGCAGGGCTACTTCTGGTCCCAACCTGACTCTGTCTCCAACCATCATAGGTGTCGAAGTTCCAACCCCTGGAACTGGAGCACAGAATTCTGGTTAGATCGTCAACAGAATTGTTGAGCTTGATTTAGTTTTTACAACTTGCCAGCCAGTTAGGTTTCCTCAAGGACAGAAAAGGAAACAAGTTATTGGCCTGTTTGTTAGAAGGTGAAAGCATGCGATCTACTTGGAGCAGGAAGCAAATGTAGTTGGTGGTCCATAATCTCTTTTAAAATTAAATATTTATAATGCAAACAGTGTTAATTTTATTTGACAGGCTTTCTATCCAACAAAAAGTAGAATTGCTGATTAGGCAGATCCTCTGGAGTGGTATATTAGAGGCGCTGATGCAAATGTTATGTTTGTGTGTGTGCTAGGTTTCACCAACCCATAGCCATCCCGTGGAAATTGGAGACCAGCGCCAGCAGACCCTTCCTTCACTCTCGTCTCCACCCAGACCTGTGGTTGGAGCAAGGTACGGTACTTATTTCGCATTAACAGCAGTTAACTCAACCCCACTTCAAATCCAGCCCTTCAAAAATCCAAACTTCATCTGTGGTTGAGATTTAGCACATAACGAAACTTACTTATGAAAGGAGTAAGGTTGATACAATTGAAACTGTGACCTGTTTTCAGTATATGAAGGTACTTTTTAATAGAAATACTTTCCTTATTAGAATTGCGAACATGCTAGACTTTTTTTCAGGCTATTTATATCATTATAACTTTGTATTGCTTTGGTGCACCATTGTATCAAATATCTCAGAGCACTTTACCTGATGACATATTTATGAAGTACTGTGATTGATATTATGAAAGTAAGCATATTAATTCCAGCTTCACCAACTAAATATAGGAAGGATATTATTAAATTGGACAGGAAAAATTTACCAGGGTGTTGCTGGGACTGGAGGATTTTGAGTTATAAGGATCAGCTGGATTGGCTGGGATTTTTTGCACTGGAGTGTAGAAGTTGCGGAGTGACCTTATGGAGATTCACAAAGTCATAAAAGGCCTAGATTAAGGTGAATAGCAAAGGTCTTTTTTCCCCTAAGGTGGGGGAGTTCAAAACTAGGGGGTATCATTTAAGGTGAGAGGAGAAAGATTTAAAAGGAACCTGAAGGGCAACATTTTCACAAAAAAGGTGGTTCGTATGTGGAATTAACAGCCAAGGAAGTGGTAGATGCAGGTATAGTTGCAACATTTAAAAGATAGGTGCATGAATAGGAAGGCTTTAGAGGGATATGGGCCAAATGCAGGCAAATGGGACTTGTTTAATTTGGGAAACTTGGTCGGCATGGACAAGTTGGACTGAATAATCTGTTTCCATGCTGTTTGACTCTTAAATTAGATGAATTTTGTCTTTTATTGATAAATGAACCACAAATTTGTTTTCTCTCAGTAAGGTAAAGTCATAATAGTTATGCCAGACTATAGGGTTGATCTCTCATTATAGAGAGATGGCTGTGGTGGTTTGCCCTGAGTGTCACCACACCTCAGGCAAGAGCAGAGTCCTTCATGATAACCTCAGCCAGTGTTGTCTTTGAACCTATACTGTTGGTGTCACACTCCATTGCAAACCAGCCATCCAGCATCTAAGTGAGGTCTGCAAACTAGATTGCATGATATGAATTTTTGAAATGTGTGAATTCAGGATTCAACTTGTTTAACCAGCTGGTAAGTACATTTGTGGTTATTCATTCACACATATGTCATTTGAGAAGGACTCTAAGAGGACATACATTCACTCTTTAGACCATCAAAATGTCCAACATTAATTTGTTTACTTCACTCCTAGGAAAACTCGTGGGGAAGGAAAGAAATGTCGGAAAGTGTATGGCATGGAAAACCGAGATATGTGGTGTACTGCGTGCCGTTGGAAGAAAGCTTGCCAGAGGTTTATTGATTAGAGAAACGTTGCGAAAGGCCTGTAAGAAAATTCTTTAGGCAGCTATTATGTAATGTTTTGAAGCACTTAACTTTTTCTAAATAAATTTATAAGTGTAGCAACAACACTTACATTCAACAAGATGCACTTAAAAGAATCCTGTGTGGAACCAAGCAGCAAACAGACAGTTCCAATGTCAGTGATAAATAGTGTATTACAAAGAGATCTCTTTCTATGAGCAGCTGGAACAGAATGATGAAGAAATTCTGAAGCAAATGTTTGTACATCAGTTTGAAACATAGTTGACAGGGAGTAGAAGTATATTGTGTTCCAATTTTATACCTTATTCTTGGAGGTTTCTCAGGAAACCTAATACTTGTGACCAGCGTGTCAACACAAGGAACTCTGTTATGAAACACACGTGGTTTATCTTTCTGGTGTAATTTCAATGTTCTTCTGAGCGGTATAAGCTATTTTTTAAGCTTTTTACTCGCATTTACTTTTAAACCACACCAAAATCACTAATGGGAATATTGCGTTCTGTTGGCGACATTGCAATATGTGTCTTATTTTCTTGAATGTTGAAGGAGATGTAAAATCAGGGTCGCATGAAAGGTGAGTGAAATTATTTCTTTGCAGACCCATGATAAACTTCCAAGAAAGCAAAATTGATTGTTTTGCAACATTAATAAGACACCATGGAGCACAAGCCAGGCTCAGCAGGAATTTATGTTTCTTAGAAAAGCAAGATAACAAATAGCTACATAGTTTTGCATTAAAAGCTAGTGAACTCTTTAGGGATGTGCATTAAGCTGGATCAATGAATGAAGACAGTGCAAGTGAATTGATGCCAGTTTTGTTCGATATTAACACTGGGGTACATTAAGAACAGCAGTGCTTTTTTAAAATGTCTTTTTGGCTGCAGTTCTGTACAAACGTATAAATTTACTCCAATAATGATTTTGACAGTTAATCAGAAACACATTCTCAGTGCTAGAAATTATGTGTTGCTCAGCTAACAGACATTATACCTAATGTACAATTAATCAAAGAGATTGTTCACTTTTACCAGCTAGGCAGTAAATGCATAGAATGGATTGGCTACTAACAGTTGAGCTTGCGTGAATTCAATGGAATGAAAATCAGATAGATTCTACAATGCATGGGTAATCCATTAGACTATTATCAGGACAGTGATGGTGAAAATTACCCTGAAAGTGTTATCATTTCTCTGAGATAATAAAGCTGCTCAGAGAAATGATGCCATTCACTATTAGTATACTGATTGTGTAAGAGTGTTCACAGCAATTTTTTCAAACCAAATAGTATGATAATTACTTAATGAACAGCTGAAAGCAGGGTCTTACTGAACTAAATTTCGTACAATCCACATTTCACTATGTCCAGCTAGATAAAGCTGCCAATACAGTAAATTCTAGGTAGTTCAACTGGGTTTCTTTGTAAACTGAGATAATGCCATGAGCAAAATTTCCCACCTGATTATACTACCTTATGTGAAAGCAAATCATACACAGGAGCAGCTATTCAGATAATTTTGAAACACTTGGACATTGGGCTTTAAAATAACAGTCAGTGATGGTAAGCCTAATGTAGTGTGTGTTTCTCCTAAAATATATACTTTAAAGTAAAACTATTGTCAAAAATGGGAAGGCCTGTTTAGGAGTCATTGCTGGCTAATCATTGAAACCTCTCTGCATTTATTGTAGCAAATTCAAATTTGAATATGAAAATAAAATGGTTATAGAAGATAATGTTAACCCTTTATTAATTGGATTGCATTTAAAGTTTCTAATCTATGTACCTCCAGAAAAGATAGAGACAATATTAACAATGGAGATTCTGCATAAGGGACAATGGAGACCAGAGATTCTTCTTCAAAAAGAAAAATGGCTGCACAAGGAACATTGAGAAGAATGTTGGGGCCCAAAAACATTATTTATCTTATACCTATCATTGAGGCCCACTGTCGGGACTCTCATTTAATTGGTCTTGTCACCAGTCCATTGCTCTTTACTTCTGGCTGAATCAGGTATGAGTCTGTCATGTGTTAAATTGGTGCATTTATTTCATTTTGGCCATATTTGAAAACTGGCAGTAATAGATAAACTGACCTCTATACATCCTCTCAGTTTAATATACTTGAAATAAGGAATGCAGATGCAGGAGTGTATATCAATAACACTCCACTGTACCCACCCAGCAAAGACTATCCAAATTGTTGATTTGAAACAACAATTTCAAATCAAATTTCTCCCCTTTTAGCCCCAGATTACTACTCAAATTGACTCACTGTCCAAAAGTCAATGTTCCCAACTAATCTCTTTATAGCTTAAAGAACTATTGTGATCATATTTCATGTATTATTGAAGGTGAAGTATAAAGGAAGTACTGAGGATATGATAGGACTAACCAAAAAGTGAACCTATCTTCTTTCTATCTATGATGGTGCTTTCCATCATTTCTGCACACCTTCTAAGCACGTTAGATTGCATTTTCATGAAATATCTGAACTAGTGATTTAATCTAGTGATCTTGTTAAACCTATAATATTCACATTTCATTTCATACATGACTTGAAACTTCAGTAATTGTTCCTTGTATTAACAAATCTAAAGTTATTCTTTTGATTTGTCTAACTAGCACTGATTAACTTACTAATTTTTACCCCTGCCTGTTTTCAAATTTTTGATTTCCTTCAAAAACATTTTCTCTATCCTGATATATATTTCTCTTATTAATTATTTCCTCATTGAGAGTTTTCCACATTGTCTCCTTTACATTTTAGTGATCACAAGTGTACTAGTTACACCTGACCAAGTTTTCCATCCGCAAATATCTCTGATTAACAGTGGTAAAAGTATTTCTCCAAAACCCTTTCCAGTTTTCAGCATTTCTTATTCTTTACCCAATTTCTTCAAACACAGGTTCTATATATCCTCAACTTTGCAGGTGTGCTTATCAGTACTGAAAGCATTATAGGCATTTCTAATTTTTCTGGTTATAGGCATTGGTTGTAACCGTTATATGTCATAGTTATGGTGGACACAGTAGAGATTTTACAAAATTGAATAAATTCTGAAATTTTGGAAACTCCGATGTGACAGATATATTTTCCAATATCGGCGGATTACTGACATACAAGGTAATACTATCTTAGTGTGGTCAGTTCAAAAGTGTTGACCATGAAATTCCCTGGAGCTACTGTCTCCATTGTCATAACTTCATCGTAGGAATCTACAGCACAAAAAAAAGACCCTTCAGCTGTTTATCAATAACACTCCACTGTACCCATCTAGCAGTGACTGTCCAAATTGTAGATTTGAAACAATTATTTCAAATCAATTTTTCCCCTTTTTGCCCCAGATTACTACTCAAATTGACTCACTGTCCAAAAGTCAATGTTTCCAACTAGTCTCTTTATAGCTCAAAGAACTATTTCATGCATTATTGAAGGTGAAGTCCACACTGGTCAAAAACAACCACCTAACCATTTTAATCCCATTTTCCAGCACTTGACCTGTGAGAGAACCCCAATTAAAAAAAAAACATCCAAAGAAAATTCTCAGCTGAGTTACTTAGCTTATGATTTATTCTCCTCATTGAGAGATGATAATGCAGCCAATGTCTTGATATAGATAGGATTTCTTGTTCCAAGTATTTGATTCCCTAAACAAGATATTTTAAAGGTCTTTTTGAATCATGAAATTTATAAAATTAATTCGTGCAGTCCTGAAAAAATAATTAGTCCTGGCAAAAATAATGAGTTCAAACTTCAGACTTTGACATAGAAATATTTGGAACATGGATTCTTGTTTTTGTGAGACCATTTTTCATTTACAAGTTACAATGGTGTTGACCATGTTTATTTTTGAAAAGTGGTTTGGAATACGTACAGCTTCCAGTACCCAGCAGCATTACTCAGCAGAGGACAAATGAAGTGTGAAGTTGCTTTGAAACACACACCATTAATAGGGTTTCTTGTCATTTAACCACTATGTTTTTCCATCAACAGTAGTGCCCATTTTTTTAAATAAAAAATTTTGGAATAATAAGAAAGTACAATTTGTTCAAGAATTATATTTTGTAAAATAAAGTATAGAAGTTATATATTAAAAATATGGAATTCACAGAATTTGGGGGCGAAGGTTCCTTAAATTGTTTGTTGTGCATTGTGGCGTTGTTTGTAATTACGTGATGGAATCATTACTTCCTAAATATGCATGTTGTAGTCAATTCTGGCAGCCTTGTTTGCACTGCTAAACCAAATGTGACAATATTTCTGAAAGATGCACTTAAGGACGTAAGAAAGTAGATAGTACTGAAGTTCGTTAAACATTCCAGAGTTTGATGAATTTTTTTTGGAAAAAATAATTGTCAGGATGTTTGCACATCCCTACATTTTCTTTATTTTATATATATATTACATATATATAAATAATGTGTGTGTCTGTGTATATAAAGTGCATATTGTGAATGTATCGTGAACATGCCTCGTGTTTTCCTGTGTGGTAGTTCCAAGGGGCATCTGTT
Source organism: Chiloscyllium plagiosum (assembly GCF_004010195.1). Lineage (NCBI taxonomy): Eukaryota > Metazoa > Chordata > Chondrichthyes > Orectolobiformes > Hemiscylliidae > Chiloscyllium > Chiloscyllium plagiosum. The sequence continues at coordinate 121,750,972 of NC_057713.1, forward strand.
TCTCTAGATTACAGGAATGCTCCCATTCTCTGTTGAGCCAGTGGTGTTGCTGCATTTTGTCATTGTCTAGTCACATTGTGCTATTGTACTGTGAGCTAGAAACCATCTAAAGTACAAGGTGCTACATTCTGCAGGATGTTAAAATCAACCAAAGCCATACTTTTATTTTTCTTGTCTAGCAGATGTGTCAATAATTATCTACAAGCCAAAAAGAAATGTTTTACACAATAGTGCATAAAATTTATGCTATTAAACTGGCCATTTTACTGGACAGGTTCATGGCAATGTTTTGACAGAACATGAATATCCTCCCAACTTAGCTCTTATCCTATTAACATATCCTTCTATCCCTTTATCCTTCATCTACATATTTAGCTTCCCCATAAGTACATCTGTGCTATTCACCTCAGTTGTTCCATCTCTATGTGGAACTGAATTCCACAGTTAAACTACAATTTGAGTAGATACTTTAGTTTTTGGTGTTTTTTAAAGAATAAATATTGACTCATAAATTTCTAATACCCCCCACTGCAAGTTAGTTTAAGCTCTCTGGAGAATACGGTTGATTCCTTGGTAGTAAATTTGACTCCGAGTTATAGCTATGTATTCAGACTACCCAATCAGAACTAGCTGTCTAATTATTGTTTCACATTATTATGTTCCAAAGGATGCTTTATGATGCATAGTACTATTTTGCTAAAATTGTGAAAACTCCAAAAGGTTTATAGAAAACACAGAGCCATGGAAGAAATGGAAATGTTAGTTTCCATGGATACTCAGGTCACGTCACTTACACAGAATTATATGTCAACAGTCTGCTTCTTTCTCTCAAAACCTAAACCATTCCTTTCTAATATATATCTTGCTCTAAGTTATAATATTTGGGGAAAGCAGATAACTATATCTCTGTTTTTGATGTTTTCAAACTAAATTAGCCTTGTTTCACTAAATTATAATCTTTTAAAAAATGTGCATTTGGAATCTAGTACATGTTAAAATATTAAGTGTCTAAAGCACTACTTCTAAAAACAAATTGGAAGACATCAAAAAGTCTCATATCATTGGAAATTTCCAGTGATATCCAAGCAATTGTGTTATTCTTAACCCATTTTCAGATGTTACAAGTGGCTGTCCATTAGTAATGAAAAATGTCTGTGTTCTTAATCCCCTAAATCCAAATTTATAATAGTCCAAGACTATTGTCATAAATGTGCTTTGTTTATATTTTATATGATGAAAATAATATGCATATTTATTATAAGGAGTTAATCGCCTTTCTGGCCAAAGTAAAAACAAATCTAAACATTTCAAGTCTAATGCCATAAAAATAATGTCATTACAACAGTACTCTTTTTTTTCTTTCTTCACCCCCTGAGCATCCCCCACTTTCTCTAAACAGTGCTATTATTCACTCCATTTAACTTCTCATTCCGACACTACACTAAACAGAAATGTCTGGAAAAGCTCAACAGGGTCTGGCAGCATCTGTAGAGAGAAATCAGAATTAACGTTTCAGGTGCAATGACTCTTCCTTCTAACACTTTCTCATTACCTAGTCTAATTACCCTAATAATCCATAATATATCCTCACTAATCAATTGTAATGCTTCACCAGTCCCTATTGTATTGCTGGATCAGTGGTGCTGGAAGAGCACAGCAATTCAGGCAGCATCCGAAAAGCTTCGAAATCGACGTTTCGGGCAAAAGCCCTTCATCAGGAATTGCTGCCATTCCCACCATTATTATTCATCTGAGTGCAGCACCAGATCTCTTCCATTGTGATGCCAGCAGCTATGTCAGCAATTAATATAACATTGAAATATTACTCAGTACAGAGTTTATTCTCATATCACAACCTTTTCCGAAAAAATAATTTTTTGTTCATCATTCTTTCCTTTCAGACATAGAACATAGAAAAGTACAGCACAAAATAGGCCCTTTGGCCCATAATGTTGTGCCAAGATTTAATCCTAATGTAAAATAAAATAACTTAACCTACACACCCCTCAACTCACTGCTATCCATGTGCATGTCCAGCAGTCGCTTAAATGTCCCCAATGACTCTGTTTCCACCACCACAGCTGACAACACATTCCATGCATTCACAACTTTCTGCGTAAAGAACCTACCTCTGACGTCTCCTTTATACCTTTCTCCTAATATCTTCAAACTATGACTTCTCGTACCAGTCAATCCTGCCCTGGGGAAAAGTCTCTGGCTATTGACTTTATCTATTCCACTCATTATTTTGTACACCTTGATTAGATCTCCTCTCTTCCTCCTTCTCTCCAGAGAGAAAGGTCCGAGCTTATTAAATCTTTCAGAAGAAAAAATCTTATGTCAGTAAGATTTTACCCGGTGTGACACTTCCAACATTAAAGTGAGGAACACTAAAACAAACTACCATGGCCAACTTAGATATTGTTTTAAAATTTCAAATTGGAATGCTAAAGTTCACTGAAACCTTTCTATATGTTAGCATACATTTGGGATTAGAGTTTGGATTTGTCAAAATTTTAAAATTATTGAAAAGCATTTCAATTAAACCCAGTTTTTATTATAAATTAAGTTCTATCCTTCTTGCATCTACCCTATGAGTTATCTCAAAAAACAGCAAATTAATTTTGGTATGTATGTGAGGTGGAGATTTGCCAACTTGCCTCACTGTGGACTTATCTTGCATCTGTTAGACAAGACTTCTGATTGTCTGGCTGAAAAGTGACTTGATACATTTTATCTGAAGAAATAACTGCTTACCAGTATCATCAGGTGATTCCCTGGTGCTGATAAACACAAACTGCAGTTACCACAGGCAGCACAGGCAAAATAGTTTTTAAACAAAGTGAACTACGTAAAATGTTATAAACTTTTGTACCAAGTGTTTTTCAAGTTCTTGGCTTTTGTTTAGTACCAAAGGACATTGCCTTTGCGAAAATGTAGACTAACATTACTTGTTAGAAAAATAAATGGAAAAAAACCTCAGGATTGCTGTTTTCACAGGTTTGTTAAATGGCAGGAAATGTTGGGCAGAAACTTTTTCAAGCCATAACCGATGTTCTTATGTTTGGAATAGTAAGACTTATCTCAGGAGAACAGGCATGGTATCATTGTCTGTTATTTTAAGAGGTTTAAGTGCACTACAACTACACATCGCAATTTACAATTTGAAATTTTTAATCGTCTTCACAATTAATTGCATAAAATATTGGAAGCAGAAAATGACACTTTGGCCCAGCAAGGCTGCTGTCATTTTCATTAACCTCACTTTCCCCCATCTTCCCTTCTCAAGCAGTTCTTGCCTTTCCCACTAAGATGATTTGTATTTGTGGCATTCATTGGTCCTAAATTTCATAGTTGGTTATCCTTTGCAAAATAGTTCAGTTGGAGTTTGATGTTTACATCTGCTTTTTAAACAATGTCCTTTTTTTATTCAAACACTTTGTCAATTGAAACGTCTTTTATGGCCAGTGCCAAGACCAAAGGTGTAGCTAGAATGTGCAGTTGTTGCATGTGCAAGAATTCCTCTTTTAAAATGGTTGATTGAATGTAAAATAATGTAAGCTATGCATCTTGTAATGTTGCCTGTGACACGACAGTCGGATTATACAAGTAATGAGTAAAACATTCCTCTGTCCAAATCTGCGTGATTGCCAAACATCCTTGTAATTACATTATCTGCTTAAGGTGTAAACTTTATATGGCTTTAAACAATTCTCTCAAACAGTTGTGTTGATATTTTTGGGGATTAAAAAAATGGAGAAGCAGTGTTATTATAAGGAGCAGTGTTATATGAAGTATTTTGTTACTATTGAACAATGATTGGTGCATTTAACCTAAGGCTTGTAACTACATACTCTCATTCTCAATAGAAAATGTCTGCAGTTTTCATTTATTTGGCAACACTTTCTGAGCAGGTAATTAGCAGTTCAGGATACTTGTTTTCTTTGTAGATAATAATGTAATTTTTCTCATTACCATAAAATTACTGAGCAAATTGAAAACAGTGCTAGATAGGAACAGCCCAAATTCTTTTGAAGGTGTGTCAATCCTGCGCTAACAGGGTGAGAATTTCCAGGGTCCCGAAAGGGGGCAGGGTGTGGGTTGGACTTCAGGTGGAGACAAGAACAAAGTCAAAAATATTAACGTTGGATGAGAAGGCCAACATATTTCCAACTCCAGGCGATTTTCCCTGTGGTGGCTAATCACTTGCAGGGGATACACACCCAATTTGCATAATTAAGTTTTCATTTGTAGGTTTGCCGTCCTGCTGCTATTCTTTTAGTTATAGGCCCTGCAGCCTCAGGAACCTGCCATACGACTTATGATTGGCTAACTCCAAGTGTGTGCCCAGACACCCAATGCAGGAGTCAGGGCCTGGAAATACTCAGTTTGAAAATGCACAAGATTCTGTGCTGAAAGAGGAGAAACTCTCTCGATAGGGTCTGAGAGAACATAGGAACACAAGTAGACTATTTAGTCCCTCAAACTGATTCCACTATTCAATAACTAATACATACCCCCTTTTCCCCTAACCCATAAAAGCTTTGGTAACAAAAAGGATCTATTCAGTTTCAAAATTTACAATTGCCATTTGGGAGAGAGCTCCAAATTTCTATTTCCCTTTCCATGTAGAAATGAATCCTACTTTCACTCTAAATGTTTAGGTTCTAATTCTTGCACTGTGCCCTTGGCCTTAGACTCATCAGCCAGAAGAATTAGTTTAGTTCTATCTAGCCTAGTTGTTCTCCATAGTATTTGAAAACTTTAACCAAATCATTCTTTAATTTCATGCATTCTGATGTATATAAGCCTATTTTATGTAATTCCATCTAGCATTTTACTTTTTGGAGACCATGTATAATTCTGGTAGTTTTAGATTTCATTCTTTCCAAAGCCAGTATATCCTCTCAAGATGAGGTGTCTCGAACTGCTCACTGTAGTCCAGGTATTGTTTAGCCAGGGTGTTGTAGTTGAAATATGCCCCTACTATCTTGTATTCCTAATCTTTTGGCGATAAAGGCCAACATTCCATTGGCTGGTTTGATTATTTTCTGTAGCTGTTCATGAATTTTAATTACCTATGTACCGGGACACCAAGCCTCTTGAGACCGCCAAGTTTTTCCTCAATTAGAAAGCACATTTTCTTTCATTTTTAATTTAATGTGAACTCTTGCTTACCTACCCTATAATTCATTTGGAACAGGTTTGTCTTCACTTTTTCTAGCAAAATATATGTAAATTCACTATTCTTGCTTGCGTTGCCATCTATCTTTGAGTCTTTGCAAAATTAAATGTGGAGTTTTTTGGTTCATCTACTAAGTTGTTAAGAAGTCCTGTGAGTAGTTGAAGTCCCATTACAGATCCTAGTGCAACATCAGCAATCACATCACGTCAGCTAGAGTACCTACCTATCATTTCTAATGTCTCAGCCATTTTCTTAACTAGATGAACAATTTGCCTTCAGTTTCTTGGGATTCAACTTTATCAAAGACTTTTATAAAGTACTTTATCAGATGCCTCCCAGATAAATAACATCAACAGATACTCCTCTACCCATTTGTCACCTCTTGAAGTAAGCTAAATCAGTCAATTCAGGCATAACTAACATGTTTACAAATATACAAAGGCTCTCTCTGGTCAGCTGAAGGTTTTCAAAGTGTTCTGTTACCCCAGGCTTATAGCCTCCAGGTGGTCACTGACAACAGATGTTAGATTAACTGGTCAGTGGTTTCCTGGCATTACTCTGATAGAGTGACATGTACAATTTTCTAATCTAAAGGAACTGTTCTCAGATAAAGGGAGTTTTGGAAGAGTATTGTAGTGCATTTGCAATGGCTTCACCTACCTATTTTAGAATCTTACAATTGAAAGCATTTGCTCCTGGGCAATTATCACTCTTTTGTGTCATTATTTTCAGCTGTTATTTTCAGCAATAGCAGCTGTTGTTTTGCTTACATTAATTTAGTTGAATCCTTGTCCATGATTCAGTATTAGTTTCTTTGGGATTTCTGGCATGTTGATCTCATCTTGCAAGACAAAGTAGTTAATTACAGTATATTTCTGAAATTTATCCATTTTTAGATGGTAGCCAATTCTATTTGAAAACATCAGTTTGTATACATGGCATTAAATATTTCTACATCCATAAGTTTTAAAAAAAAAAATTGGATCTTTTTATCACTGCTTGCTCAGCTTTGTATGGTCATAGCAAAGAACTCTTAACAGCAAACTTGAAAGTGTACATAAGGCTTAATTAAAGGGATTAACTGACCAATGTTTGTTGTGAAGTAACTAAAATGTTAGCTGCACCAACTGTAAGGATATAGCAGCTTGAGGCACCTTATCTGATCATTTATTTCACAGTTTAATAACCTGAGGGAAAAGAGGCATCACCTAACATTGTGCAGGAAAAGCAGAGGCTATCAGTCTCTGCTGGTGAGACTGAAAAAGGATGTCACATTTACAGGGTATTTGGTGGCTGCATGGTTAATTGCACTGAATCAAGAAGATTGCAAGGGCAATTACAAGTCTATTAATTGAACCAGGGTCATGATGAAGGCATAATTGATTTCAGTTTATCTGAGGAAAGAAAAGGGAAAATTGACCACATCCCTTAGTTTTGAGCACTATTCAGGTGAAGGTGTACTTCTAGACCAAATTGAATATTCAGTTGTTATGTGTTGGTTCACCTCAATATCAGTGAGGTAGGTTGTCCTCGTTTCAAAATTAAATCTTTAAGTTGTTCAAAAAGAGTCTTTGTGGCTGCAATCTGGTCAGAGCTAGGCTTAAAAATGTCTGCCTATCTTGATGATGTTATGCCATCAAATTTTACTGGGTTTCCTTCCCAGAATCCTCTATGGCAGGGCCATGAGGCTGCTAAGTAGAATCCCTCCACTGTGGATGCAGGCCATTTGGCCCATTGAGTCCACACCAAGCCTCTGAGGAGAGTCAGCAGGTTTCTTAAGTATCAATTTACCCTCTCATTGGCTCCGATTATTTCTCATTTTCCACCACTTTTTCCCTGAAAGTAATTGTGAATGGAAATGGGGCTAACTAAATCTTGTTGAACTGCAACAAATCTTTTGATGGGAATTTCTTATGAATTGAGGGACTCGTCTCTGGTATCCACCATAGTTTCGGCAAAAGAAACTGGCCATTTTAGCTGTTTTCGTTCTATCTGAGAAACACTGGAACAATGAGTATGCAGTTGCAATATTAATTGTTAATTTTATTACCAATACATAATGATAAAGTATTGAAAGTACTTGGGGGAAAGAAAGCACCATGTTAAAAATGGCCACCAATAAAGGTTTCACCTTAACATTAGCATTCCGAGACTGAAGATAGCAACTCCTGTTTTCACTGGCAATGAAGTTACAAACTCTCAAATTTCTAAGTGATGTTCATGTTGACTGTTAACTGATTGAGGGAAATTTATGTATTACTTCTTAACAAACTGTACATATTAAATGCTTTAACTGTTTGATGTTCTACTTAGTTTTACCATTGATGGTTTCCATGTATAATGGAGACGATTAAACCACTGTGTTGTCAGTGTCTGTGTCAGACTAACTGTACATTCCAGTGGGATTTTAGGGCTCACTTGGCCTGGTTCAGCAGTTTTGTCCAGGCCAGTATTTTGCTGGGGGGGGGAAGGGTAGTAAAATGATTGTGCATTTTTTATTCTTGGAAGAGTTAATCAGACTATTGATACATTTGAATCTCTTCATACAGTGGAGGATTGACGGGAGCTGGAAAAACAGCTAGAAAAAGTCAGGTATTATTTGTGACAAATTTAAGTATTTGGATTTCTTAATTGGGTCATTTTTGCCTAACATGGTGAATTGTCTAATTTGGTCATTCTGGTTTCTGGAGTTTGACAAATTTGTCTGCAGCTGCTGTTGTCTAAGTTTGTATGTTCCAGGCCTGATTAAAAATATTCCTCGGCACATGCTAGGAATTTAAAATATGTATCAGTCTTTATATTTTAAAAATCTAACTAATCCAGTGTCAGGGAAAAAGAAACCAATTGGGTACTCTGGTTAATCACAAATGACCATTGTGTGTTTGTAAATATGTATTATATAATAAAAAATACATAATATGCAGATACTGTTTCATGTGAATCTTTTTACAAAAGCACGTCATGAACTATTCAATCATTGATCTTTTCTCCCTTTGTCATATATTGACTGACATTGCACTGTGTATTCTTACAGGAATGTATATGAAAGGTTAAGTGTTTAATTACTTTCATACATTATAATATTATAAACTATATTAATTCATTTTGTTACATTAATGTCACTATATATATATATTATATATATATTTATTGAAAATGTTTTACTCTTTTACAATAAGAACCAAAAAGTTATGAAAGTACAGAAATAGAGAAGTAGAAATAGTGTTACAGTAATGCTAACAATAAACTGCCTACTACTGTTCAAGATACAATCATCTCATACTTACCTAACAACCCAAATTAGAATAAACTGAAATTAAATAAAATAGTATTAAATTAAATTGCAATCCACTAAAAGTAAATTAAATTACATAACTCTACATTACATTACTCCACTCGCTGCACCTCCACTAAAGCTCCCGTCCATGGGAGCACAGTTATACCCATATTTACTAGGCCTCACCCCACCCCGTGTTCCCTGGACCACCATATACAGCCCTTGTGGTTATATAAAGACCCTAATCAGTACCACCGATAGGTCCATGTCAATGTAATTTAGACAGGGCTGCCATGTCTTATAAAATAGCTCTGTTCCATGGCGCACCATACTTGTCTGATAATCCTGAGGGACGTGCTCCATTACAAGTCTGCGCCACCCCGCAAGATCTGGAGGTTTTTCTAATATCCAATTCATTAGGATGTTCTTCCTCGCACAGTGTGTAAGAATGTTGTGACCCTCACAAGGTCAATCCAGCCATTCAAGGGTATAATGACTACAAATCTTTGTTAAAAATGTTTCATATCTATGTGAATTTGGAGATGTTCTTTCAGAATATTCACTGTTTGTAAATATTGCAAGGAATATTTGCAGAGTCCGTCAATATTTGATGGATTTGCAGAAGCCTGGTTTTATTGTGATTAATGATCTTGCAAGTGATGAATTGTGCACTATTAATCACTTATCTTCCTGTGTAACAATTATCATTGTACTTCAAAAAATAATTCATGAGAAACATGTATGACATATGATTCAGTGCTACATAAATCCACGTTTATTTTTCTAGTGCTTTTATGGCTGCTTAAGTAGAGAGAATTAACTGTAGGTGGCAGTAGAGACCATTCTTTATTTTGAATTTGATTAACATGCATGAATTCTTGCAGTAGGACAATGAAAACCTGGTGAGGTCAACTCAATTTTGCAACAGAAAATTGCTGTTCAGTCTCAGTCACTATTAAATTATATTTGAATTTGATTTCTGAGAAGATCAGAAAATAGACATCTTCATTAACATTCATAGTTATAAAATCACAGGTCAATTATTGCAAAAACATTTTAAACTTCATTTGTGGACTTCCTAAACACAGGAATAACATGGCTAAGTGTGCACAAAAAATGGCCACTTCTCTGAGAGTACCATTGGGTCTTTGTGGATCGCATAATGGAGAAATAAATTGACCTTTTTTGGCACAAAAGGACAATCTACAGCTAAGCAATGGAGACAAAGAGCTTGGCAGTATGCCCTGGAGCATGTGAGCTTGGGTTAGGCTATAGTGATAGGATGTCCAGATGTCTTTTCTTGGCTCAAGAAACATCAATAAGCTAAAACAAGAAAATGAATTGTGCTAGTATAGACATTGATATTGGAAACTAAATCTGAGTAATAGTAGAAAGTTGCAATGCTGTCATTAGAAATTAATTAATTTCCTGGTGATAAATAAACAAACAAATTATTCTAATCCCTTATGTGTAATATGAGGGCAAGAAATGCTGAACATCCTGGGTCCTCCACCATTAACTTCAGTGAAACAAGATAACTGGCAGATTTACACAAATAATCTTTGGTATTCGATAAGATAGTATTATTAGGTAGGCATTTGTTGTAAATTGATTCTATGTCCCAAGAGCTGGTTAGCTCAGGTGGCTAGCCTGTGGTTGAGAATATTGTCAACAGGGTGAGTTCAATTCCTATTTCAGTTAAAAATCACACAACACCAGGCTACAGTCCAACAGGTTTAATTGGAAGCACTAGCTTTCGGAGCGCTGCTCCTCCATCACAACCACCTGATGAAGGAGCAGTGCTCCGAAAGCTAGTGCTTCCAATTAAACCTGTTGGACTATAACCTGGTGTTGTGTGATTTTTAACTTTGTACACCTCAGTCCAACACCAGCATCTCCAAATCATTACTCCAGTTGGTGTACATTTGGGATCTGCTTCCTGTCCCTGCCTCTGTGAGTGGAAGGCAATTGCAAACTACCAGGAAAACAGCTGAGGATGAAACATCAGCATGTAATGTGTAAAGGAGCTCATGGAGTTGAATCCTATATGTCAGGTATTCAATTAAGCTGTCCTCAAGGTCAATTAACTTGTCTACCCAAGGCCTGCCAGAAGGACAACCATGAACTCTGTAACACGTAATGCCTCCATATATTTGTTGACACAAAATTTCTGTTGTATATTATTGAAAATGGTTTCTGCTGTGGTATTTTAGGTAGTTGACATTTTCAAAAGTTTCAAAGTATCTTGGAGACTGTCAACATTTAGAGGGTCTGCAGAAGCATGTTCTTATTTGCAGGAATCCTTCCTACATTTAAAAGTGTGAGAAACGTTGACAAGTCGGCTAAATGGGCAGACACCTGGCCGATGAATTTCAGTGCAGAGAAATGTGAGGTAATACATTTTGGTGGAAGAAACACAGAGAGACCACAGGCTCAATAGTACAGCTTTGAAGGGAGTACAGAAGCAGGAAGACCTGAATTTGGCCAGGCAAGTTGAGGCAGTTGTAAGAGGTCTTATAGGATCCTTGGGTTTATAAATAGGGGCAGAGAGCATAAAAGCAAGGAGGTGATGCTACACCTCTACAAATCATTGGTCAGACCACATTTGGACTACTGTGTTCAGTTCTGGGCACCTTATTTAAGACAGGATATTAAACCCTGGAAAGAGTGGAAAGGAGATTTTCTAGGTTGATACCAGGAATGAGGGCTACAAAACAAGATTAGAGAAATTGGGCTGATTCTCCTTGGAGCAGAGAAGATTAAGAAGTGCCATTATTGAGGTGTTTATTAACAATTTTGACAGGGTAAAGAAGGATATTTGATTTCCACAAATGTGTATGTCAGTAGCTAAGGACCACAATTTCAAGATTGTCAGCGAGGTAACTAGGAATGAGATGAGGAGGAACCTCTTCAGTTAGAGATTTTAGACTTGGAATGTGCTGCCTGGGACAGTGGTGGAGGTGGATTCCATACAAGATTTCAAGAGAGAGCTGGATATGTATTTGGAAGTGATGAATATAGAGGGATACAAAGATCGGGCTGCAGCATGGGACAAGCTGGATAACTCCCAAAAGAAACCGAAGAACTGCACACTGGAGATCTGAAACAAAACAAAAACTGCTGAAAAAACTCAGCATTCTGGCAGCATCTGTGGAGAGAAAGAGGAGTTAACGTTTCAGCCCAGTGACTCTTCAGAACTCCAGTTCTCTCCAAAGATGCTGCCTAACCTGCTGGATTTTTCCAGCAATTTCTGTTAGTGTAGCTATGTAGCTCTTTTGGGAGCTGGTACTGATACGATGGTTGAATGACCACCTGTACTGTAAAATTCTATGATTCTATATATCTCATTAATTTATTTACACACATTTTACAGATAATTACATTCTGGTTTCCTGCTATAGGAAGGATGCTGTAAAATGTGAAAAGTTTCAGAAAAGATTTACAAGGATGTTGCCAGGGTTGGACGATCTCAGCTATAGGGAGAGGTTGAATAGGCTGGGGCTGTTTTCCCTGGAGCGTCGGAGGCTGAGGGGTGACCTTATAGAGGTTTATAAAATCATGAGGAATATGGATAGGGTGAATAGACAAGGTCTTTTCCCTGGCATGGGAGAGTCCAGAACTAGAGAGCATATGTTTAAGGTGAAAGGGGAAAGATTTAAAAAGGACCTAAGGGGCAACTTTTTCACACAGAGGGTGATGTGTGTTTGGAATGAGCTGCCAGAGGTGGTGGTGGAGGCCAGTAAATTACAACGTTTAAAAGGCATCTGGATGGGTACATGAATAGGAAGAGTTTAGAGGGAAACAGGCCAAATGCTGGCAAATGGGACTACATTAATTTTGAATATCTGGTCAGCATGGACGAGTTGGACTGAACGTTTTGTTTCCATGATGCACAACCTTGACTGTCTGACTCTATGAGGAAATAAATCCTAAGCCAGGAAGTAGAGATTAAAATGGTTAACTGGAGACCAGTCAAAGAGATGAATTTTAGGAAATTTAGTTTAACTAATTTTTTTCTTTTGACTGTCATCCCTTCCTGCTGTTCAAACATCACAGCAATATTTCATCTGAAGGAAAAGCAGAACCTTGAAAATGTATTTTTTCCTCAACATATATGGAAGTGATGATAAAGTGGAAGATTGACCCAAGCCTGTACCTCTGCCTGATTTCACCTCTCCTTCACCAAAACTTCAAAATACCATCCACCACACCTTACTCTCCCAGATCATGTTAAAATAGCCACCTTGTTGGAATTAAATAGTAATAATGACAAATTGACACCAGATTATACCTCATATCCCCCAAGAACTTTATCTACATGCTATCTTTTCGTGACTTCATCTGAAAACACAATTGCTTTTCCTGTGTCCATCAATGGCACCCAGCTTTCCATCATTCCCACCATTGCCAAATTATCAGGCTCCTCATCAGACATCCAGTACTGGATGAGCCAAAATTTTCTCCAATTAAGTAATGTGAAGATTGAAGTCATTTTTATTCAGTACATATTCAAAAGTCCATTTCCTAGCTACCAATTCTATCCCATTCTCTCATAGATATTCACAATTATGTCAGTCTGTTGGTTACGTTGATTCCTATTTGACCTCAAGAAGAGATTGTGTTGAGTTTGAGTTTGAACTTGCATCACATGTAGACAGGATGGTAAAATGAAGGTGTTCAGAAAGCTTGCCTTCATTGCTCAGACCTTTGAGTATGGGAGTTGGGACATCATGTTGAGGTTGTGCTGAACGTTGGTGAGGTGTCTTCTGGAGTCTGTGTTCAGTTCTGATCGCCCTGTTATAGGAAGGATATTATTAAGCTGAAGGGGGTTCAGAAGAGATTTACCAGGATCTGGATGTATACTTGGCCGCTGAGCTGCAAGGTTCATTTTTCAGACATTTTGTCACCATACTAGGTAACATCATCAGTGGGCCTCTAGTGAAGCACTGGTGTTGTGACCCGCTTTGTAGTTATGTGTTCAGGTTTCCTTGGGTCAGTGATGTCATTTCCTATGATGATGTCATTTCCTGTGGTGATGTTGTTTGGAAATGACATTACAACAAGAAGTGACATTACCAACCCAAGGAAGCCTAAACACATAAATAGAAAGTGGGTCACAACAACAGTGCTTCACCAGAGACCCACTGATCATATTACCTAGTAGGGTGATGAAACATCTGAAAAGGAACCTTCCAGCTCAGCGAGCAAACTTATATCCAGAACCTCAACCTGAGCTACAAATCTTCTCAAAACATGGAATCATTTACCAGGATGTTGCCAGAAATGAAGGATTTGAGTTATAAAAATGGCTGGGAATTATCAGCACAGTAGCCAGGAAGTAATGAGAAAGCAACTATTATAAGAGATAATGTGTCCACGTCAAGACATAGTAAATGAAAGTTTTACCTCTGACAAAGCTGGAACTACAGAGAATTTAAATAGTTTTGAGAGGAATGTTTCATACTCATGAGTCATCCCTACTGATGTAAATAACTTTAAGACTGATGTATGAGGAAAAGATTTGAGGAACTAAGTTGTAAAACTGGGTGCACAACCTAAATAGAATCATAGAGTCACAGGGTTGAGGGGTTTTGTTTTGGCAAAGTTTGAGTTTCATTAAAGTTTTCGGAGTATTTGTCATCGTGAGGGTTAAGGGGTTTTCTTGCCCTATCTCATCAAAGTCGCTTCATTAATTATCCACCACGTCCCATGGTGTCTCTGACGCCCGGTTTCCACCCTATCTTACCACAAACCATTGCTGGAAGAACTCGTCACTCAGCAGGTGGCCTGGATTTCGTCAGCATCCCTTCAACCTGTTCCATCTTTCAAAGCACGGTGCACACTCAGATAAGCATTGAGAGTCCTTCGATACCATGCTTGCCCTGGTCATGGCAATGGTTTAGAGATATTATTACTAGAGTGTTGATCCAGAGTCCTAGACAATGCTCTGGGGACCTGGTTTCAAATCCCATCATGGTAAGTGATGGAATTTGAATTTAATGATCTGGTCCACCTGTGACTCCAGACACATGTCAATGTGGTTGACTCCCGAGTGCCCTCTGGGCAGTTAGAGGATGAGCAATTAATACTGACACAAGCCAGTGACACCCACAAGCCAGTGAATGAATAGTAAAGAAGGCAGGGGAAAAACTTCACCCTCCTTCGAGGACAGAGTCCTGGCAAGCTTGCTAGGCAGGGTGGTACTGACTTGAGATTTCTTTCTAGCCAGGACCAGCAACGGAGGCCATGTCACCAAACCATGCCAGTGTGATCTCAGGTTGCCTCCTATTTCAGAGACCTCTCAGTCGTTTGGAGGAATGCCTAGCTCTACAGGGAGAAGGTGAATAGCTTTTGCCATTCTACCAGGGTAAGTTCTGCCATCTGCTCTCTGATACCTCGCAATTGTCCTATCTATGCTGCCATACAATCTCATACCAAAGCTCATAACCTACACTCTCATTAATTCCTGCAACATCTTTCCCACTCACTGTCACCCATTCCGAACTCGAACGACACTAACCCTGCATGTCCTCAGTGCTGCCTATTCACTCACTCAGGACACGTTCCTACCTACACCAATACTAATAGCTGTGCTACCCACTCTCATCCTCCACAGTACCTTGTCTTTCGCTCATTCCATGAGAAAAACAGTCCACGATAGGGCAGACAGTGGGGTAGCTGCCCCTCATTTGGTTCCTCACCCCTTTTGGGGATAGAGTCCTGATTCTGAGTGCCCTGAGCAGAGTCTGGTATTGGAGCCTGCCCTTGACCCAGGGAACATCCTGAATGAAAGCTATCCCCTTTGATTTGACTGAGGACAGCTGAGAACTATGACAAGCTTCCTGGCTTTGGGTCTGTGCTAAACTACATGACGAGATAGCAGCTATATAAGCCTGGTATCCCCCACTAAGGGGGTCAAGTACAAAAAAAGCAAGGCAACTCAATTTAAGGCAGGGATGCTGTGAGTAATAGTGAGTGAACACGATTGGAATTCGCATTAGGTTTATTGTCACAATTACTCAAGTTGCAAAAGAACATGAGTACAGAGAAAAGTGCACAAAGTTGCCAATGCATGGTGCGATCTTACCTTGTTCTAGGCAATGTTCTAGGGACCTGGTTTCAAAGGTATCCAGGTGCAAATCTTAGGTACACAAAAATAGAGAAAATAAAGAAAAGAAGTCACACTACATTACAGATACACATAGAATAAGTTAGGAAAAGAGGAAATAAAGCTAAAAAGATAGACACTACAGTCTTTCTGTAACAGTTTTCATGTGATTGGGCTCCACTGGTTCACAACCAGTAGCCATCTTCACTCTGGGCCCTGACTACCCCCTCTCTGCTCCAGAACACTGACCACCCGCTCTCCGCTCCAGAACACTGACCACCCCTCCCTACTCTAGAACACTGACCACTCCTCTCCACTCCAGAGCACTGACCACCCCTCTCCGCTCCAGAGCACTGACCACCCCTCTCCGCTCCAGAACACTGACCATCCCTCCCTGCTCCAGAACACTGACCACCC
>NC_057713.1:121767251-121784420 GCF_004010195.1 Chiloscyllium plagiosum
CGCTACTCCAGAACACTGACCACCCCCTCTCTACTCCAGAACACTGACCGCCCCCTCTCTGTTCCGAGCCGCTGGCTACCCCCTCTCTGCTCTGGACCACTGTCCACTCCTCTCCACTCTGGGCCTGCTGGTCACCCCCAACTCCGTGCGCAGCCCCACTCCGGGGACAGCAAGCAAAGAGCCCCGAATTACAGACTGGTCCAGTCCATAATTTGTCCCAAAGCGCACAGTATTCTTGCTGCAGCATTATAATGGTCATGGTTGATGTGCCATGAGGATTGTTGCAGCAGGCAGATGTCAGATGCCAATGGCTTTGATGTGGGAAGTGTGTGTGGCCAGTAGCCATGGGATATGCCCTGAGGTGTTGGGGCCAGTTTCCAACATCATGGTCATTTGGAACAAGTGATGAGCTAAATCTGCCAGAGACTTGCTCCAGTTTCCCTGTTGATATTTCCGATGTGAAGCTTGTTTTGTGAGTTTGGTAAGATGGAAGGCTGTATATTAATGACACAAGTTGGGCTATTAACAAGGCATATAACAACCATGATAACTGGCAACTGGCAACATGCTGCTGCCTAGTGTGATCTCACCATGTTGCTTATGGAAAGGATAAAAGATAGCTCCCGAAATGGGCTTTATTGCATTTGTCACCTGATTCTGTCTCACAACTCAACACAGTCCGTGTCACTCAGACCCCTATAAGACTCCATCCATACAGTTTTACAACATAGAAAGAGGTCTTCAGCCATCATGTTCACGCTGGTCATCAATATATCTTCTCTACTCTCATCCCATTTCTCAACACATAGCCTGTAGCCTTGTGTGTTATGCTGCTTCAAGTGATCATCTAAATACTTCTTAAATGCTGTGATGGTTCCTGCTTTTACCACCCTTTCCAAATGACCACCACCCTCTGGGTGAAAATAATTTTCATAAAATCCTCTGTAAATCTCAAGTACTTTGCCTTAAATCTATGCTGATTATTGATTTATCTTCTAATATGAAATGTTTCTTCCTATCCATTCCACCTATCATAGAATTCCTGCAGTGTGGAAATAGGCCATTTGGCCCAAAAAGTCCACACCAACCCTCCAAAGAGTAATCCACCCAGACTCATTCCCCTACCCTATTACTCTACATTTACCTGTGACTAATGCACTTAGCCTACACATCCCTGAACAATTTGGGCAATTTAGTATAGCCAATTCACCTAATCTGCACATCTTTGGACTGTGGAAGGAAACTGGAGCACCTGGAGGGAACCCACGCAGACAGAGGGAGAATGTGCAAACTCCACACAGACAATCGCCCGAGGTTGGAATTGAACCTGGGTCCCTAGTGCTGAGAGGCAGATGCCCGTCATAATTCTCAAGGTCAATCTTCCCCCACCCCACTCCCCACCGGCCTTCTCTGTTCTAAGGACTACAACTCCACCCTATCTAGTCTTTCTTCAAAGCTGAATCGCTCGAGTCCAGGCAATATCTGGGTGAATTTCCTCCACACCCTCCATGACAACCAGAATAACACAGTACTCCTAAACTGTGTTTGAACTAACAACATATACACCTCCATTGTAGGTAAAAACAATGACTGCAGATGCTGGAAACCAGATTCTGGATCAGTGGTGCTGGAAGAGCACAGCAATTCAGGCAGCATCCGAAGACAGGCAAAATCGACGTTTCGGGCAAAAGTCCTTCATCAGGAATAAAGGCAGAGAGCCTGAAGCGTGGAGAGATAAGCTAGAGGAGGGTGGGGGTGGGGAGAGAGTGGCATAGAGTACAATAGGTCAGTGGGGAAGGAGATGAAGGTGATAGGTCAGGGAGGAGAGGGTGGAGTGGATAGGTGGAAAAGGAGCTGGGCAGGTCGGACAAGTCCGGACAGGTCAGGGGAGCGAGTTTCTGGAGGTTAGAAGCTAGGATGAGGTGGGGGAAGGGGAAATGAGGAAACTGTTAAAATCCACATTGATGCCCTGGGGTTGAAGTGTTCCAAGGCGGAAGATGAGGCGTGCTTCTTCCATGCGTCTGGTGGTGAGGGAGCAGCGGTGAAGGATGCCCAGCACCTCCACATCCTCGGCAGAGTGGGAGGGGGAGTTGAAATGTTGAGCCACGGGGCGATTTGGTTGATTGGTGCGGGTGTCTCGGAGATGTTAGGACAGAACGCCCCTGGTGCTCACCTTCCACCCTACCAACCTTCGCATAAACCAAATCATCCGCCGACATTTCCGCCACCTCCAAACAGACCCCACCACCAGGGATATATTTCCCTACCCATATGCCACTCTCTCCCCACCCCCCCCCTCCTCTAGCTTATCTCTCCACGCTTCAGGGTCTCTGCCTTTATTCCTGATGAAGGGCTTTTGCCCGAAACGTCGATTTTGCCTGTCTTCGGATGCTGCCTGAATTGCTGTGCTCTTCCAGCACCACTGATCCAGACACCTCCATTGTAACCTCCCAGCACTTGTATTTTATGTCTTGACTAGTAAACGTAAGTAACCCATATGCCTTTTTAACCTTATCCATCTGTCCTGCTGCTTTCAAAGATGGATGGATATACACACTGATCCATTGCACTTCATAGAGGTCTACCATCCATCATGAACTTCCTTGTATCATTAGACCTCTCAAAGGGCGTCGCCTCACAGTCTTCATAATTCATAAAATTCTATTTGCCATGATTCTGTCCATCTGACTAGTTCATCTATATTGTCCTGTGGTTCAAGGCTTTCCTCTAACACACCATGAATTTTTGTGTTGTCTGTGAACTGACTTATTAAAGCTTCTACATCTGTGTCTGAATTATTAAGGCATATTACAAACAGCAAGAGACCCAACATTGAAAGCTATGGCATGCTTCTGAACATAAGCTTCCTGTCACCAAAACATGCTTCAACAGTCACTCACTGCTTCCTTCCACTAAGCTAATTTTGACTAATTTGCCAAATTGCCCTGGAGCCTATGGGTTCTTACCTTCTCGGCCTATCTCCCATGTAAGACTGAAGCCTATGCAGACTAGAACTACTGCACTGTCCTCATCTAATCACCTCCTAGAAAACCTCAATCAAACCTGTCAGACATGATCTCCCCTTGTCAAATCCATGCTGACTTTTATTTATTAACTCTTGCCTTTCCATGGAGGTTAATTCTGTCCACCAGAACTGTTTCTAATAATTTCTATACCACTGATGTTGGATTCACTAGTCTGTTGTTCCCTGATTTATTCCTACCACTCTTATTGAATGACAATACCACATTCAGCTATCTTCAGTCCTTTTTCCTGTGGCCAGAAAAAATTTAAAAGATAATGTCAGGGTCCCTTCAGTCTCCTCCCTTGTCTCCCACAGGAGCATCGGAGGTTACTCATCTGGGCCTCAGGATTTATCCAACTTTAAGACCTCTACAGCCACAAATACCTCCTCCCACTCAATTGCAGTTTGTTCAATAATATTATGGACCTCTTCCCTGATTTCTTTACCTTCATAATTTTTCTCTACAAAGAATATAAATGTAAAGTACTGATGTGAGATCTCAACTACGTTGTCTGGCTCCATCCACAGTTTGGCATTTATGTCCTTAATGGGTTCCACTTTTTGCCTGGTTATCCTCTTGCCTCTAATAAATTTCAAAAATGCTTTTGTATTTTCCTTAATTTCACCCACTGTGATTTTTTTTTAAATAACCACGCTTTGCTTTCCTAATTTCTTTATTTTTTAAATAAACCCCTGTATTTTCTGTACAACTTTAGGGCTTTTGGTTTTCTGAACTCTGGGTAAACTTCACTTCTCTTTCTTATCCAATCTGTACATTGTTCGATATCCAAGTTTCTACTTCTACAAAAATACAAACATAAGAAACAGGAGCAGGAGTAGGCCATCTGGCCTGTTGAACCTGCTCCTTCATTCACTAAGATCATGGCTGATCTTTTCATGGACTCAGCTCCACTTAGCCATCCACTCATCATAACCCTTAATTCCTTTACTATTCAAAAATGCCTTAAAAACATTCAATGAGGTAGCCTCAACTGCTCCATTATAAACCATGTCATTAATATAATAATAGTTGTTTTGTTTAAATCTTTTGTATGCAATAAAGTAACTTTATTTAAATATGAGAAATATTGTATTGTAGGTTTAGATTACTTACAGTGTGGAAACAGGTCCATCAGCCCAACAAGTCCACACCGACCCTCTGAAGAGCAACCCACTCAGACCCATTCCCCCCTCACCTAACACTCTGGGCAATTTAGCATGGCCAATTCACCTAACCTGCATATTTTTGGACTGTGGGGGAAACCCACGCAGACACGGGGAGAATGTGAAAACTCCACACAGACAGTTGCCTCAGGTGGGAATTGAACCCAGGTCTCTGGCACTGTGGGGCAGCAGTGCTAACCACTGTGCCACCATGCTGCACTTTAAGTGATGTGTTTGGATTTTGTTTAACATTGATAGTCCCTGACAGGATTCTAACCTGTTCTGAGGAAGGGTCATGCTACCTAAAATGTTAACTTTGATTTCTCTCCACAGATGCTGCCAGATCTTCTGAGCTTTTCCAGCAATTTCCGTTTTTATTTCTAACATTGCGCAATGGATTCTTTGTGGCATCACACTGTGTAAAGGGTTTGCTTGGTGAATGCTTCCTGGTGAACAGAAGGATGAGTTTCAAAAAATAGAGAAATTAGCAGGTCCAGATGATCATTTGCTCTGTAGCAGAGAGTTGGAAAACAGGAGTATCCATCTGCTGCTTGTGTCAGTGGCAGAACCATCACATGGCACGAAACAAGTGACTCCAATACCAATGAGTCTCTAGAGACTTCAGCAAGAGTCTCTTGACATTGATGTAGGCACACTGGAAGATGTCACAGATGCTGATTTCCCTACGGCTTGTCAATTGTCTGAACAATGAGCCATTTCTCTTCATGTTTCACCCAGGGGAGCACTTGAGTATAAGTCAACTAATGAGAACAAAGAAAAGAACTTGAGATTCAATAAAGGTAGTTGCACAAGAGAAGGCAATGAAAATGTGCAACATCATTGACTTAAAGATAATAGTGTCATTTTGAATGTTTTGTAGGCTTTACAACCTCTAATAAGCAGAGAAGAAAAACCAAAGCATTAGAAATTGGCTTGTGTGACAATCCTTTAACTGCGAGCAGTCCATGCCCAATTTGCACAGGCATTTGTCCCACTATCATATTCACAAGGTACATTTTGTAGCCATTGTGAAATACTTGTTAAGCACCATTAACGTGTAATCTCTTTCACCTGAAAAAAGACCCTATTAACAAATTCAGCAGCAATGAACAGTCCATTCAGGCATCAACCACTCAGAATCATTTAATGGGCCCCGCATCCACCAACTGAACGTGATTATTCCTTCTTTTTTTGAGAAACAGTTTTCTCTGAGGCCAGAAAAAGCGTCTGCAAATCCATTAAGGATGGCAGCACTCCAAAACTGCTCAGCAGATTCGACAAGTTAAAAACAAATCTGTAGGACAATGCTGTAAGGAATTTAGGAAATAAAAAGATAATGGAGACCATGAAAAAATTGTTTTCTTTTCGATTTTCCTTGAGCACTTTCATTCCTTAGTTATGAAAATAATGGACATTGATGGAAATGCCTGACTAGCAATTAAGAATGATCTAATTGATTAAAGAAATTATACTCATTTTCTGATTGCCATGATTAATAGTGGGGCAATTGCAATCAAATGGTCCGAAGACAACACTCAAACAATGTGTCCAATCAAATTGGGCAACCTTAAACTCAAAGGGATCACGATTGTACCCCTTGTCCTCCTGGACTTATCAGATTCCTCTGTCAGTAAGTGCCAACAAGCTAGGTAGCTTAAAGTTGATGGTTAAAGTAGTTAAAGTATCTATCTTATGGTAGATATGAAGCCTGTTAAGACAGGACCTTTGATGGCAGATCACCCCAATTATTCAGATGATGCCTGAGGATGGATTTTCATTAAAATAAAAACAATATACTGCAAATGCAGGGGAACTGAAATTAAAAACAGGAATGTGCCAGTGAAACTCAGGTTTTGCAGCATCCATAAATAAAAAGATTTAATGTTTTGAGCCCAATATGACTCTTATTTGGAACTGAAGTGGAAAAGCAATAGATTATATGGTGTTGAAAAAGATGGGATGGGACAAGTGGAACAGATAAGAAGTCAGGGGAGGTTAGAAAGTAAAAGAGGTTAGAGCTCACAGATGTCATAGAACAAAAGACAGAAGGAGTTGCAGAGAGACATAGGTCCAGGGTAGGTGCTCTAGTGGATGTTAATAGCAGGATACATGTTAGCTCTGTTGAAAGCAAAACCAAGGAACTGGGAATGACAGTGGGAAGGATGGACAAAATCAAAGAATCATGAAGTACAGAAGAGGCCCTTCAGCCCATCCAGTCTCCACCAACAAAAAACAACTCTGAATCTAAGTTAGTCCCACTTGGCCCCACATAGTCTTGAACATTATAACATTTCTTTACATAGAGTTGTGAGTGCGTGGAAGGTGTTGCCAGCTGTGGTGGTGGAAGCAGAGTCATTAGGGACATTTAAGCGACTGCTGGACATGCACATGGATGGCATTGAATTGAGGGGTGCGTAGGTTAAGTTTTTTATTTTACGTTAAGATTAATCCTCGATACAACATTGTGGGCCAAAGGGCCTGTTCTGTGCTGTACGTTTCTATGTTCTATGTTCTATTTCAAGTACTTTTTGAAAGTTGCTCATCCGTACTTTTTGAAAGTTGTGAAGTTTCCTACCTCAACCACCCTCCCAGAGTACCAATCTAGATTCCTAATATCCTCTGTATGAAAAAGATCTTCTTCATAAACCCTCCAAACCTCAAGTTAAAATTACACATTCTAAAGGGAGCAACTGATTCCTATCCATAATGTACATGCCCAGCATAATCTTATACACTTCAATCAAGTCCCCTTTCAGCCTTCTCTACTCTAAATAAAACAATCCAAATCTATCCAGCCTCATTTCATACCAATATTGCTCCATGCTTGGCAACATCCTGATGAGTCTCCTCTGAGCTCACTCCAGTGCAAGCAATCACATCCTTCCTATACTGCAGTATGCAAACTATACACAGTATTCCAGCTGGGGCCTAACCAAAGTCATGTACAGCTCCAACATAACCTCCCTGTCCTTATAATCTATGTCATGATTGATAAAGACAAGTGTCTGCATGCCTTTGAAACTATCCTAATAACCTGTCCTGCCAACTTCATGGATCTATGGACAAGATACCTCTGCTTCTTTGAGCGTCCTAATGTCCTGCCATTCATTGAATGCTCCCTTGCCTTGTTCCTTTTTCCAAAGTCTATAAGACCATAACACATAGGAGTGGAAATAAAGCCATTCAGCCCACTGAGTCCACTCTGCCATTTAACCATGCCTGATGGGCATGAAAGTGCATCAACTCACACTTATCAATATTACATTTCATCTGTCCATCTGACCAATCCATCAATATCCTCCTATGATTGAAGAATTTCTTGTTCACCTTCAACCAGCTAGCCAATCTTTGTGTTATCCACAAATATATTTGTCACCCGCCCCAGCATTTTCTTCTACACTATTTATATATATCACAATCAATAAGGACCCAGCTTTGATCACTGCAGTACTCTAGACACAGGCCTCCAATCACTCAAACAGCCTTTTACCATCACTTTCTGTTGCCAGCCCCTAAGCCAATTTTGAATCAAACCTGCCAAGTTACCCTGGACCTCATGTGCTTCTTTATCAGTCTCCCAAATGGGGCCTTGTCAAAGACATTACTGAAACTTCATCAACCACACTATCATCATCTACACACTTGCCACCTCCTCAAAAAGTTCAAGCAAATTTGTTAGGCATGACCTTTCTCTGACAAAGCATTTTGACTATCACTGATCAAACCTTGCTTCTCCAAATGAAGATTAATTCTTGCCTTCAGGATTTTCTCCAATAGGTTCTCTACCACTGGTGTGACATTCACTGGTCTGCAATTCCATGGGTTATCTCTACCGCCCTTCTTGAAAAGTGGCACCTCCCCTGTGGCCAGAGAGGAATTAAAATTTGGGTCAGAGCTCCTGTAATTTCCTCCCTCATCTCTCATAGCAACCTGGGATTAAACTCATTTGGATCTGGGGAATTGTTCATTTTTTAAGCCTGCTAAGATCTTCAATACCTCCTCACTCCCTATGTCAAACTGCTCAAGAATCTCACAATTCCTCTTTCCAAAATCTGTACCAAATTTCACTTTGTGAAGTATGTTAACATCCTGCCAAGCTGGATGCACACATCGCCCCCTTGCTCCCTACTCTTTTCCTGGGAAGGCACAGGACAAATAATACTGCAAGAGCCCAAATAGAGGAGGAAGAGTCCATGGTCTGAAGTTGTTGAATTCAACCTATATTCCAGAAGACTGTAATGGAAAAGGAGGTGCTGGGCTTCACTGGAATGCTGCAGTAGGCTGAGGGCATAGGCATAACGGGAGCCAGAGTCATAGAGATGTACAGCACTGTAACAGACCCTTTGGTCCAACCCTTCCATGCCGACCAGATATCCCAACCTAATCTAGTCCCACTTGCCAGGACCCGGCTCATATTCCTCCAGACCCTGTGATTCACATACTATCCAGATGCTTTTTAAATGTTGCAATTCTACAAGCTTCTACCACTTCCTCTGGCAGCTCATTCCATTCAGGCACCACCCTCTGAGTGGAAAAGTTGCCCTGAGGTCTCTTTTATATCTTTCCTCTCTCACCCTAAATCTATACCCCCTATTTCTGGATTCCCCCATCCCTGGGAAAAAACTTTGTCTATTTATCCTATCCATGCTATTCATGAATTTAAAAACTGTATAAAGTCACCCCTCAGAATCTGACGCTCCAGGGAAAACAGCCCCAGTCTATTCAGCTTCTCACTAGAGCTCAAATCTTCCAAAGCTGGCACATCCTTGTAAATCTTTTATGAATCATTTCAAGATTCACAACATCCTTCCAACAGGAAGGAGACCAGAATTGCACGCAATATTCCAAAATTGGCCTAACCATTGTCCTGTACAGCTGAAATATGACCTCCCAACTCCTATACTCACTACTCTGACTAATAAAGGAAAGCATACCAAACGCCTTCTTCACTATCCTATCTACCTGCAACTTTACTTCCAAGGAGCTATGAACTTGTACTCCAAGTTCTCTTTGTTCAGCAGCACTCCCTAGGACTTTACCATTAAGTGTATAAGTACTGCAGAGATTGGCTTTCCCAAAATGCAGCACCTCGCATTTATCTAAATTAAACTCCATCTGTCACTCCTCAGCCCATTGGCCCATTTGATCAAGATCCCATTGTAATATCTGAGGTAACCTTCTTCGCTGTCCACTACACCTCTGATTTTGGTGTCATCTGCAAACTTATTAACTATACCTCTTATGTTCACATCCAAATCATTTATATAAATGATGAAAAGTAGAGGACCCAGCAACGATTCTTGTGGCACTCCACTGTTCACAGGCCTCCAGTCTGAAAAACAACCCTTCACTACCACTCTGTCTTCTACCTTTGACTCAGTTCTGTATCCAAATGGCTAGTTCTTTCTGTATTCCATGAGACCTAACCTTGCTAACCAGTCTCCCATGGGGAACCTTGTCGAACATCTTACTGAAGTCCATATAGATCACGTCCACTGCTTTGCCCTCATCAATACTCTTTGTTACTTCAAAAAAACTCAATCAAGTTTGTGAGGCATGCACTATCCCTAATCAGTCCTTGCCTTTCCAAATACATGTACATCCTGTCCCTCAGGATTCCCTCCAACAACATGCCCACCACTGACGTCAGGCTCACTGGTATATAGTTCCCTGGCTTGTCCTTACCACCTTTCTTAAATAGTGGTATCACATTAGCCAACTTCCAGTCTTCCGGCACTTCCCCTGTAACTATCGCTGATACAAATATCTCAGCAAGGAGCCCAGCAATCACTTCCCTAGTTCCCCACAGAGTTCTCGGGTACACATGATCAGCTCCTGGAGCTTTATCCACCTTTATGCGTTTCAAGACATCCAGCACTACCTCCTCTGTAATATGGACATTTTTCAAGATGTCACCATCTATTTCCCTACATTCTATATCTTCCATGTTCTTCTCCACAGTAAACATTGATGCAAAATACTCATTTAGTATCTCCCGCATCTCCTGCAGCTCCACACAAAGGCTGCCTTGCTGATCTTTGAGGGGGCCATATTCTCTCCCTCATTATCCTTTTGTCCTTAATGTATTTATAAAAACCCTTTGGATTCTCCCCAACCTGATTTGCCAAAGTTATCTCATGTCCCCTTTTTGTCCCCTTGATTTCCCTCTTAAGTATACTCCTACTGCCTTTATACTCTTCTAAGGATTCACTCGATCTATTCTGTCTATACCTGACATATGCTTCCTTCTTTTTCTTAATCAAACCCTGAATTTCTCTAGTTATCCAGCATTCCCTACACCCACCAGCCTTTCCTTTCATCCTAACAGGAATATATTGTCTCTGGACTCTCATTATCTCATTTCTGAAGGTTTCCTATTTTCCAGTCGTCCCTTTACCTGCGAACACCTGCTCCCAGTCAGCCTTTGAAAGTTCTTGCCTAATGTGGTCAAAATTAGCTTTCCTCCAGTTTAGAGCTTCAACTTTTAGATCTGGTCTATCCTTTTCCATCACTATTTTACAACTAATAGAGTTATGATTGCTGACCCCAAAGTGCTCCCCCACTGACACCTCAGTCACCTGCCCTGCCTTATTTCCCAAGAGTAGGTCAGGTTTTGCACTTTCTCTCATGGGTACATCCACATAATGAATTAGAACATTTTCTTGTACACACTTATTAAATTCCTCTCCATCTAAACCTTAACACTATGGCAGTCCCAGTCTATGTTTGGAAAGTTAAAATCCCCTACCATAACCACCCTATTATTCTTACACATAACTGAAATCTCCTTACAAATTTGTTTCTCAATTTCCTGCTGGCTAATAGGGGATCTATAATACAAGGTTGAAACAGGTCAGGCAGCATCCAGGGAACAGGAGATTCGATGTTTCGGGCACAGGCCCTTCTTCAGGAAGGCCTTTCCAACCAATGGCATGCTCCTCAGCCTAGAGAATCTCCTAACACAATCAATCGTTTGGAACCCAATGTAGCCCTCATTACATTAGAGCTTGTCTTGATACCAGAAACTTGGCTGTTCGTGTTACATTCCCCTGAGAATCCATCACCCCTTACATTTTCCAAAACAGCACACTTGTTTGAAATGGGGATAGCCACAGTAGATTCCTGCACTACCTGCCTAACTCTCTTACCTTTCCTAGAGTGAACTCATCTATGTAACTGTATACGTGGCTTTTCTCCCTTCTTATAACTGCCATCCACTACACCCCCTAGCTCTTGTAAATTCCTCATTGCCTCTAACTTTCTCTCCAGCTGATTCATTTGATCTGATAGGATTTCCAACCAATGGCATTTATTGCAGATATAATCCTCAGTATCATGTAAACTCAGTATCATGTAAATTCCCACATCCGACAGGACATCCACATACTGAATCAGAACATTTTCTTGTACACACTTATTAAATTCCTCTCCATCTAAACCCTACACACTATGGCAGTCCCAGTCTATGTTTGGAAAGTTAAAATCCCCTACCATAACCACCCTATTATTCTTACACATAACTGAAATCTCCTTACAAATTTGTTTCTCAATTTCCTGCTGGCTAATAGGGGATCTATAATACAATCCCAATAAGGTGATCATCCCTTCCTTATTTCTCGGTTGCAACCAAATAACTTTCCTGGATGTATTTCAGGGAATATCCACCCTCAGTACAACTGTGATGCTATTCCTTATCAAAACACCACTCCCCCTCCTCTCTTGCCTCCCTTTCTGTCCTTCCTGTAGCATTTGTATCGTGTAAGTTGCCAGTCCTGTCCATCCCTGAGCCATGTTTCTGTAATTGCTATGATATTTCAGTCTTATGTTCCTAACCATGCCCTGAGTTCACCTGCTTTCCCTGTCAGGCCTTTTGCATTGAAATAAATACCTGGTTCTCTGCTTTGTCCCTGCCTGCCCTGACTGTTTGACTTGCTTCTTTTCTCAACTGTACCAATCTCAGATTGAACCCTTTCCTCACTCTCTCTCTTGGTCCAATGCCCCAGCTTAATAGTTTAAATCCTCCTGAGCAGCTCTAGCAAATACCTGGCCAGTATATTAGTCCTTCCAATTAGGTGCAATGCATCCTTCTTGTACAGGTCACTTCTACCCCAGAAGAGATTCCAATGATTCAAAAATGTGAATCCTTCTCCCATACCATTCTCCTCCTCTGATAGGATTTCCAACCAATGGCATGCTCCTCAGCCATGCATTCAACTGCTCTATCCTCCTATTCCTACCCTCAGTAGCTCGTAGCACCTGAAGTAATCCAGATATTACTATCCTCAAGGATCTCCTTTTTAAATTCTTGCCTAACTTTCTATATTCTCCCGTCAGAATCTCACCCTTTTCCCTTCCTATGTCATTGGTTCCAATATGTATAATAACCTCCTACTGGTCCCTCTCCCGCTTGAGAACATTCTGCACCCTCTCTAATTCATTCTTAATCCTGACACCAGGGAGGCAACACACCATTCTGATTTTTCGCAGCTGGCCATAGAAACGTCAGTCTGTCTGTGCCTTTGACTAGAGAATCTCCTAACACATTTATTGCAGATATAATCCTCAGTATCATGTAAACTCTCCCTAAATTCCCACATCCGACAGGAAGAGCATATCACTCTACTAAAGGCCATTTTTGCTTCTTCCAATCTATAGATCCAGAAAATAGCACCATCTTATTCCTCTACAAAAGACTGCTCCAGCCTAACTTAATACTTATGACTTCAGAGACATATCTCAATAAAATATATAATCAAGAAAGAATACACTCTACTTACTATTGTAGATTTACAGCAAGGCTATACTGAAAACTATTTATTTCTGTGCTGTGACCTCTCCCAAACAGGTTCCTCCAAGATCAGTTGTGAATTTTGCTGTTTGTTCATTCTTCCTAGACGCATTCCATTGTCCAGCGATATATGAATTCAAACAGCAAAGGCAGTAACTGCACAGTTTCACTGCTGTATCAGGGAGCAATGTGGTGTAGAAGAGCAAGATGGTGTATTAATATATACTTGCTATGAAGGATCTCCATGTTGCTTCAGACCAAACAGAATCTCAGGGCATAATCCACAGGCACCAGCTCATCGTACCCCTCATCCATGGACATTGAAATGAGATATTCACCAACCCCTCAAAACTATCATGGTATCTCTCTCACCTCCAATGACAGGTTGCTCATGAAGCATAGACCTTCATTGCAGAGTGCACCTACAGCTGGCAATGTAAAGCTACAACAGAGACACTTTATACACTCTGAAGGTGTGTTTTAGCAAGTTTAGAGTTGTCGGGGCAGGATGGGGGAGGCTCCAATATAGTCTGGACAGAGTACTCTGCATCATCTAGGCATTCTGTGCTCTGCACAATTGGAGCAGGTAGTGAAGTGATGTGATAGATGCAAAATGAGTCAGGGAAACAGAAACAGCCATTTGATGGAAGGACAAGAACATTGACTTGCAAAAAGCTCTCACTGTAATGACAGAGCTCAACAGCACTAGACCCTACAAGGCAGAAAGGACATGATGAACACTTGGTTCCAGTGGATGTAAACTGGACAGAGAAGACCATCACAGACTGTCAAGGTCAAGATGCTAGCATTTGGTTTGCATTCTGAATGTAAACTGCAGTTCTGCATTATTTTCCTTTATCTTCCTTTTACTGTTGCCAATAAAAGTCATGAAAAATAAATGGGAACTCAAAGAGGGTCTTCAGAATGGGATGTAGGAAAGGACAGGTAAACTGTGTGATACAGCATTTAAATGCTGCCTAGGTTAAAAGCATGGGGTTGTATGTGTGAGGGAGTGTCAGCCATGCATAACTATGTATTGTGGAAAGCGTGGCCTGTGTTGCTGTTGTACCATCATGTAACACTGGATTGTTAATGCCTATGTATATGCAAAGCAGTCTCTCAACGGACCGAAGGGATTCCAGTCTTTTGGCAGATATCTGCTAAGAGCAAGTTATAGCTTGGAAAAGAACTTGATAAGATAGGGCTACAATCGGACATGAGGGACACCATAAAGGTGGGATTAATGGTTAATGAGTTGACTTTAGTAAGATACGCTAAGAAATCTTGCTGGATCTCATGGTGAAAATCCCTCCAAAAACCTGCTGCTGCAAATTAAAATGTTCAGTTTGAGGAGGGGAAATGTTGTGTGGGTTGGAGAGGTACCAGGTTGGATCGAACAGACGGGTTGCTGGATCTTAAGTCAGTTGGAGCTCTACGATATCCATGACATTAATTTAGATTGGGACTCTCTTGGTAGCTTCCATGTACTTCTTCCAAGGGAATTCCTGGGGAATCAGCTTCATGAGATTTCTGCATAATCCAATGCACGACTCCAGGCTATGACGGTGCAATGAGAACCTTCTCATTGGATGATCTGGATCCACATACGTGTGTCAGATTACAGAAAAAACGGAATGGACTGTGAAGTCTTTCCTTGACCTTTTTCCAATGAATATATCCCTTAAAAGCTCACTTTCAATTGTGTTTCTCTCTGTCTTTTCCATTATAGCAATTACTTCTCTTGATCAGTGTTAAATTGTCTTGACCATCAAATTATCTTGAACATCAAAATGAACTACAGGAATCCCTGATTTACAAATGCTCATATTTATGAATGTGAACTTATACAGGAAGGTATTAGTAATAATTTTAAAAATTAACATACAAACATTTCCTCCTATTTCCAAATGGCTATTTCATATTGTCCTGTATTGTGTTTTGATTTGCACACAAATTGACCTTGGAACTCATGAGCCAGGTGGACTTTGTCTTACTGCTTTATGTATGATTTCTGGTATTACTATAGGCACTGAACACTTATCACTTTTTTTATGAAAATACAAGTGACAATAAATTACTATTCTAGCCTAGTGTCCACCCATCTCATGATGTTACAAATGTGGCATAAATAGTCAATGAAATGAATCATAACATGACTGGCTGAAACATAGAGCCTTCACAGTTAACTGGGATGAGATCAGCCTGCTTTCTTTCAGTGATTATACTCTTTTGTGCTGATTACATAGGGGATAATGACGACTCAGTAAATCACAAGGTATTAATCCAATCAAAAGGTTTTTCTAAGAGCTTTTATTGTTTTTAAAGCAACAGAGTTTAAAGAAACACATTTCAGACATATTTATATTTTAGAAACACATCCTTGGATATATATTCTACTCTGTTATTGATTCATGAAAATGGCCATCAATAGTGGGGCCAGCATTTATTGCCCATAGTGGTGTTAGAGATAGGGTTCCAGGATCTTGAACCAATGCCATAGAAGGAACAGTGATACAGTTCCAAGTCAGGATGATGTATGATTTAGAGGCCAGTTTACAGCTGGTGGTGTTTCCTATGCAGCTGCTATCCTTGTCCTCTTAGATGGAGGAGATTGTGGGCTTGGAAGTTGCAATCGAAGGAATCTTGGTGAATTACTTCGAGTTTTAAAAAACTCAACTTTGCAAACTGCTTTCCCTTAATAGAATGTAAAAACTAATATTTTTGATGTACAGTTTGTAATTTTAAAGGACTTTATTAGGTGAAAGTTCAGAACATTCTAACATATGTGATAATAATAATTTGATATTTCTTTGGGTCCTTTCAAGGATGTTTCCAGGGTTGGAGGATTTGAGCTATAGGGAGAGGCTGAACAGGCTGGGGCTGTTTTCCCTGGAGTGTCGGCGGCTGAGGTGACCTTATAGAGGTCTACAAAATTATGAGGGGCATGGATAGGGTAAATAGGCAAAGTCTTTTCCCTGGGGTCAGGGAGTTCAGAACTAGAGGGTTTAGGTTTAGGGTGAGTGGGGAAAGATATAAAAGAGACCTAAGGGGCAACCTTTTCACACAGAGGGTGGTACGTGTATGGAATGAGCTTCCAGAGGAAGTGGTGGAGTCTGATACAATTGCAAAATTTAAGAGGCATTTGGATGGGTATATGAATAGGAAGGGTTTGGAGGGATATGGCCGGTAGCTGGCAGGTGGGACTAGATTGGGTTGGGATATCTGGTCGGCATGGACGGGTTGGACTGAAGGGTCTGTTTCCGTGCTGTACATCTCTATGACTATGAACTCTTCATACATAAGCATGTAATAATCAAACAAACTTGTATTAACAAAGACTTTCAGAATCTAAGGACAACCTTTGATAAGGTGCCACACGGGAGGCTGCTGAGCAAGGTGAGGGCCCATGGTGTTCGAGGTGAGCTACTGGTATGGATTGAGGATTGGCTGTCTGACAGAAGGCAGAGAGTTGGGATAAAAGGTTCTTTTTCGGAATGGCAGCCGGTGACAAGCGGTATCCCGCGGGGTTCAGTGTTGGGGCCGCAGCTGTTCACGTTATATATTAATGATCTGGATGAAGGGACTGGGGGTATTCTAGCGAAGTTTGCCAATGATATGAAGTTAGGTGGACAGGCAGGTAGTACTGAGGAAGTGGGGAGGCTGCAGAAGGATCTAGACAGTTTGGGAGAGTGGTCCAGGAAATGGCTGGTGAATTCAATGTGAGCAAATGCGAGGTCTTGCGCTTTGGAAAAATGAATACAACCATGGACTACTTTCTAAACGGTGAGAAAATTCATAAAGCCGAAATACAAATGGATCTGGGAGTGCTGGTCGAGAATTCTCTAAAGGTAAACATGCAGGTTGAGTCCGTGATTAAGAAAGCAAATGCAATGTTGTCATTTATCTCAAGAGGGTTGGAATATAAAAGCACCGTTGTGCTACTGAGACTTTATAAAGCTCTGGTCAGGCCCCATTTGGAGTACTGTGTCCAGTTTTGGGCCCCACACCTCTGGAAGGACATACAGGCACTGGAGCATGTCCAGCAGAGATTCACAAGGATGATCCATGGAATGGTAGGTCTAACATATAAGGAACGGCTGAGGATCCTGGGATTGTATTCATTGGAGTTTAGAAGATTAAGGGGAGATCTAATAGAAACTTACAAGATAATACATGGCTTGGAAAGGGTGGA